>NC_085138.1:343025871-343400871 GCF_035046485.1 Aedes albopictus
CACCAGCCATTTTTCATACAAAATGGCCAAGTTTGACGATCTGATGCTCGGTTTCTAGTGAACCAATTTGGCTGAAATTTTTACAACCGCCATGGAGTTACGTGAATTTTGATTGGTATTTAATTGATTGAGTTCTGATCACTACCGCTTTCAGAATACCATTACCAAATAATATTTGAGAGTATCTGATACTTGAGGATTGATAAACAAGTACTGAAATTAAGGATATTTTTATTGAATTGGCAACGAATAACCATCATAAAAATCTGGTGCTAGAATTTTGTCGCACCGTATATCTGTAACTTTGGAAGTAGTGAACAGAACTCAATAAATTTAGTACAAATCAAAATTCTCGTAATTTCAAGTCGGCTGTCAAAATTTCAGGCAAATCGGTAAGTAAAAGCTACCAGTTTCAAGAAAACATTTCTTGCATCACCTCGTAAATTAAAAGGACATGGCGATTTCTCCTGACGCTTCGTCATTTGTTTGCTACAGTTATTGCTCATTGCTCATGAGATATGTTTTGATTGCCTTGATTGCTCAAGGCTCTTGAGATATGTTTTCTCTCCAAAGCGCTATGAAAGTTAGCGTTCCTATAACGATACGTCTTCTTCTTCTTCTTCATGGCTCGACGTCCCAACTGGGACTTGGCCTGCCTCGCTTCAACTTAGTGTTCTTTAAGCACTTCCACAGTTATTAATTGAAGGGCTTCCTTTGCCTGCCATTGCATGAAATTGTATATTGTAAGGCAAGTACAATGATACACTATGCCCAGGGAGTCGAGAAAATTTTCCCGACCGGAACGGGAATCGAACCCGTCGTCTCCGGATTGGCGATCTATAGCCTTAACCACTAGGCTAACTGGAGACCCATAACGATACGTCAAATAGGTTATTTACTTGGGAATTCGGATGTTTTGCAGTTTTAGGCGAAACTGCCCGCTGGCGACATTATCGTTCCCCCTCCCCCCTAAAAACTTTTTATTTTTTAAATCCTCAAACATAATTGACATACATGTAACGATTAACGGTTGTTTAGGAGCTGGTTTAGTCCTCGGTGCTATCTGCGATGGTTGGCAAGAATAGCTGAAATAAATTTAAAACGATTTGATCCTTGACTAGAAAAATAGTTCTGTAACTAGCAGGCTTACGTTATCACTCATAGAATTTTAAATCGAGACTGGCGGAACAACATTTGCACGCCTCAGCCTCTGCTGTCCCTCCTGGGCGTATTTCAATTTATTTATGCAAACTTATCATGGAAATGGAGGGAAGTGTGCTCCACCTGTTAATGGCCAAAATTACGTGAATAATGGGAAATACTCTCAGAAGAAACAGAAGAAGAAATTCGCAATGGTTGTTACGCCTTTTTCAAATGTTAGTCTCGAAATTACACATTTATTATTCATGCTTGTGTTTAATGCTGGAATATTGATCAAGTATTCTTCTATCTATCTATTAGCGTGGTTCAAAAAATCGTTTTTGCTCCACACAGCTTATTCGATTCCTAACCAGATTATATGCCTTCTTCCAAAATTTGAGCTCATTTGGCTGAAAATTGAGACTGCACCAGCCCTTCAAAGTTTGTATGGAAATTACTATGGGAAAACGATGTTTTTCATTCAATCGCCAAGTGCCATAGTGGGTTAATCGACCCTTGGCTACTCGTTCAGCTACAACTTTGTCGAACATCGCATTCAAATCGGACGCCTCATTAATTAGTTACCGATTTTTATCCAGAATCGAAATCTTTACTCACGATGGTTAGTGGGCATCACTGCACCAAATGAGCTCAACCATAGGCGCCAACTTAGGGGGGCAAGCATAGGTTTGCACCCCCTCCCCCCCCCCCCCCAATAATTGAGGATTTTTCAATTTTCCCATACAAAAAGCAAGCTTTGACACCACCCCCCCAATATTTCGACCAAGTTGGTTCGTCTGAGCTCAACCAAATGAGCTCAAATTTTGGGAGAAGGCATATAATCTAGTTAAGAATCGAATAAGCAGTGTGGAGCAAAAACGATTTTTTGAACCACGCTACTATCTATCTATATGAAGAAGATTGGAATGGTGTTTGTATGTCACGATTCACCAGTAGAACGGATCATCAGATTTACAACATTACCTATTTCATCGTTGCATTCGTGCAGGGCTTCAACGTGTTCGTACGACGAAGCAACGAAGAAGCATAAAATTCATACGTGAAAGCAACGAAAACAGAAAAATTGGAAAGTCCATTTTGCAGGCCATTTCTCTTCAAAACTGCATGTAAAAAAACGCAGTAGGTAGCCAGTACGACGTTTGCCTCGACAGCTAGTTATTGGTCACTGCATGAAAATCTCTACTTCTCATTCACTCTTACAGGAATTTTGTAAGCAACAAGGCCAAGAAACGTCAAAATTCCATACAAAATTAAAATAGTGCAGTGCCCTATAAACAATTTGAAGGATCTTGGAAGAACTTGATTAGAGATAATCTATCACACGGTTATTCAAAACTCCCTGGTTAAATATGTACATAGAAACTATCCAAAACTTCAACGAAAAACTCCAAATCACGATCCTTACTCGCATAATGCTCATGAACCACCTTCAAACATTCTAGCGCTCGTTTCAGCGGCGACTCGTCCATCTTCATCAGCTCTCCGACATCCTCTTCGGATTCCAAAATCTTCTCCACCTCCTGCAGCTGCAAAAATTCACATACAACTTGCGGCATTCCGGATGTCTCTGCAGCCCCCGGAACACGAAATGCCGCGCCCGTTCCATACTATTTATCTGCTTGGACTGCCAGTTGGCCGCGGTGATCCACGCCTTCAGTTTATCCCCGTGGTAGTTCAACATCTTGTACAACGCCCGTGAAGCCTCCGTCTCGAGCTTGTGCTTCTCGCAGTGCCTCAAATAGTGCGTGTACAATCGGTATTCCGCCGGGAACCGGTCCATGGCCCGTTTATACAGCGTTCTAATCCAGTTGAATATGCCACTCTCCACCCGTTGTACACTCGCAGTTTCTTGCGCCGCTCGGCCAACAGCTTCAGCACATCGTTCTTATATACAGTTGATGAAATCCGGCAGCTCCTTAGCCCGGCGTTCCACTTTGTAATCGCATGCTTTTCATCCCCTGGATTTCATTGTCCGTGAACAGCTGCAAGTGCTTTATGAACTCATACTCCTGGATGGATAACTCGCGGCATTTTTCAAATAATTCACTCATTTTCTTTCGCTTTTGAATGCGCAAAACGATGAAATCAGTAACAAATTTTGAAAACGACGTATAATCAATGGTGTAGCATTGATTATACATCGTTTTCAAAATTTGTTACTGAAATTTAACGATAAATCGAAACAAACACGAGAAAATCATGCTAAAACTGTGATTCTGATGATGATAAACACGGTACGGTGCGCATTTTGTTTTGAAATAAAACGTCAGAAGTTTCAACAACAGCTGATCAGAAACTCACCACGTCGATGCGGCCGAACCGTAGGAGAGAAAGGGGTCCGACGAAAATTGTGGTGAAATATTTTTAGGAGATTGTAGGGTTAATCACTACTTCGCAAGTTTTTCATTGTTTTTCAATAGTTAGGGGCTTCAAAAGATATGGGTTCTTTGGGAAAGTTTGCTCAATAAATTAACAGAAAGCCGTAGAGCACATAAAAATTTTCGACGGGAATGGTCTATTGTGTAAGTTGTAATACATATGTTTACTCTGGCATTTCCTCAATCAAAAATCAACATTTCGTTTCAGCTCACCACCCCCGTTTCTGTGGGGGAACGGGGTAGGAACTTGCGTCACGCTAGTGCAACGATTCGGTGCTGGCTGAGACAAAATTGGTAACTGTGACGAAATTTGTCAATAAAAGCATCACATTATCTCCAAAACTTAAGTTAATAAAGACAAATGAGCCCCTCAGACAGTATCTTTTATTTACAAGTATCGAAAAACTGTAAAATACAAAAACAAAAACATTGAATCACCGAAATCCTACGGTAATTCTGAAACGCACATTACCGGACTGTACGGTAATTTTTGACAGCCTTTCGAAAATGCAGTTTACCGGATGTTCGGTACTTGTTTCGATTACCGAACGGATTACCGAACGTTCAGCTGTTGAGAATTCGGTAAAAAATTACCGTATACTGTAAAAAAATCTAAGTGTGTACAAAGTATGTTTACTATAAGTATGAATTCAATAAAATTATAATAACAATTAAAAATTCGAACTTTTTTTTTCTGACGAATATCGAAGACTTGAAAGTATCATCCAACAATTTCATCGGGAATCCAATGCGAAACGCTAATCATTATCCCCGGAATCAGCTAACAATTACAAACAAAATAGTTGCATAATAATACATACAAAGTACTCACCGTCAAAATAAATTTCATTCAACAAGAGGCAACGGGCCAAAACGAAATCCTTATCCGTCTTGATCCCACCGCCGTCGTCGTGTTGAAGAGCACCGTGGTGCGTCGAGTGCAGACGTGATGATGATCGTAGAGAACACACTCAAGAAGGCGACGGACGACGAATCAAAATCCAATCCAAAATCCAGCGAACGTGCCGCCGAGCCGCGCGGGAAGATGAAAGAAGAGCGCAGCACCGCGCCGCGACGGCGATTCAGTAATGTGCACACGCGTCCCGCTATTTGTATGCGTGCGCCCGCGCGCGTACCTATGCTCTGTCGTCCGACTGCTCCGCACGATCTACACACCTTTTATGCTGCGCCAGCAGAACCACTATCGAGGACGACTACGAACCGATCCACAAGCATCAGCACAAAACGGGCAACGCAAGAAACTCGTTTCGCTTGCTGTCGTGATTCCGATTGCCTTGTTGGTGTTGGTGTCCGCTGATGAGTGTCAAAACCAGTAGCACTTTTCAAAATAATGGCATTATTCCGCGCATTCCGAGCTCACCGGGAACCAGAATCCGACTTTTCTCACACTTCCCACCTCGGAAAATCTTCCCCAACCAAATTTTCACTCTTTCCACCGCTTTCCGAACTCCCTCCAGCACCGAAATTCCACTTGTTGCTTCCGAATTTGACGCGGGGGAAACTGGAAGCCTTTCCGTGTTTTATGTTTGATCACTGGTGTGCGAACCAACGAAGCGCTGCTTCTGGGCTGGAACACTTCCTCTCGGTTTTAGAGCCCCAACACTGCCGCGACACCGCAGGATAGCAACGTCGACCGCTGACCGGATCCTTCCGCGTGCTGTTCCGACCGCCTTCCGAACGATATTGTACAATAATTACGGGGAATTTTCGCACGAATCACGGCGAACGAAAGATTCTTGTTGCACGATTTTTTACTAAAATGGCGACCTTCAATGACATCGGCCGAGGATGCGGTAGACTGGACGCGGATTGTTTTTGGACAGTAGTTGTGCGATGTTTTTTCGGGGACTGCCGCAGCGGCCAAATTATTTTGAGCAACATTTCAAAAGAACGTATCCACTTAACCGCGATCGGCAATGGCGGCGGCGGGAATCAGTGGGGTGACACAGCTGTCAAACTCGGTACATCGCCGCTCCACCATAGACTAATTTCAAGACCTCGATGTACCAAAGAAAACGATCAAATTTTCGGTGACCAGTCCGGTACCCAATAAATATTCATAACCGTGTATTTTTTTTCCGTGTAATTTGCCTTTTGTGTAAATTTTATTTAGCGTGTTACACTGATCTGACAGCTCTGACAGTAAGGGACTAAACATAAATTACGTAAAGTGAGTACCGAGGATTGTTCACAATCTGCGAACTTGACTGCGGAAAAAATTGCGACCATGACGCCGCTGGCTCCACCCATCACGCTAAGATCAGTTTACAAGGGGTTGGTCATTCAGCACACTTCATTTGTGCCGTGATTTTTGAGCGTGTGCCAATATGTGCCTAAACTGTGCCGGTTATTTTTCAGTGTGTGCCGAAGTGTGCCGAACGTGCCGGAGGTGTGCCGAATGTGCCCAGTGGAATATTTTCTTAGAATGTTTTTGCGCTAATTATAATCCTGTCTATTTTTGGCGAATGTTATTGGTCTAGTCGGTGTTTTCCGAAAAAATTCCACCCAGAACACTTGTCTAGAATCTGTATGAAGGGATTTTTTGCAATCGTAAGTATAAGGCTGCGGCCAGAGTGGACGCGTCACGCGGCGCGACGCGGTGCGGCGCGTTTTTCACGCGGTTTCCAACGCGGCTTGATAGCCAGAGTGAACGCGGTGCAACGCGTCGGTGCAACGCGTGTTCGTAAAGTAAACTGAAAAGTTTTCATAATTTCCGTTACCTTTGCACATGAGTACATGTTATCTGATGAAAAATTTCCAAGAGATATGTGATTATTGTGCGCAACCTTAAATTAAAAATAAATCATTTATCTAAATTTACACTCAAATGCTATTTACTTCAGATAATTCAGAAGAGATATACATTTGGGACAATGGTAACTCCCTAACCTCAAAACTACCCGTCCTACAGGTACAAATTTTGAAATTTTATGAACAAGTGAGCTTGTAGTCAGAGTTACCACAGGTTGCATACGTAAAAAATGGCGCCCCTTGGTTTATTTTTAAACAGCAAGTCAATGGAACAAGTTTGTTAACTCAAAAATAGTGTATTTTTATTTTGAAACTATTTTTTAAGCTTACACCCTAGTAGAATACTTTGAGATAGTAAAATAAACGAGAGGGTATCAACCCTTTTTGTGCATGAAACATGGGTAGAACTAATGTGAAAGCTCTGCTTGTAATGGGTGTAGAATGACAGAGATTTCGATTATTTCCGTTAAGTCTTTAGTCATAAATTTGAAGAAATTACTGATTTTGTTTCGCATAATAGGTGAAAAGTGAGGTTACGAGACGCCACCGTATAATAAACATGTGGTATTATTCATGTTAATATTTTTTATATTCACATTTGAATACATTTGAAAAACAATTTCGTAAAATTAACGTCATGGTTTGGTAAAAACGGACGAAATCCACACAAAAATACAAAATTCTCCGCGCGAACCGCGTGACTTCCGCATCAAAAACAGTGCATGCACTGTTTTGTCGTGCGTCGCGCGGCTAAACGCTTTCCGCTTCGCATCGTTCCGAGCGCACTCTGGCATGTGATGATTGTTTTCCTTGTATTCCAATGAACGGAGTTTGTGGAATTTGTCACCACCCTATTTAGCAACACTGTTTGATTTCTGTGTGCTTTAAGCTAGAATCAATAAATTTATTTTAACACATTTTTTCAAGATGCTACAATTATGCTACTTACAAATTTGGTGACTCAAATCAACGTACTGAAGGACGACGACGTGATCTTCCCGAATTAATTCCCGTTTCTATAATTCAACATAGTTCATTATTTCCATACATGAATCTGCACTACTGAATCTTACCGACAACGATCTGTTTAGAAATGTTATTCAAGTACACTTCCAGTAGATTACTGTTAGATTTATAACTGTAAATATGCTATGTTAGAAATATCTCATTTTATAAGTATAATATATTTTACCATTAGGTGAATTCAAACAAGAGATTTTGTAACAATATTCACGTTATGGAGTAGATAACTATGGTGCTTGATCAATCATCTAGTTTTTGCCAACTCATGATCACTGACAATCTTCATTGCTTCACTCAAACGATTGTCACCGACGAACCATGGGTATGACTACAATCGGCAACGTTGCCGCAACGAAGGGGGTTGTCGGCACATACCCCTCCCCGTAAACCTAGTTGTGGATCCGGAACTCTAGGCGTATCTGATCTAGGTTTACCCTTGTCCAAGACATCCAGTACAGCTAGATTGACGACTGCTCTTCGGATGACCCCCGTAGACGTTTGCACTAACGCCTGTCGTACTCTACCATCTCGCCCAGCGTAGACTTCCGTGACTCGTCCTCGAACCCACTGGTTTTTCAGCTTCCCGTTGACGACAAATACTAAGTCTCCAACCTCGATGTCCTTCACGTCCTGAAACCATTTGCATCTTCGCGTGATGACAGGAAGGTACTCTTTTAGCCATCGGTTCCAGAATTCGTGGGTAATGTATCTGGCTAGCTTCCAGCTGCTTCGAAGTGTTGAGCGACAATCTACTGCTTCTAAAGGAAGGAATTTGGAACCAGACGAGTTACCCAGCAGAAAATGATTGGGCGTCAGAGCCTCATCGTCTGCAGATTCGAGCGGAACGTAGGTTAGCGGTCTGGAGTTAATCATTGCTTCCACTTCTAGCAGAATCGTTTCCAGCGTTTCTTCGTCCGGTCTACGTGGTCCTTCTATTATCGCTCCGATTGCCACCTTGACTGATCGAACGAGTCTCTCCCACACCCCACCCATGTGCGGCGTTGCAGGAGGGATGAACTTCCACACTGTCTGCGGTGTTGTAAACTTCTCTACCATGGCCTTCCTCGTTGTCTCGGAGAGTCTCTGTAGTTCGTTACTTGTTCCTTGGAAACACGTGGCATTGTCGGTCCAGAATTCTCTCGGAAGACCACGACGAGAGACGAAACGTTGTACCGCCATGATACAGGACTCTGTGCTCAAAGAGTACACCACTTCCAAGTGAATAGCCCTGGTGGTCAGGCAGGTAAACAGTGCCACCCAACGTTTAACATTGCTTCGGCCTACCTTGACCAGAACTGGGCCGAAGTAGTCTAGCCCTGTGGACGCGAACGGTTGAACGAAGGCAGTCAACCGTATTTCTGGGAGCGGTGCCATCGCTGGTGGTTTTGGGGCCGCCTTTGCAATGCGACACCATGCGCAGTTCTTCGCAACTTGATCGACCAGTCGTCTCAATGTCGGGATGTCAAAGCGTTGGCGAATTTCATTCACGATTGTCTCTCGATTGGCGTGACGAAATCGACGATGGTACCAATCGACAATCAGAAACGTGATTATGTGCTGTTTTGGTAGAATTACTGGATATTTTGCTTCCAACGGTGTGTACGGTGCGGCTCCGATTCGGCCACGACTGCGCAAGACTCCTCTCTCATCAATGTATGGCCACTTGGTGTAGATACCGCTGGACTTCTCTACTACGTTGTGACGGAGTTCGGGGGGACCGTGCGATTTCATAAGAGTTGCAACTTCATTAGGGTATGCTTCGGTTTGTGCGGTTTTCCAGAGAAGTTCTTCGGCGTGCTGCAGTTCGGCACTAGTTAGTACTCCGAGCTCTAGAGTATAACCACTCTTCTTCCGCTTGACGTTGTCAGGAAACCGTAGTGTGTAGGCCACTGAGCGGTGTAGTTTTGCCCATGAATTGAAGCGAGAAAAATCAAAGATTGGATCGAAGTGAGCGAAGTTAAAGTGGACAGTCCGCAGTTCTTCTGACGTTGGCGTAATCTGCCGTTGTTTCGGCCAGCTATCTTCGGTATCGCGAAGAAAGTTTGGTCCTTGAAACCAAGGACTATCCATTGCTAAGTGTGGTCCGGCACCCCACTTGGTAGCTAAGTCGGCTACGTTAAGCTTCGTCGGCACCCATTTCCATTCAGTTTGCTCCGTTGAACTTAGGATTTCGCCGACACGGACAGCGACGAATTTGTGGAAACGCCTGTGATCCTTGGAGCGAATCCACGCAAGGACTGTTCCAGAATCGGTCCAGCAATATCGACGATGAATTGAAAACTCGTGCTGGTTCTGTATGGTCTCCAGCAGGCGTATTCCTAGGATGGCCGCCTTCAGTTCGAGTCTAGGGATCGAGATTGTTTTCAAGGGAGCTACTTTGGTCTTTGCGCCGACAAGTGCCACTTGTACGCCGCTTTCAGTTTCTAATCGGAAATACGCAACAGAGGCGTATGCCGACTCGCTAGCATCGACGAACAGGTGAAGCTGAAGCCTGTCAAGACTTGATGGAAAGGGCGCGGGAAAATAGCACCGAGGAATGCGAATTTGGACCAGTTGATTAAAGAGACTCGACCATCGCTGCCACCGGCCTGTAATGTCGTCGGGAATCTGTTGATCCCACTCCGTTCCTTTCGCCCACACATCCTGCAGCAAGATTTTACCGTGCACGAGAAAAAACGAGATGAACCCGAGGGGATCGAACAAGCTCATCACCACTCTTGCGATTTCACGTTTGGTGGGAACGTGGTTTTCGGCAAGTATGTACTGCAGGTCTTCTCGCAGGCCTAAAGCGTACACAAACACATCTTCGTGAGGAATCCACTGCATGCCCAGCACTGATTCTGACTTCTCTCCTCGCTCCAAGTCCAAACTTTTTGGCTCGCAGTCCGAACTTGCTCCGATTCCCTCCAGAACTTTCGCTTCGTTGGATGAGAAGTGCCGCAGTGTAAATCCACCCTTGGAATGCACAAGCTTCACCTCGTTGACTACCGAAATCGCTTCCTGGACGGTCTCAAAGCTATCCAAGTAGTCGTCCACATAGTGTTTGTTCATGACTGCAGCTGCTGCTCGCGGATACTCCCCAGAATGTTCCTCGGCGTTGAGGTTCTTTATGTACTGTGCAGAGGCCGGAGAGCACGTGGAGCCAAATGTTGCGACGTCCATCACGTACACATCAGGGTGATCCGCTGGGCTGTTGCGGAACAGGAATCGTTGGGACTGGTTGTCGGGAGTGCGTATCCTTATTTGATGGAACATCTCCATTATGTCCCCACAAACGGCGATGGGGAATTGGCGAAACTGGCTAAGAACCTTCGGAAGAGGCGTTAGCAAATCGGGACCCTTGAGTAACTTGGAGTTGAAGGACACGTTGCCCACCTTCGCCGCAGCATCCCAGATAAGACGTACTTTCCCAGGCTTCCTCGGAGTAGTAACAGCTCCTAGGGGTAGGTACCACACCCGTTCTGCATCGACTGAAGTCAATTCGGATAGACTAGCTTTGTGCGCGTACCCCTTATGCACATATTCCACGATTTGTTCTCGCACACGACGCTCCAGCTCCGGTTTGCTGACAAGTTTCCGCTCCAGCGCTTCCAAACGACGTACGGCCATGGGGTAGCTGTCAGGAAAACTGGGGTTATCGGTTCTCCACAACAGTCCGGTTTCATAGCCGGATCCGACCGGCACCCGTCGTGTCGTATCCGTCAGGAGCTTTTGGGCTCGCTTCTCTTCCTCGGATTCCGGAATACTACTTGTCCCCGATACGCCCACATTCTCCAAGGTGAAATAATCACGAAGCTGCTCGTTTAGCTCGCGATCAGCGTCCGAAACTGCACCGACATGGAAGCTAACGATGGCCGTACGAAATGGTTGACCAGGAATGCAGCCATAGATGCTCCAACCCAGCCTACACTTTGCACCGATTGGATCTCTTGGTCCCCCTTCACGCAGCTTCAACGGAACACACAACCGTAGATTGTCCAGCCCTATCAACAACTTGGGTTGGACGAGCTCGTAGTCTTCTAGCGGAAGACCACGCAGGTGAGGAAATCGTTTCGCCAAATCTCCATATTTGAGCGATTGTGAGGGTAGGACAAGCTGACTGACCGTGCGAGCATCAATCAACTTATGCCGGGCGGTACTACCTTTGCCGCAGATCTCAAGCTGTACGCGCTGTGATGTGGGTTCTTTTCGCTTCACGTTCCCGGTCCACTGAAGGGTTAGTGGTTCTAGCTGACCATTGGCCCCAAGCTGCTTCGCAACGGACTCCTCCAGTAGAGTGTAGGAAGAACCCTCATCGATGAAGGCGAAAATTGTTTTAGAGAAACCGTCGCTGAAGAGAACGACTGGAACGATGCGGAAGAGCGGCCACTTGCAATCCTCTGACGACACGTGGCTCGCAGACATTCCTACATTTTCGGGCAACGGAGAGGAGGTGTGGAGAAGAGTATTGTGCCTTTGGCGACACCCTTGAATGCCACACCCATTCCAAGAGCGGCACGGCCACTTGCCGTGGCTGTTCAGGCATGTGCGACACAGCCCCTCCTGCTGAACGAGTTTCCAGCGTTCGTCCACTGTCGCACTCTTGAACTGGTGACATTCTGCAACTCGATGCCCAGTCCGGCCGCACGCTACGCAGGGCTTGCTATTCTTAGCGCTGGTGCCGACGGATGGCCCACCAGAAGCTGCAGGGTTTCGTTCAGTAGCATGGGTATAAACGATCCCGATGTCTCTGGATTTACGCTTATCGCCTCTCGATGTAACTTCCAGTGTCGGAAGCTCGAATGACACTTCGCTCGCTGCCATCACTAATCCCGACATGAAATCCGCAAAAGTTTCCAACGTTGCTAGTTGGTTCTTGTTCTTGTAGATGGCCCAATCCAATCGCAGGGATCCAGGCAGCTTTTCCACGAGCTCCTGCATCAATGCCGGGTTCGAAAGATGATTCAACTGCTCGGCGGCCTTCAGGTGATCCACCAGATTCTGTACCGAGAGTCCAAACTGGATCAGCGTCTCCAGTCGATCATGTCTGGGCGCAGGAACTTGCTGAATCTTGTTTAGTAGCGACCGGATAAGAAGCTCTGGTCTTCCATAAAGTATGCGCAGGGTCTTGATGACGTGCGGCACACTTGCTGGTAGCAGCAGCCGGCTGCGTACGGACTCCAAGGCGTTACCCTTCAAACACCGCTGCAGGCGGACCAGATTCTCCGCATCCGAATAGCCACAGGTGGCAGTGGACTGTTCGAAGTTGGTGATAAAAATCGGCCAATCCTCAGGATTTCCTCCGAATGTAGGAAGATCCTTACCAAGAACCTGCCGCGCGGCAATTTGAACTTGTGAGAGTGTATGCGGATTATGTGTAGTCGCTGGATCGGAACCATTTCGCATCTCTGGAGCTGCTGCATGCAAGAATCGCGGAGAATTCGGCGAAATTGAAAGCGCGCTGAGATCGGGAATCTGAGATGTTGGGTTGACTGGTGCATCCAGTGGGTCCTGATCGACAGACTGTATATCGTCGTTGTCGTCGCCCTCCGGTGGTCCTTGCAATCCTCCAACATTCTTCTGCGAACTTAGCCACTTGTTTACCTTGTCGTTTGAATCCGGAATTGAACCGCTTCTGCTGCTCATCGACGCTGCATGTCGGATGATGGCTTGACGTTTCTCCAAGGACTCCTTGCGAACCTGCATCTGCTTCCGTTTCATTTCCAGCTCCTCCTGCAGCTTCCGGTCACGGAGGAAACTTTCCTCCTCTGCAAGGCGACGTCTTTCCGCAAGCTTACGCTCTTCTTCAAGTAACTGTCGCTTCTTGATCTCCTCCTGCTCCTGAAGCTCCATCTCCATCAAGCGCTGTTCTTCCTCAACCAGCTTCAATTCTTCCTCCAATAACTTTGCCCGAACGCTGGAGCTCACACTTTTCGGCGGGTCAGGAACCACTTTACCCTTTTTCGAATGCGCTTTAGAACTCGCCTTCGAACCTTTCGATTTACGCTTTTCCTCGCCCGGAGCGAGAAGGGCACCTCCGCCGGACGTTCCCTGCTTGGCCGAACACTGCTTACAGACATACCTGACGTTCGGTTGTTTCACCTCACCGCCAACTCCAGCGCATCCGAAGTGCTCCCACCGTCGGCAGACACCGCACTGGACCATTTCGCTCTCTGCTGCATCGGGCCGGTCACAGGATTGGCAGTTCCGAGGGGTCGTGAGGGGCTGGGGTACACGATTATCCATCCTAGTTACCGCAAATTTCTTAAAGAATGTGGAATTTGTCACCACCCTATTTAGCAACACTGTTTGATTTCTGTGTGCTTTAAGCTAGAATCAATAAATTTATTTTAACACATTTTTTCAAGATGCTACAATTATGCTACTTACAAATTTGGTGACTCAAATCAACGTACTGAAGGACGACGACGTGATCTTCCCGAATTAATTCCCGTTTCTATAATTCAACATAGTTCATTATTTCCATACATGAATCTGCACTACTGAATCTTACCGACAACGATCTGTTTAGAAATGTTATTCAAGTACACTTCCAGTAGATTACTGTTAGATTTATAACTGTAAATATGCTATGTTAGAAATATCTCATTTTATAAGTATAATATATTTTACCATTAGGTGAATTCAAACAAGAGATTTTGTAACAATATTCACGTTATGGAGTAGATAACTATGGTGCTTGATCAATCATCTAGTTTTTGCCAACTCATGATCACTGACAATCTTCATTGCTTCACTCAAACGATTGTCACCGACGAACCATGGGTATGACTACAATCGGCAACGTTGCCGCAACGAAGGGGGTTGTCGGCACAGAGTTCTGCCGCGCGTCGACGCGCGACCTGTCAAATGCCGCATTGCACCGCGCCGCGCCGCGTGACGCGTCCACTCTGACCGGCACCTAATGACAGTTTGATTCCATACCGCAAAGTTGGATTTCTATGTTGTGCCCATGTGTGCCGGCATGTGTGCCGAGATGTGCCGGCATGTGTGCTGGGCACAATTTGCCGAATGACCAACCCCTTGATCAGTTTACCTTTTTTCCAAAAAGTGCACAACCGCAAATATGCGTAAATGATACTCAAATATAGGTAAAACAAAACTCAAATATGGGTAATGTGGACCAAAATATGAGTAATTGTAACCCAAATATGGGTTAATATTACCTATAAAAGCGGTTGTGCAATTTTTCAAAATATGAGTTTTATTTACCCATATTTGCGTAAAGTTTACACAAATTTGAATAAAATTTACCCATATTTTAGAAAAATAGGTAAACTGATCTTAGCGTGATCATCGTTTTTGGTACGGCGCGTTTTGGTACCCACTTTCCGCTCGGTTTACCCTAACTTGCTCCTGATTTTCGGATGTGTGGCTCGTGTGTTGCTAGTGGGTAATTCTCGCTGGCCCACTATTTACACCTTGTCTTCAAAAATGTTTAAGGTACCGATTTTCTGAAAGCCCTCGCTAAAACAGTAACAAAAATGCATTTGGTTACTCAAATTGATGGACCCCCCGTTAGTTTGAGCCACAACAATTTTGCAGACCCCTCGATTTTTGTCAAATGGTGGCTCACTTAAACCCAAGGTGTAAATAGTGGGCCGGTCTCAGCGAGAATTACCCTAGTGCTTGTTTCGGAAATTACAAGTTTCAAACGAAATCGTTGTTTTCGATGATTGTTTCTCTTTCTTTATCACTTTACACGATATAATATGCAGCAGCGAAGCAGTGTCGATGTTTTCAGTGCATTTTTTTCGTGAATTAAGCAATCAAAACAAAAACATTGGACGCCATGTTGAATTGAATGTTGGGTTGATGATTCTGGCCCTTCTTCATCCCCCTGGGAATATCCAATCGGTTCGGAATTTGACGTTTCTTGGGGGAAAGTCAAAACAGTTTCATTCTCCTCCTCACCAGGCTTGATAATCCTCCTCGAAATCAAAAGAGTTTTGCAACATGCTCTAGCGTGGTGTTTTGCTTTTGCCTCGTCGCGAGGGAGCGAACGAACCTTAAACAGAGAGGCAATAAAAACTGAGCGAGGAAGAGGGGAACGAAAAAAGAGCCGATGATTATTTCGGGTTTTTGAGTGCGATTTTCGCCTCGAGAGTCTTTCTTTGTATGGGAGTGGAACTCGCGAGAGCTTTTTGAGTGTGAGTGGACGTGAGAAACACAACAAGAAATTATGAGTGTTGGACGAACTCCTGGCTGCGCGGCAAGCTCGCACTCGCTGCAGTTGAGGATTTGCGTTGTGATTTCTGAGTTTTATTTTCACTCCTCAGAAAATCGCCGAAATCGCTTCCTCATTTTCTCGCGAGGGAGTTTCTGTCAAGCCTGCTCCTCACCCCTTCACTCACCCTAGGATAGGATACGTCACGTAGTCAGCCAATTTGAGACCAATTTGCTGTCACACGGAGACCAGTCGCTGATTGGTTGAAATTGGTATAAATACGTTTTTCTGCGATCAGATCGCTTTGTTGTTGGCTTGGCCGTGCTGCTAGTTTGAAGGTTTGGCATTTGACAAGGGGTATGCAATTAATTTACGGGATTAAATACTTACCGGAACCCAAGCCGGAACCGCTAATCCGTTACATCCGGCAGAGTAGACCAATTTGGGTTTCATCCGCTTCGATTGTATACAAAACTGGCGTTGAAGTCAATATCAAAACAAAACGACGATGAGGGAATTTCTGAAGTGTTGTCAGTAATTAAAAAAAATGACGTCTATCACATCAATGTCAAAAACGTTATTGCACAAAGAAACACCCAAAAACACCCGATTAGCACACTTCAATACCTTCTAGGATGTCAAGAGTCTCCAACCTCTTGGTTCTAGCTTAGATGTCTGTTCTCTGTGTTGTCAAGGGGGGTGACATATCATTTTATAACCCAGGAAATCCGCATTTATCCGTTCCTAACCGTCCCCAACCGCTGCTAACTGAGCAGCAGCTGGACGTGATCAACGACGGTTGGTAACGGATAAAATTTAATGCGGATTTTTTTCAATTTGCAAAGGAAGTGTCAGTCCCCTCTGGTTGCAAGAAGCATTATTGTCTATCCGGTTGGAATCAAGACCGACATTCAATCAAAAATTGCCATTTTCTTGGTCCACAAGTTTCGCAACTGTTTCGCATCTAGTGCGCTGTGTTGCTGACAACAACGGGAAGGATGCGCACTACATTTGACATGATTAAAAAACGTCGCGAGTTGGGTCGCGTCGCGACTTGATTGTGCGAAGTCCGGTTTGGTGGCGGCCCGACAATACAGTTGAAGCACAGAGAACAGACATCCAGGCTAGAACAAATTTCATTCGGGAAGTTGTGTAAGGATTTGAATCTTTACTTGAGTAATGTTGCAAACCAATACACGATGACAACACTAACGCCGCCAAACATCATATTGCCACAGTCAGTGGTGAATTGAAACATATCAAGTGGTGAAATAAATTAGTATGGGAAATTGATCGATTGCAGCGCCACGCTATTGCCACTTGTGTTGCCGATTTCAAATGGTCGTTAAATTCCTTACACAGTTTCGGAACTGGACTTGGATGTCTGTTCTCTGTGGTTGAAGCGTTTGCTTCAAGCGAATGCGGATAGGTACTTTTCAAATTAAATGCGAGAACTATTCGGCGCAAAAGCGGTGTAATTCATGCAACTTTGAACAAAATGTCACGCGACATAAAAAAAACATCGCCAACCTCGAAACGTCACTTGCGCGATCTGTCAAACGCGACGCAAGAAAGTTTTCGCATCGTCTTCGTCGTCGTCGGCATCGCGCACATCAGACAGCATCAGCAAAGCGCCGTGAGCGGAAAAGTGGACCGCTTTCACCGTGGTTTATTCCGGATTCGATAGAAAAAAATCGCGACGCGTACAGCACCCCTGTAGGACAACCTTGTCGGGATGGCCTCCAGCACCGAAGATTTCTACCTGCGGTACTACGTCGGCCACAAGGGTAAGTTCGGGCACGAATTTTTGGAGTTTGAGTTTCGCCCGGACGGCAAACTGCGCTATGCCAACAATTCCAACTACAAAAACGACACCATGATCCGGAAGGAGGCGTACGTGCACCAGTCGGTGATGGAGGAACTGAAGCGGATCATTGTCGATTCGGAAATCATGCAGGAGGACGATTCCCTGTGGCCCCCGCCGGATCGCGTTGGACGACAGGTATGTGTGTATCGAGAGAGCGAGAATGCGGTTATGTGCGGGGACTTTGTTTACGGTGTACACTGTGTACGTACAGTGGTCCTGCAGTTATGAGTCAGTGTTGTACATTCTACCGGAGCTCAAAATTCACGAATATTCAACAAGCCCATGGTAAGATTGACGGGTTCGATTTAGGATTTTTTCTTGATAGAAATTTCGTCGATTACTTTGTCAGGGTTTATCATCGTGCCTTTCAAGTATTTCTGAGACGGAAAGGTTACTTGACAAAAAAAATACGTTTAAATCTACATTGATCGATATCTGTTGGACAACTGCACCGTACAACGAGGTGAAATCAAACCGTAATTCTTGCTACTTATGAATTTTAGGAGCTGGAAATCGTTATCGGTGACGAGCACATTTCGTTTACTACCTCCAAGACGGGTTCACTGGTGGACGTCAATCAATCCAAGGATCCGGAAGGGCTCCGCTGCTTCTACTATCTGGTGCAGGATTTGAAGTGTTTGGTGTTCTCGCTGATTGGTCTGCACTTCAAGATTAAGCCTATCTAAGAAGGAACCGGTGGACGTTGTTCGGACAGTACGAAACGACACTCATCAATTCATATAATTTACATTTCTACTAAAAAATAGTGTTTTAGTTTAATAATTTTCCAAACGTATGTGTGAGAATTTAATGAGAATAATAACGACACACAAAAAGTCTTAACAAATCCAAAAACAAATCGCGCCGCGTTCTTTGCTGTTAACCGAAGCTAGTCCCAATCTTCGTCGTTGCTTTCGCTTGCACTGGCATCCAGCTTTGGCGGTGGGGGTGGAATGAGGGCCGACAGACGATCGATAACGTTTCCCGGTTCTTGGTTTTCCCGTGCTCCGGAGATTCCCTTGCGTCTCATTTGCAGCTTGTTGTGGAGATCATCGATGAAATTCTGCGGATTCGCTTTGGATGGTTTGCTCTGCAATAAACGTATAGCAAGAGATGTTAGTTCCATGGTGTACCTATGGTAGTTTTTATTTTAAGAGATTGTGGTGCAGAGAATTGGGTTGTTTAGTGATTAAATATTGCTATTTCCTATATCCTTATCGAAATTTTTCGGGTTCGTTTGGGAGTTAACCATCAATGTTGACTTCTTTTCCCTCAGATCAATTTTCAGCGTAAAAAGCGTGCGTAGTCTTCAAAAAGTTCATTGTCGTATAAATATCCTCTATCCATGGATCGCATCACCGATCCAACGGTGACTCCCAGAGCTCCCATCCTTTCTGTCTAGCCTGGAGCACATAGCGTCCGTTCCGTCGAGGTTTGCGTTTTTTTGACAGTTTTCCCATGGGAAATGTGTCAAACTACTGTCACGCACACGCAAACGTATGCATTGTGTGGGGCACTTAACAAATACCCCAGTCCGTGCTGATTGTAGGGATGCAGAGGTGATCTCGGTCTTTAGTAGCAACAATACCATCACACTCTAACATTCTTTCCCTTCCCAACTGGCTATAAGGACGTGGCCGGCGCCGTTATTGATCAAAAATGTATGAGCTGCTTAAATTGCACTTTGAGAATAAGTGGAGTGTCCCAGCACTTATTCATTTGGATCTCAGTGCTCAGTGACAGATATGCTTAGAACGGCAGTGTAGTGTTCGCAAGGTGATAGGATATGTGGTGATTACTATGAAGGACAAGCGACACAGTTCGCTTTGGTTGCATAACTTGTAGGCGTTATATACACTGTGCTGTGGAAGTTGGAAGGAAGGGAAACGTATTTTTGCAATTCGTTTCTGGTTCTAGCGATGGCTATGAACATATGAATATACAAGAGTTGTATATGTAGAGAAGTGAGAAAGAGAAAGTAGATAGAAAGATACAAAGTAGGATGAAAGGGACGGGCCAGGGATTGAACCCATGACCTTCTGCATAAGAATCAGAAGCGGTAGCCACTAGACCACCAAGCCCGTCTGTCGTGCCACGAGCATGCTATATCTTAGAATAACGTTAACAGTATGTTTCAACCTTTCCTTATGGATGCCTACAAGCAAGCTCTTGTATTCAGCATCCTTTCGCTGATATTTGGCAGTATTGCTCCGATGATTACATCATCTGAAGTACCTAGGTCAAACATTAATTTGAGATGTTTCAGTTTGATGGATTACTTAGGTAGTACAGTTCATGGATAACTTAACATAGAATTGCACCTAACCAAACTCTGCATGAGCAGAATTTGTCATAAGTTGACTGATTGGCATTTGTCAAATTAGGAGTCTCTTTACACTTTTGAGTGTTTCTTCGCAAAATTTGCGTATTCAGGCGTCCCTGCTCAACAAACTAGAGAACCTATACTAATTGATGGCGACCACATTTTATGGATAACTCGCTTTCATTGTTACTCCAAGGTGGTTTTATACATACAACGCCCTCCATTGTGGTATACCATAACTATTGCTTTGAAAGAGGTATGTATTCCTGAATGGAACTCTGATCTGTTCATGTTCAAAACATCTTCGGATAAACCATTCTTTTGTATAGTTACGAATCTCTAGCTTTCGCCAGAGAATTATAGCTATATAAGTGAGCCCTAAAAAGCTCTGCAAACTTCAAATCTCCAGGAGCAAATGGGGTTTTGTCCTATTTTTCTCCTGCGTTTGAGTACATATTTCAAACATGTTTTGAACTCTTTTTTCTGGATTTTATGGGGTGTTTTCATGGCGTGAAATTACTCCATAGTTTTATCCCGAAAGGGTGCGTGCGTTGTATAAAGATGGAATGAGTTTCAGATATATCTGGTTATGTCGTTCTTTCTGAAATGCTTGAAACGCATGGTCGATTATCACATCTGTGATGTTCGTCTGGCTGACATGCCTATTCATGTGAACTCACATGCATGCCTATTCATGTGAACGCACATGCCTCCCAATTTGGGATGTCCACAGTGACTATTTTACACAAAGTTGTATACGTTTTCAAGAAAGTACTCGCACTAACGTAGTTTTTGCTTAGGTGATTTCTTGAATATTGAGGATGCTTTCGATTACGTGCCTTTCAATGTCATATTGAAAGGCGCATGACGTCACAAGCTACCTCCAATGAGCTATAGGCTCTCTTTACGCTTATGCGTTTTACGGTGTCATTTTCAGGGCACTGATTAAACCCGTTGTGGTATGGGCTATGTGCTCTCGTTGCGTTTATGCGTTCATTCCCTCTTATAGGATACCCCTTCCTATTTCATCACCTTTTCCTCTCCAAATTTCCATCCCTTATCCCATTCTCCCTCCGGTAAATGATGAAATAGGCTTGTATTTTCAGTTCAAATGTCGCGTTTTTATCTTGTTGATATATGGTCAGCCTAAATAGGGTGGATCTAGTGCTTCTCTTTGGGCTGCAAAACGGTGAGTCGATAAGGAGAGCGTCCAACATAGCTCTGGTCCTCACAAGTTCCTACCTCATGCATCCACGGGTCAAGCGATGACAAAGACCGCCAGCTAAGAGTTGTGTGCTTAGCTGGTAGTGCAGCCTGGGCACTGTTGTCCTTCTGACTTCAGGTAGATTGAGGAGCATTGGCGGAGCCAGCATTTTATTTTCTCTTACTCACTCTCCTAAACATAGACGAGAAAGAGAAAGATAGAAGAGGGGGCAGCTTGCCTCCTCTTTCATCCCGCTCTTTCTCGTGTATGTTTAGGAGAGTGAGTAAGAAAAAAGAAAATGCTGGCTCCGCCAATGTTGAGGAGGTACGACCCGAGCGTCTGTTCACCAAGGAGGTGCGGCTCAAACAGCGTCTGTTTTGGCATCCAGCGGCTGAGTAACAAACGCTGCACCACGCCCAGCTAGATCCAAGGTAGTAGCCCCATCAGCGTGTTCGTCCCAGTGTTGGTTGAGATGTTAAACAGAACTGGCACGATGGCCATCCGGCGAGACAAGAGTGTTGGCGTAAGCCCAATAAGCCACCCATAAAAATCTTCATTGCGAATAACATAGGAGAAAATACGACTCGATACAATTGGCAAAGACCCACGCGACGAAATAAGGACTACGATTGGAAACTTGGAACATGGAATTGCAAGTCACTAAGTTTCGCAGGATGTGACAGGATAATTTACGATGAACTATTTACATCCCCGCAACTTCGACATCGTGGCGTTGCAGGAGCTTTGTTGGACTGGACAGAAAGTGTGGAAAAGGGGGCATCGAGCGGCTACCTTCTACCAAAGCTGTGGCACCACCAATAAACTGGGAACAGGATTTATAGTGTTGGGCAAGATGCGACAACGTGTGATCGGGTGGCAGCCGATCAACGCAAGGATGAATATTCTCCATAGTAATTCCCACACAAATCTATTATGCTTTTGGGCCACCATTAAATCATCACCGAAATGACTGAAAATTTGACAGGACTCTACTGCCGTGAATCGCATATCAGTCCCATCTTTGCTGGATTTCCTATGCAAATGGGACAGATATGCGATTCACGGCAGTCTAGTTTTGCACCAAGTATTGTAATGAACATATGGGAGCTTTGAGTTTTTAATATGTTTAAAGTCCTACTGTGCATGTTAAGAATTAGGGCCGTTTCTTCAACTACACTCAGCGAAGTAAACTACCGAAATTCATCGAAATACCTTATGAAATTTAGCCATAACTGTAAAGTGTGGATACCATAAGAATATGTTATGAAAATTGAACATGCTTTTTATGAACTAGTTACATAAGATAAACTTATGAAAAGAGCAGAAAAATCACAAAATGATGCAGACTGGAATCGATCCATGAACGTCGAGATCACTGAGCTCGTGCCCAACCCACGCGGGTATCAACGCTTGAGAATGCCGTGTTGCTAAATGTGTATAAAAGCCAAACTGTGAGTCGATTCTGCGTTATAGACCGACCACAGACAAACCAACGTAACACTTGCATCGTACACCGATTTAACGGTCTATTTTAAAATTTGATAGTTGGCCAACTGATCACCCGTGGCGCTCGCATCGTTTTTGCTCGAGTTTGACGTTTCCCACTACCGCCACCTAGTTGATGGTCGGCCAAACTCAGTCCTTTTAGCATTGGGCGAACATGTTTCCGTGACTATGATTTAATTCGAAAAATGTTCGAAGTGTTACGTCTGTTTGTCTGTGGACCGACCTTATGAAAATCGTTCTAGCCGTTATGAATTGTTTAAAGGCCATTTAATAAGTTAGGCCTCATGATAATCTTAGGTTTATTTGCCTGAGTGTACAGCATCATCAACGTCCACTGCCCACACGAAGGGAGACCCGGAGACCTGATGACGAGAAAGAAGCTTTTTTTAGTTATTTTTGTGTATTTTAACTCAGATGCTAATTCTACACTCCGAGAAAGAAGCGATCTACGCGCAGTTAGACGGTAAACATACAATCATTGCTGGCCGCGTGTCGTGAAAATCGTTGTCGGCGACATGAACGCACAGGTAGGAAGGGAGGAAATGTACCGACCGGTAATCAGGCGAAACAGCCTGCACGCCGTATCGAATGATAACGGCCAGCGATGCGTAAATTTTGCAGCCTCCCGTGGTATGGTAGTCCGAAGCACCTTCTTCCCTCGCAAAGATATCCACAAAGCCACTTGGAGATCACCCGACCATCAAACAGAAAACCAAATCGACCACGTTGTAATCGACGGTTAATGCTTCTCGGATATAATCAATGTCCGCACATACCGCAGTGCGAATATAGATTCGGATCACTACTTAGTCACTGTATGCATGCGCTCAAAACTTTCGACAGTTATCATCACGCGTCGAAGCCGAACGCCGCGGCTCAATTTCGAGCAGCTGCTTACGAGAGCGAATGAGGCACGTTACAGACAGGCGCGGAACAGGCAGAACTCACTCTTCCGGATGAAGAAGCGCCAGCAGGAAGAACGAGATCGCGAAGCGATGGAAGAGCTGTACCGCGCTAAGGACACACGAAAGTTCTACGAGGAGGTGAACTGCTCGCGCAGAGACTTTGTGCCACAAGCCGATATGTGCCGAGATAATCACGGGAATATTCTCACGAGCGAGCGTGAGGTGGTCGAGAGGGGGCGGCAGCATTACGATGAGCACCTCAATGTCAACGTTGCAAGTACCGAAGGTGGCGTGGTAACAGATTTAGGAGTATGTGCGCAGGACGAAAGATTTCCTGCTCCTGGCCTCCAAGAGATTGAGGAGGAGGTTGGCCGGTTGAAAAACAACAAAGCCGCTGGAGCAGATCAACTACCAAGGGAGCTTCTAAAATTTGGTGGAGAAGTACTAGTGAGAGCACTACGCTGGGTCATTACCAAGATTTGGGAGGAGGAAGTATTACCGGAGGAATGGATGGAAGGTATCGTGTGTCCCATCTACAAAAAAGGGCGACAAGTTGGATTGCGGGAACTATCGCGCGATCACACTACTGAGCGCTGCCTTCAAGGTACTTTCTCAAATTTTATGCCGCCGTCTATCATCGATTGCAAGAGAGTTCGTGAAGCAATATCAGGCTGGATTAATGGGTGAACGCGCTACAACGGACCAGATGTTCGCCATCCGCCAGGTGTTACAGAAATGCCGCGAATACAACGTGCCCACACATCACTTGTTCATCGATTTCAAATCGGCGTATGATACAATCGATCGAGAACAGCTATGGCAGATTATGCACAAATACGGATTCCCGGATAAGCTGATACGATTGATCAAGGCGACGATGCACTGGCGTAGCCACGGGGGGGGTTTTAGGGTTAAACCCCCCCCCCCAGAGCCAAAATTTGTGGAACAAATTTTCAGTATAAGCGCTTTGCGATGAAAAAATTTTTCGGCTGCGCCGCTATTTTCAAACTACGAATACAATTTCTTATTATGTTAACAGTAATATGTACGTGTCAAACCAAAATAGGTATCATTGACCGTTGAAAACCCCTCCCAGAGACAATTTCTGGCTACGCCACTGCGACGATGGATCGAGTGATGTGCGTAGTTCGAGTATCAGGGACACTCTCGAGTCCCTTCGAATCTCGCAGAGGGTTACGGCAAGGTGATGGTCTTTCGTGCTTGCTGTTGAACATTGCTTTAGAGAAGGTGTAATTAGGGGAGCGGGGATAAACACGAGTGGAACGATTTTCACCAAGTCCGTTCAGCTGCTTGGTTTCGCTGATGATATGGATATTATTG
The DNA here is from genome assembly GCF_035046485.1 of Aedes albopictus. NCBI lineage: Eukaryota > Metazoa > Arthropoda > Insecta > Diptera > Culicidae > Aedes > Aedes albopictus. Next base: position 343,050,519 of record NC_085138.1, read on the forward strand.
CTCGTAAATTTGAGACGATGGCGGAAACGTACATCTGACTAAAGAGTGAAGCTAGGCGAATCGGTTTAGTAATTAATGTGTCGAAGACAAAGTACATGATGGCAAAGGGCTCCAGGGAAGAATCACCGCGCCCGCCACCCTGAATTTATATCGACGGTGATGAAATCGAGGCGGTCGAAGAATTCGTGTACTTGGGCTCACTGGTGACCGCCGACAACGACACCAGCAGAGAAATTCAGAGGTGCATTGTGGCAGGAAATCGTGCTTACTTTGGACTCCGCAGAACTCTACGATCAATAAAGTTCGCCGTGACACGAAGTTAACTATCTACAAAACGCTGATTAGACCGGTCATCCTCTATGGGCACGGAGGACCAACGCGCCCTTGGAGTTTTCGAATGGAAGGTGTTGCGTACCATCTACGGCGGAGTGCAGATGGAAGACGGGACTTGGAGAAGGCGAATGATCCACGAGCTGCATTAGCTGCCGAGAGAACCAACCATCGTCCATACCGCGAAAATCGGGAGACTACGGTGGGCGGGTCACGTCATTAGTATGTCGGATAGCAACCCAACTTAAATGGTTCTCGAAAGTCATCCGACCGGTACAAGAAGACGTGGAGCGCAGCGAGCTAGGTGGGTCGACCAAGTGGAGGAAGATCTGCGGACCCTACGCAGAGTGCGAAACTGGAGACAAACAGTCATGGACCGAGTGGAATGGAGACGGCTACTATGTACAGCAGAGGCCACCCCGGCCTTAGCCTGATCGGTAAGGTAAGTAAGCCGAGATGGTTCCCTATACTAGAAAGAACAGCCTATGTTTAAAAGAAGGAAAAATGCATGGGTAAAATATCAGCAGATTCAGAACTTTTGACGCACATATCTCAAGAAGCAAGCTTCAAACAATAGTGAATTTTATTACCTATTCTGTTCTTGCTCACTTGTAATAAGCTTAAAATAAGAAGCTCAGGTGCGCTGGTTTTGTTCACGAAGAGATTTGTGCGCTCGAGAACGTGAGTTGGTGCCAAAGTCGGCCATTGTGGCTGCCAGTTTGAGATTCTAACAAGTCTGTCCTTAATAGAGAGAAGTAAAATAGGCTAGATTACCTGTAGGTAGATGCCATATTTTTACAGAAGCAATGAAAATATAAGGGGTAATATATGCTAAGGGAAACCATCATTTTTAAAAATGAACAAGTTTTACGTATTCAGCATGACCATGCTGAGGATGATGGGTTCAACTTCGGGCTGGTCCAGGAACTTTTCGTAATGGAAATTTCCTTCACACGTGCAAAATGGCCATTGGCAGAGGAAGCTCTCAGTTACTAATTGTGGAATTGCTCATAGAACACTAAGCTGAGAAGCAGGCTTTGCATCAGTGGGGCGTAACGGCAAGAAGAAGATCCCATGACCCTCTCTCTCTCTTCTTGGCGTAACGTCCTCATTGGGACAAAGCCTGCTTCTCAGCTGTTCTATGAACACTTCCACAGTTATTAACTGAGAGCTTCCTCTGCCAATGACCATTTTGCATGTGTATATCGTGTGGCAGGCACGAAGATACTCTATGCCCAAGGAAGTCAAGGAAATTTCCTTTACGAAAAGATCCTGGACCGACCGGGAATCGAACCCGTCACCCTCAGCATGGTCATGCTGAATACCCGTGCGTTTACCGCCTCGGCTATATGGGCCCTGCATCCCTGATCCCATGACCATTTGGCCTAATGACCTTCGGCCGAATGGCCTGACACCAAAATAGTGAAGCTTCTGTTCCCTCCCCTTTCAATTTTTTCTCAACCGCAGTAATGGTATCTTTGAAATCGCTTAGGAAAATAACTGCTTTGAAATAAGTCTTGGTACCTACATATATTTTAGTCATTTAAAATCTTACCGAATCGGTTCTGCCCTCCTTGATCTCACTGTGCCGCAAATTGGCCTTCTCGACTCCGCCTGCCTTCCGAATGGCTTCCATCAAATTGAAATGAGCATCACCACCGCTGCTTGCTGCCGCAGATCCATCCTTCTTCCTGATCGGATGGCCATCATTTTCATCCGCTTTCCTGCTGCTGCCTGAAGCCATAATTTCCGCCGGGAGTGGTGGCGGTGGTGGTGGAGGTGGAGGCGGTGGCGGCAATGCACTTGCAGTCACAACAGCAGTCGTCGCTTGATGGGAACTGGTCGTCGGAGGAGCACACGGAAAAACTGAAGGCACTGGTGGTGGAGGTTTAGCCACTTCCGAAACTGTCTCCTTTGCTTCCATTGTCGATAGATCTTCCAATTCTGGCAGCTGATCAGCTATCGCGGCCAGCTGCAGCGACGGCGCTATGAGTGTGTTGTTCCCTTCATACTGGATGTTGCTCACGATTCCGGGCAAATCCGGAAGATCCACCGGGACGTCGATTTTGGGTGCTTCGTTCAGCACCGGTGTGTAGAAAATTTCCTGTCCCTTTCTCTTGGAACGATTGCGGATAATCGGCGAAGATGACGACAGAATCCGTTCCTCCCGGATTCTACCGGGAGCTTTCTTCCCAGATCTGGATTTATCCTCCGCTCCCTTATAGTCCTCCGAATACTGCCTGCTATTGAACAGCAAAACCGAATCCAGAAACTGAACGTCCTTCGGCCCTGCATCCACCCTTGTCTCGTCAAACGTATAAATTCGATGCCGCTCCGCCGAGCTCTTCACGTGATAGAACTGGATCTTCTCCTGATAGGAATGGCTTGGCACGTAGGACTTCTCCCGCAAAATCCCCGCATCCACGTCGCGCATCCGGATCCCATTGGCACTGGTGAAGGTCGGCAGCACAGTGGTATCCAAATCCGCTCCCGGATACCGACAGGGCGAATAGATCACAATCGCTTCCTTGGTTTCCTTCAGTTTGGCCACCTGTTCGTTTACTTTCTCAATGCGGCCATTGAGTTTATGCAGCCGACCCCGATTAAACTCGATCCTTCGATTCACCTTACCGAAGACATCGTCAATCACTTCGTTGAGGAATTCAAACGCGTTGATGGCCTGCAGAATGGTTTCCTCATGCCGGAGATCCGGATCGATGGTTGGAATGTTGTAGCAATGCATTTTACAGACGAGAAGCGATTTCTGCTAATTTTTGACCATGTTTTACTAGAATCACTATCACTGAATCAAAACATGCAAATCAATTGAATATTTAGAATCACAAACTCGTCAAAAACCTTTCCAACTTTACGCATAATCTTTGGAATTATAAATTTAATTTCCAAAATTTTTTGAAACTTCCTTATCACTGACTTGACATAAAAATGAAGCGTCGTTGTTTACTGCATGAGAAGACGAACGATGCAACGTGACAAGGGTATGAAGTTGCGCGATGTATATCTGGATTTTGGTCGATGAGGCGCAAGCCTTGAGCAGAGCTGGTGCAAACGCTTCCCGCTCGGAAATTTCAGCTAGTTGTCTTCTAGATGGCTACTAGACAAACCGTCAACGGTTCACCGCAGCAACCGTAGCAGTGAAACAGAACTGCTAAATAAGTGCCCCACACAATAAATACGTTTGGGGGGAACTGTCAAAAAAAAAAAAAAACGCAAACCTTGACGGAACGGATGCTATGTGTTCCAGGCTTAAGAATCTAGGGGCAGTGAAGAAGCTGACACTCCAGAGAATGAGAAAATGGAAAGCAAATACACTTACCTTACCTTACCGGTCAGGCTAAGGCCGGGGTGGCCTCTGCTGTACATAGTAGCCGCCTCCATTCCACTCGGTCCATGGCTGTTTGTCTCCAGTTCTGCACTCTGCGTAGGGTCCGCAGATCGTCCTCCACTTGGTCGACCCACCTAGCTCGCTGCGCTCCACGTCTTCTTGTACCGGTCGGATGACTCTCGAGAACCATTTAGTCGGGTTGCTATCCGACATCCTGATGACGTGACCCGCCCACCGTAGCCTCCCGATTTTCACGGTATGGACGAAGGTTGGTTCTCCCAGCAGCTGATGCAGCTCGTGGTTCATTCGCCTTCTCCAAGTACCGTCTTCCATCTGCACTCCGCCGTAGATGGTACGCAACACCTTCCGTTCGAAAACTCCAAGGGCGCGTTGGTCCTCTGCACGTAGGGTCCATGTTTCGTGCCCATAGAGGACGACCGGTCTAATCAACGTTTTGTAGATGGTTAACTTCGTGTTACGGCGAACTTCATTCGATCGTAGAGTTCTGCGGAGTCCAAAGTAGGCACGATTTCCTGCCACAATGCGCCTCTGAATTTCTCTGCTGGTGTCGTTGTCGTCGGTCACCAGTGAGCCCAAGTACACAAATTCTTCAACCGCCTCGATTTCATCACCGTCGATATGAATTCGGGGTGGCGGGCGCAGTGATTCCTCCCTGGAGCCCTTTGCCATCATGTACTTTGTCTTCGACACATTAATGACTAATCCGATTCGCCTGGCTTCACTCTTTAGTCGGATGTACGTTTCCGTCATCGTCTCAAATTTACGAGCAATAATATCAATATCATCGGCGAAACCAAGCAGCTGAACGGACTTCGTGAAAATCGTCCCACTCGTGTTTATCCCCGCTCTTCGTATTACACCCTCCAAAGCAATGTTGAACAGCAAGCACGAAAGACCATCACCTTGTCGTAACCCTCTGCGAGATTCGAAGGGACTCCAGAGTGTCCCTGATACTCGAACCACACACATCACTCGATCCATCGTCGCCTTGATCAACCGTATCAGTTTATCCGGGAATCCGTATTCGTGCATAATCTGCCATAGCCAAGGCCATAGCTGTTCTCGATCGATTGTATCATACGCCGATTTGAAATCGATGAACAAGTGATGTGTGGGCACGTTGTATTCGCGGCATTTCTGCAACACCTGGCGGATGGCGAACATCTTGTCCGTTGTAGCGCGTTCACCCATAAATCCAGCCTGATATTGCCCCACGAACTCTCTTGCAAACGGTGATAGGCGGCGGCATAAAATTTGAGAGAGTATCTTGTAGGCAGCGCTCAGCGGTGTGATCGCGCGGTAGTTCCCGCAATCCAACTTGTCGCCCTTTTTGTAGATGGGACACACGATACCTTCCATCCATTCCTCCGGTAATACTTCCTCCTCCCAAATCTTGGTAATGACCCAGTGTAGTGCTCTCACCAGTGCTTCTCCACCGTATTTTAGAAGCTCGCTTGGTAGTTGATCTGCTCCAGCGGCTTTGTTGTTTTTCAACCGGCCAACCTCCTCCTCAATCTCTTGAAGGTCAGGGGCCGGAAGTCTTTCGTCCTGTACACATACTCCTAGATCTGTTACCACGCCACCTTCGGTACTTGCAACGTCGCCATTGAGGTGCTCATCGTAATGCTGCCGCCACCTCTCGACCACCTCACGCTCGCTCGTGAGAATATTCCCGTGATTATCTCGGCACATGCCGGCTTGTGGCACGAAGCCTCTGCGCGAGCGGTTCAGCTTCTCGTAGAACTTTCGTGTGTTCTTAGCGCGGTACAGCTCTTCCATCGCTTCGCGATCTCGTTCTTCCTGCTGGCGCTTCTTCATCCGGAAGACTTAGTTCTGCCTGTTCCGCGCCTGTTTGTAACGTGCCTCATTCGCTCTCGTACGGTGTTGCAGCATTCTCGCCCATGCTGCATTCTTCTCGTTTTTCAACTGTTCACATTCGCCGTCGTACCAGTCGTTTCTGTGATTCGGAGTCGCGAAGCCTAGTGCTGTAACCGAGGTACTACCTATGGCGGATCGGATGTCCCTCCAGCCATCTTTAAAGAAAGAAATCGACGAAGACGGATTTGAAAAAGCAGAGTATAGAAAACAGAATCAGAACACAAGAAGAAACAAGATATAAGCGGAAACACTGGTGACAAATGACAATAGAAAAACATTTGGAATTTCGGAAAATATGGGAAGACAAAATGGAAATCGCTCGACAAAAAGACGGTTTACAATCAACACAACGGCTAGAAGGACGTTTAGCCAGTCTTCGCTGGCCAATGCAACGAATGGCGAAAACGGGTACTATGTATGCGTAGTAGCGTGGGTCATCGGAACCGCTTTCTCAGATCAAAGCTTTTCTGGTTCCGTTTCGGGTCTTGAGTATCTGTGCAAAATTTGAGCACGATCGGTTGTGTCTACATTTTGCGCATTGCAATTGAAATTTGTATGGGATTTTGTATGGGAAAACACACTTTTTTGCATTTTTGTCATAAATTTGTCTGAAGTTTGTCTGAAACTTTTTACCCGATGTTAAAATTGTGCACAATAATTATTTGGGTCCTGAAATGGGTCCTAAAAAGCTTTGATCTGGTGGGATGCCTTCAAATTTTCGATTTTTCCATATAACGGATTACCAACTCTGATGCGTAGTCATAGGTAGTTAGACAAACCTAAGGAGAATTCGATCTAGCGGTGGTATGATCCTACACAGGTCTAGAAAACCTATACAGAACACGATTGATAATCTTCAAATAGGCCTTTTAATAAATTGCAACAAAGGGACTCATCTTCGATAGAAATACAAAAGATATATATTTTGTTAAAATGTTTCGTACTGCAATAATAGTTTACATAAACTAGTAAATATAAAGGTTTACAAAAAAGCAACTAAAACTCTCAGCGTGTACAAGAAACTGTTCCAGTTTATCGAATTTGCGTGTCTTCAAGCATTTTGTAGTGTGAAAAACCATATCAGTATGATGATAATAAATAATAATGCACTGACAGAGGTCGTTAACTTACAGTTAGTTCGTCTTTAGTTTCATATGCATCATACAGGTTGAATAATCGTAGAGTTTGTATCGAGTACAGCTTATAGTGACTAAGTCAATAGATGCAGGCTTATAAAAAGTTGCTTCATGTCTGTCTCTATTGTATACATTTTACAGAAAAAATGGCTAGTGATAATAAATATAAATATTACGATGTTCGATTTTCTTTTTAGATTTCTTCATCGTTATTTAGTACGCTACTCACGAATATCGCATACTCGTGGCAGGCGCTTAGTGTTGCACCTATTCTCGCTCCCTTTCGTTATCTTATCTAGTTTTGGAATCGTGTTATGTGGAAAAAGTCATACCGGTTTAAGTTTAACAACAGAAGAAGAATACTCTCTATTATACAGGAAGCAATCACCGCCCCTTCTCCTCCCGGTTGAAAGTAGAAGGGCCTTACCTTGGACGGAGCCCTACTTGTCCTCCAAACTTAACCGGAGCACTTCGGCGAGCATTTCTTCTTCCCGTTTGCGTTCCTCTTCGCGGCGGCGTTCTTCCTCCTGGCTCAGTTTGATCGCCAGCTCTAGGTTCGGGTCCAGATAGTCCGGTATGCTGTCCAGTTCGTCCGTTCCACCATTCGTGGCCGGCGGGGGTTCCTGGGTACCTGTGGCCTGGGCTTCCGCAGCAGACCCCTCCGCTGTTGCCGTTGCGCTACCGCTTCGAAACCCTGAGATCAGTGATTCTTGCAAAGCTCTGTGGATTACAACACATAAAAGCGATTTGTTTCTCTCTAGCGATAGTGAGGGGGTGGTGGTGGATGGTACAGAAACCATTGTGTATTCGGTGCGTCCTCTCTCCCGTTACAAAATGGCGAGTGTGTGTGTGTGAATTTTGTGAGGTAGCGTTTACGGTGGATTTTTTTAGTCAAGCGAAACGAAGGTTGGTGTTAGTCTATAAAATACTAGAAATAGTTTGGTTAACGAATCTAAATAAAATACAGGATCTACATTTACAGAAATACAGGACATTAACATTCGCCGGAAGTTCAAAATGCACCTTCGTGAACATAAACACGCGGTCGAAAATGAACGGACCAGTGAATCTAGCGTAGCAATACACACTACTCATTTGAAGCATGCTGCGGATTGGGAGAATGCTAAGTTGGTGAAGAATGTTAGAAAAGCTACATGGGAGTCCATGTACATCGCCACAACTGATCGTCCTCTCATGAACGAAGACGATGCCCCGATACAATCCTCCTCTCCTCTTCTTGGCGTAACGTCCTCACTGGGACAAAGCCTGCTTCTCAGCTTAGTGTTCTATGAGCACTTCCACAGTTATTAACTGAGAGCTTCCTCTGCCAATGACCATTTTGCATGTGTATATCGTGTGGCAGGCACGAAGATACTCTATGCCCAAGGAAGTCAAGGAAATTTCCTTTACGAAAAGATCCTGGACCGACCGGGAATCGAACCCGTCACCCTCAGCATGGTCATGCTGAATACCCGTGCGTTTACCGCCTCGGCTATATGGGCCCAGCGATACAATCACCTCTCTTCAATCTGACAAAATGAGAATTCAGTAAAACAACTACATTTTCGACGAGTACTGTGCGCAGTACGATTGTATTAGTGCCTAACGTTATCAGTCGGACATCGTCCTGTCGATGGGCAACGTTGAGCCCGTAACCGGTCGACTTAAAAGGTAAATTAAAATGCTTTTTAAATTTTTGTAAGAACTACAGTTCAGTAACAAATTTTGAAAACGACGTATAATCAATGGTATAGCATTGATTATACAGTAGACGTTCGATAAGTGCAACATGTTTACGTTTCAGTTACCGAATGAAATTCGCTAACTGCAACGACTGACAGCCGTCAAACAGTTGTCAATAGCTGTTGGACGCAGCCAGAATGCACTCAAAAACATCGCAATGCAGCTGTAGTGCATGCGAAAAACATCGCATCGCTGTTGACATTTCAATTTGACAGATAGCGGTGCGATAACTGCAAATTTACTGCACTTAGGGAAGATTCAAATATTACGTCCATCGTTTTTCGGGATTTCTAGACCCCCCCCCTCCCCCCTCTGTCACGCAATTTTCCTATACCCAATACACGAACTGTCACACTTTTCTAGACCCCCCCCCTCCCCCAAATGTTGGACGTAATTTTTGAACGTTCCCTTAGCGGACTTGCAATTAAAAAGCATTGCAGTTAAAGCGTTTACACCGAGCGAACGTCTACTGTATAAGAGTTGTGTCCTGTCTCGCGTCGCGTTCTTTGTGTATTGTCGAAATTCTTAAGCCTGGTGCACATAGCATACGTTCCGTCGAAGTTTGCGTTTTTTTGACAGTTTTCCCATGGGAAATCTGTCAAACTAGTGTCACGCACACGCAAACGTATGCATTGTGTGGGGCACTTTACGTTAGCACAAACCTCAAGAAATTAAAGAACAATCTGATTCTTTTCAGCATTATTCGCAAATTTCAACGCCAAGGAATGGCCGTTTCTGGATCTTACCAGTCCACTATTCCCCCTATCCGTCTACTGACGCTTTCATTAGCCTATCCATATATGGGAGAATAGAAGATGTTTACAAAGTTCTTACTAATTCTTAACACGGAGAATTCGAACACAAATCACTACCTCACATACATTTGGATTGGTCAATGTGTAGCAAAAGGGCACTCATTTTAGATAAATTTTATAAAGATTGGAGCACTACCCGCATAGAAAAAAACAACTTGACATATTGTTCCTACCATATACTTGTTTTTTGCCATGTTGTTAACATATGTGTAAAAAGTGTCCTAGTTACAGCCCATTGAAGTATGCATCTTCCGTAAGGACAAGGTAAAGCGCGGAACTTTAAACGCGATTATCTCGAAAGTTTCATGTCGAAACGTGGTTTTTGAGAAGTGTCGTTACGGTGATCACGATATCTTGAAAACTAGTTGACCGATTTGCTAACTTTTTTATTTTTTTTCGAATTTGAAATCTCGAAGTACTGAACGATCACAGCTGATATTCTTCCAACAATATCTACTGTGATTCCTCCAGTGATTTCTACGAAGATTACATGTCTAAGGTAGACATCATTGCCCTAGAATGTTCTCAGTAATTCCTGTTGGAAATCGCCTCGAGATTCCTTCAGGCATTCTCGCTGGCCCCAGGTATGCTGCTGGGATTTATTCAGAAACTTCTGATATAACTCCACCAGGCAATTTCTGCTGGGAATCCTCTTGGAGGACTCCGAACAGTAATACCTGAAGAAATCCTAGCTGAAAATGTTTGAGCAACCCCAACAAGAATTCCTAGAGAAATCTTAGTAGGAATATCTGCTGATTCCCAACAAGAAATTTCGAGAGGAATTTCTATAGGAATTCTTTAAGAAATCTCTGAAAGAATCCTTGGAGCAAGCACAGGAAAAACAACTGGAAAAGAATCCTTGCAGAAATCTCTGAAGCAATCCTAACAAGAATGTTTAGACTTTGAATGGATCCCATCAGGCAGTTGTGGAGGAATTTTAAGAGGATTTCTATTATGGATTTAGCACCAAATTGGTGTCGGAAGTAACTTCATTGACTTCCGCTGCCTTTCCTATGCGTTAACATAACGGCGGAACTAGTGTGCTGTATAGTAAATCTGATGCTCTATACAGCGCACTACTTCCGACGTTATGTTTAACGCATAGGAAAGGCAGCGGAAGTCAATGAAGTCACTTCCGACACCAATTTAGTGCTAAATCCACAATACAACGATTCCCTATAGGATTGCCTCCAGGAATGCTCGATGCTCCAAAAATTTCTGAGAGGATTCATCCAAGAATTCTTATGGCTTTACCACTAGAAACTGTTGCTGGGATTCCTCCAGCAGTTCTTGCTGTAATTTATTCGTGGATTTTTTTGGAAATGTAGTATTCTTGCTGGAAATTCACTTGAGATTATTTCAGAAAGCACTGCTGGGATTGATCCAGGACTGCTACTGAGATTCCTCTAAACATTTCTGGCAGGAATCCACCATGATTTTTTTTCTGGGTTTCGCATACATTAATACCTGCAGGAAATCCTCCAGGAAGCTGTTCCTGCTGATTTTTTTTAAATATTGAAAAGAATTCCGAATAAATTCTAGTAGGAAACTGCAGGAATCCCAGCACGAAGAGCAGAAGGAATCCGCGAAAAAAATTACTGAAGGAATCCTAGCAGGAAACCCTGGAGAACTTTAAGAGGACCAGGAATCCCAGGATGAGAAATCCTTGCAGAAATTTTTCGTAGGAATTCCAAGTTAAATTGCTGGAGGAATGTTTTGAAAAACCTCAGGAAAACCTGATGGGATTCTGCTAGAAATTTCAGCTGGGATTTCACCATAGATTTCTCTAAGGATTCCTCTGTCAATGGGGCACGTTCGATGTAGTACTAGATTTGTAGTAATGAGCTGAATTTTAGTATGGTGAGAAGGTCAGTTCTCTGTTTCTGCAATGAAATGGTACAAAAAGCGTGGGTATTATGATTCCTTGCCTAATTTGATGCTGTTTGAGCAAAACTTTGGATAATTATGTTGTTTATGTTGCAAGAAATGAAGAAAACAATAACACTGTTGCCCAAAGTTTTGCTCAAACAGCATCAAATTAAGCAAGGAATCATAATACCCACGCTTTTTGCACCATTTCACTGCAGAAACGGAGAACTGACCTTCTCACCATACTAAAATTCCGCTCATTACTACAAATCTAGTACTTCACCGATCTGTCCTATAGGATGCAATCAGTGAAGTACTAGATTGAAAGTAGTGAGCTGGATTTTAGTATGGTGAGATGATCAAATCTCCATTTCTGCAATGAAATGGAGCAAACAGCGTGGGTTATATGATTTAATGTCCAATTTTATGCTGTTTGAGCAAAAGTTTGGGTAACTGTGTTGTTGAAGTTGCAAGAAATAAATAATACAACATCACAGTTACCCAAACTTTTGCTCAAATAGCATCAAATTAGTCAAGAAATCATATAACCCACGCTGTTTGCGCCATTTCATTGCAGAAATGGAGATTTGATCATCTCACCATACTAAAATCCAGCTCACTACTTTTAATCTAGTACTTCACTGATTGCCTCCTATTGCTCTGGTGATTGCTATAGGGATTTCTTCAAGAAACCCTCTCGGAATACACCCACAAATTCTTGCTGGGATTCCTTCATGAATTCCTGCCAGGATTTCTCCAAGCATTCGTACTGAGATTGCTCAAGCATTTCCAGATGGTAGTTCTGCAGTTATTTCTTTAGGCGTTCTCCAGGATTTCATGGAGGATTTTCAGCAGGAATTTCTTGAAGAATCTCAGTAACACAACTTGGTGGATTCTCACCACGACTGCCAGGAGAAATCCCAGTGGCATTCTAACAATAATTTAAACAGAAATTCTCAAAGGATTCTGAATAGTATTACCAGTAATAATACGAAGAGAAATTCATAGAGGATCTTTAGATAAATTCATAAGGAATCCCTAAAAAATCTCAGGGTGAATTTTTAGTGGAATCCATAGAACAGCAGGGATTTCTGGATGAATCCCAACAAAAACAATTGGATGAATCCCAGCAAGAATTTCTAGAGAGGTAATCCCGGATGAATTATTGGATAAATTCCATGATAAATCTCCGGAGGTATCACATGATGATTTTTTGGGAGGAACCCAGCAGGCATCGTTAGGGAATTTCCTAAAATGCCTGAAGAAATCACAGAAGGAACTTCCCTAGAAGAATTCCTGAAGACACTGTTGGAGAAATCCGTGTAGAATTGCCAAGGAGGAGAAACATTGAAAAAATGCTCTTCGCATTCCTTCATAAATACCTGATGGGAAATTCTTTTTGTCAATATTTGAGGCTGCAAAAAAATAAATTGTTATGTGTACCCCAGTATACAGTATGTAGCAGGTCCCCGGAGATTATATCCGGTGGCCACATCCGATAGTTCCTAAACGGATCAAAACTGTTGATAAACAATGTTCGATGGTGGCGGAAAAAATTTTAACGTAAATAGAGTGAATTTAATTGCAAACCATAATGGAAAACACGCTGTGTACCAAAGAAAAACCAGCCCTTTTTATAAGAATTTGACCCAGTGACCCACCGGAATAACTCCGGCCACAGGGACCATTCCGACGTTCTCTGTCCACTTTGAATTGAAATCGGTGGTTGCGAACACATCGCGATTTAATGATAAAATTCAATCGCGATTTAATGATAAAATTCAAAAAGGCGGCCAAATGCAAGACGGCTGCCAAAAAATGTTCAACTTCAAATGAAAGGTCTATACTTTCCCTTCATAGAAATGTGAATTTTGTATGTGTTACAACATTAATTCTTGAGATATTATGCGATAAATTAGGCGCAATTTGATGAAAAATCCTCATTTTTGTCACCTTTGTCAGCCTCTTGGCAAAAGAGGGGTCCATCAATTTAACCCAACCAAAGTGGTTTTTATCCTTTTTCTAGCGAAAAATCAAGAAAAATTTGTAATCTCTGACTGTATGTAAATGGCGGCCTGGTTTCAGCGAGAATTACCCATATACCCATATTGCTTTATTTTAAAGCCTAAAACCTCATTTAACAGCCGCCAAATCGAATTTTGAGACGCCATATTGAATCGCCATTTTTGAACTCCGGATATCTTCCCCGTACCGAGTTTACCCATATTGCACAGTTTTAGATCCTAAAGCTCCATTAAACAGCCGCCATCTTGAATTTTAGACCACCTTCTTAGATATTATGTTCGCCATTTTTGGACTCCAGACATCACCAGACTCTAAAATATACCCTGTGGCATGGTTTTAGAACCTAAAACTCCATTGAACAGTCGCCATATTGAATTTTAGACTAACATCTTAGATATTCTGGTCGCTATTTTTAGACTCCAGACATCTTCCCCATACCAAATACAGTAGACGTTCGATAATTGCAACATGTTTACGTTTCACTTACCGAATGAAATTCGATAACTGCAACACCTGACAGACGTCACATAACTGTCAGTTGTTGCAGAATGCAACTAATGTGTATACAAAAGACATCGCATTGCAACAAAAGTGCATGCGAAAAAGCTGTTGACATTTCAATTTGACGGATAGCGGTGCGATAACTGCAAATTAGTTGCACTAAGCAGACTTGCAGTTAAAAAGCATTGCAGTTAAAGCGTTTGCACCGAGCGAACGTCTACTGTATACGCAACTGCATGATTTTAGGCCTACAACTCCTTAAAACAGCCGTCAAATTGAAGTTCGTATCGCCATCTTGGATTTTAGATCGCCATCTTAGATATTAGGGTCGTCGTTTTTAGACTTGATGAATAAGCCGCTCTTAAGCTTGAAATGTTGGCTGAATAAACTATTATTAAGTTGTCATTGTTACTTGGGTAGCCGCCACCTTGAATTTCAAGCCGCCATATTGGATTTTATTTCGCTATCTTGGACACTCTGCTTACCATTTTTGGACTCCAGACATCTTCCCCATACCAAATATACCCAATTAGATATCCTCCATCTTGAATTTTGACCAGCCATCTTGAACATTAGGCCGCTATCTTGAATTTTGAGCTGACAGTGTTCATTTCCGCATAAAATTCGTCACCCATGTTGAAGGTTACTAAAATCGGCGCAGTTAGATGTGTCGCATGATAGAGATTGGTACATTTTTATACATGACCAGTACTGCTGGTGCTGGTTCGGATCACTAAAATAGGCATAGGTAACTCTGGAACGCCTTGACAGACCGGGCCATTTTCAATGGTAAACAATGGAGTAAAATTTCGGTTCGATTCGTGCCAAAATCCAAAAAATTGGCCAATGGGAAGTGCTTTAAAAGTGAGTGAACTTTCATTGCGCACAGACATACATACATACACACATACAGACTTCATCTTAATTCGTCGAACTGAGTCGATTGGTATATAAAACTTGACCCTCCGATCCTTTTATCGAAAATTATTTTTTTAGTGAACATATAGTCTTTCAGTACACTTTGATGTACGAGAAAGGCTAAAAGGACCATCCGCTACACGAGTTCTAAACTGCTAGTATAGGAACATCTACAGTATTCTGGATATTTTGGAAATTTAAGGTAGAAAATCTGAAAAATATAATATTAGCAGAAGTTCTACAAGATTCTAAATATGAAAACTAATAAGCTCAACTTCAATGTAGTAAAGGATGGTCATACTAATAACAACAGAGTATTTATACAAGTTTTCAAAATATGTAGGTATTCTACTTTATAAGTAAAACTTCAGGATAAAACAACACTACGTGCCAACTATTGATACTCAACCAAACAATGCATAAGGTATTACAAAAAAATGAAAAGCAAAAATAAAAACCCAAAGTTCTAAATTAGCTTTTGCTAAACAGCTTCTTGAGTGGACTTTTCGCTAGCGAATTCGGCAGCACGCTGGTAATAAGCGACGGTGTCGACGTGCGAGATTTCTTATCAACACCGGCGCCGGTTCTACGAGGGTCAAAGTCAACGTGTTGGTAAAAGTGTTAGTAAGCGGTAAGAGGAAACAAAAATGGCGGCAAGCATTAGTGCGCGAACCACAGAACCACGGCAGTTTTGGAGAGACACCGTAGAGAAATCATGCAAGAAAAAAAAAAAAAACAGATGCAAAATGTAACCAGTTCAGTAAGGTGGGTCAAAATTAAGGAAAAAATTGTTTTTGGAAACAATATCAGCAGAAGTAACAACGTGAAAGAAGAAATGCCGATTCGGAACCATGATCGTCATTCAAGTTTATGGTATTTGGTCTAATGGACATCTGAACTAAACTGTTTTAAGAGAACAGATCACTATTTTCTCTCGAAACATTTTTTAATATCTCCAATAATTTCTCATTAACACTCTTTCATGATGAATTTCAGCACAGATTTTAGCTAGAAATGGATCAAATATTTCAATGAGAACGTGATTTCCGCCAAACGCCATTCGACCAAATAGCCCTAACTAAACATTCAACCCTCAGGCCCAACAGTATCCTCCCCAGAACATACCTCTGCAGTTGCTCGTCCTCGTAGAAGCTCGGCGTCAGTGGGCGTTCCGCTTTCAGCGCTTCCCAAATGTCCACCTCGTCGTTTTCGCTGCCCTGCTCGATCAGACTCTGCTGGATGGCGAACTGCATCAGCTCGTCCTCGTCCTCGAAGGTTATCTGCCGCCGGAAGTCGTTACCCCGCTGTACGTACTCGGACGGCACGTCGAAACAGCAATCATCGATGATGCACGTGGTGCGCTCTTCGCTCTCCTGCAAACTGCTGACGTTCGCCACCGGCGCTTCCATCGCAAACACATTTCCAAACGTTACCACCGCGTTCAGCACATGGAAGAGCGGGATCTCTGGAATGAGAGGACAAAGCGAGTCAAAAATCTGGAAGATGAAGTGTGAAGTGAGTTTCAACTTACCGATCTTGACGGGGAATCCCGCGGGAAGCTGCATGGTGACAAAGTCTTTCAGCTTGGACACATGCGGACTGGCCATCGTCGACATCAGGTCCAAAATGGGCAGCACCTGTTCCTGCAGCTTGATGGGGAACTGTTCGCTCAGCCAGATGTTCGCCTTGAAGCGCTGCACCTTGGCGGATATTCGTTTCGGTTTGCCAACGTCCCGCCCCTGGAGGTCCACTTCCGGCGAGAAGTATTCCTCAACGCTTGGAGCCGTCCCATCCGACGAGGCATTCGATGTTCCCGCTGCTGCTTCATGAACCGGGCTATTGTTGGAACTGCTACCGTTACCCTGACCGAGCAAAGGCGACGCTCCGGAATCTCTGAGCGCGTTGGATCCCGCATGATCATAATCCTCTTCGGTCATTCCCAGGAAGTGCTGCAGCGGTGTACGGGAGCTCTTGATGCGGGCCTGTTCCTCACTCAGGTGTTCGTTTCTCGTACGGGTTATGAATTCCACATTGCTCGCTCCGTACACCTTGCACTCGTACCCGTTGATGTTTTCGATCTTTTCGCTACGCCATCCCCAGAATCCGGACTTGTTCCGTTCGAAACTGATCTTATCCATGTCGATGTGATTACAAATCACAGGAGCCTGCAACCGTAGTGCCACCGATTCCTTCGAAGGCGTAATTCCATCGATGTCCTCCGATTCGATGTTTCGCATATGTTCGATCGACACCTCGCCGGTGTCGTGATCGATCTCGATCATGGTAGCCGACTCCGACTGGCCTTTGAAAATGTAGCTCCTATTTCCGCGCTGCCAGGTGTTGTTATCGAACCCCAGCAGGGTGGTGTCGATCCGTACGTTCGACCCCCGTTTGTACACCTTGTAGGTGTCGCTCGGGCAGACCCGGGACATCAACGGTACCCAGCTGGTGAATTCCCACTTCATCTCGACGTAGAAGTCCGGCGTATCTTGGAGGTGCTGCAGCAGCTGCGGAACGTGCGACACTCGCTTGATGTGACGCTGCAGATCTCGCACCTCCAGAACGGAGGTGAGGATGTTGGCATCACCGGAGCAGACCGCTTCCTGCACCACTGTGGGGAAAGGGATGAGAGATTCATTTTGATCTTCCGAAAACATCACAATCTAAAAATAAAGTAGGTATAATCAGAGTTTTATAAGCGCTCTATTTAAGGATTCCTTCAATGATTCGTCCAAAAATCACTGCATACATGGATTCCTTTTCTAGGTATTTCTTCGTTAAGAAAGCTCTCTTAGGATTTCCTTAGGAATTTCTCATGGTATTGCTTCCGGTATCCCTCAAGGAATTTCTTCAGGAATACTTGCATTCAAGAATGCCTCCAGAGATTCACTCGAGAATTCCTTCTGTATTTTTTTTTTTCAAAAACAATATCAGGAATTATTTTGTGGAATTCCTCCAAGGATTCCCGTAGGAACTCTTGCTAGGATTTCTTTAGGAATTCCTGCTGGAATTCATTCAAGAACTGCACCAGGAATAATTACTCCATGGCTTCCTCCATGAACTGTTTCGAGATTCCCTTGGGATTGCTTCCGGGATTCCACCTGGGGTTTCTTCAGGAATTCCTCCAGGGATTCCTTAAGGAACTGCTATAGGGATGCCTACAGGAGTTCCATCGCGAACTTTTCTAAGGATTCCATCAGGGTTTCTCCGAGAATTCCTTCTGTGATTTCTTCAGTTCCTCCTCGTGGGAATTCCTCGGAAACTTCTCTTGGAATTTCCTCATAAATTCTTCCTGGGATACCTCCAGAAATTTCTCCAGGGATTCCTCCAAGAATTACTCTAGGAATTCCTTCACGAATTTAAGAATTCTCCCATAAATTCTCTAGAAGTTCTTCTAGAGATTCCTCCAGGAATTCCTACAGGCCTTACTCCAGAAATATCTTTAGGGGTTCCTCAAAGAATTCCTTTGAAATGCCAGTGAATTTTCAAGAAATTCCTCCAGAGATTTCTCTAGGGATACCTCCAGGAGTTCCTCCAGGGATTTCTATTGAGATTTCTATATGGATTCCTCCAGCAATTTCTCTGGGCTTACCTGCAAGCATTCCATCAGGAAATCCTCAAGGAATTTCTCAGGAATTGATTCCCTTAAGAGTTTCTCCAAGAATTTATCGAGGAATTACCCCAGGAATTCCTCCAGGGATACCTTCCGAAATCCCTCTAGGAATTGATCAAGAAATTCTTCCAGGAATTCCTCCAAAGAATTCCTTTGAAATGCCAGTGAATCTTCAAGAAATTCCTCCAGAGATTTCTCTAGGGATACCTCCAGGAGTTCCTCCAAGAATTCCTCCCCGGACTTCTATTGAGATTTTTATATGGATTCCTCCAGCAATTTCTCTGGGCTTACCTTCAAGCATTCCATCAGGAAATCCTTAAGGAATTTCTCAGGAATTGATTCCCTTAAGAATTTCTCCAAGAATTTATCGAGGAATTATCCCAGGAATTCCTCCAGGGATACCTTCCGAAATCCCTCTAGGAATTGATCAAGGAATTCTTCCAGGAATTCCTCCAGAAATTTCTCCAGTAAATTCTCCAAAAAATCTCCAGCGATTCCTTCAGAAATTTTCCCAGGAAACCCTCCCAAGAATTCCTCTAGGGATTTGCATCTCCTAGATCTCCTTCAGAGATTCCTCCAAGAATTCCGTCAGGGATATCTTCAGGAATGTTCAAGTAATTCCTCCAGGAATTACTCCAAGAATCCTCTTATGCATTCCCCCGGGAATTTATTCAGGAATTCCTCCAAACGTTCTTCCAGAGACTTATCCAAAAATTATTTCAGGAATTCTTTCTGGAATTCCTCCAGAAGTTTCTCTAGCAATTCACCCAGGGATTGCTCCGAGAATTCCTCTAGAAAATTCCTTCAAGAATTCCTCTAGGGAATTCTTCAGGAATTCCTCTTCAGAATTCTTAAAGGATTCCGCCAGGAATTTATCCAGAAGTTCTTCCAGGAATTGCCTCAGGAATTCCTCCAGGGATTTTTTTTAAAGAACTCCTTCAGGGATCCCTCAGGCATCGCTCCAGAAATTTCCCTAGGAATTCATCGAAAGATTTATTTAGAAATTTTTTCAGGGAATCCTCCCGGAATTACACTAGGGAATCTTCCACAAATTTCTCCAGGAACGTCTTAAGGGATTTTCAAGAAATCCCACTTGCATCAGGATTTTTTTTAACGAATTCCTGCAGGGATCCCTTCAGAAATTCCTCCTACAATTTCTCAAAGGATTACTCCAGAAATTCCCCCGGGAATTCCTCCTAAGATTCCCTCATGGATTCTCTAAGAATTGCTTCAAGGATTCATCCAAAAATTCTTCCGAGGATTCATTGAATTTCATCAATACCCCTGCAGCTCCTGCAAAGGAATTCGTTCAGAAATTCGTCCTGCGATTCTTTCAGGAATGTATCCTGATATTATTTTTTTACTCCAAGAAACCCTCCAAGCAGTTATCCATTGATTTTTTTTTTCAGGAACTCCTCTAGAGATTCCTCTACGAGTTTTTCCAGGGATGTTTTGAAGGTGTTCGTTGATTGATTGATTTGTCTTTATTAGAGAGACTTTCAGCCCTTGGCTGGTTCGTCTCTTTGAAGATGTTCGTTTAGAAAGCCTTTCAGACATTCTTCCTAAAATTTATCAAGTGACTCCTTCAGAAAACTCCCTCGGGAATGCCTCAAGGGTTTCCTTCATCAATTGTTTTAGGATTTCTTCAGAAATTTCATCCGAAATCTCCTTCCGAATAGTGAATTCCTCCCGAATCTTCTCTTGGAATTTCTGCAAGAAGTTTCCTAAACATTTTCCAGGGATTCCTTCAGGAATTCCTACAGCTTTTTCTTCAGGAGTTTATTCAGGGATTCCATCAGGAATTTTTACCAATAAGTTCTACAGCGCCGGTTTTGGGTTTTGGTTGCGCAGAAGCCATTGTGACTTGATTTGAACAAATAGATAAGTTTCTAACATGCTAGAAGCGCACTCAGACATTTCTTCAGAGAACTCACCTAGGGAAGATTTTTTTGGAATTCTCCCAGGGTTTCCTCCGGGAATTTCTGTAGGGCATGCATCATGAATTTCTCTTGGAATTTCTTCTAAAACTTCTTCAGACATTTCAGAATGTATTTAAATTTCAGCGATTTTGTCTAGGAATTCCTCCAGGTGAATTTCCTAGAATTGCATTATTTGAGAGTTCTCTAGAAATACCTCCATAAAATTATTCAAGCGTTTCAAGGGGATTCTTACTGGGATACCTCGAGAGTTTCCTCCAGTGATAGTTTCAAGGCTTTCGCGAAAATACCCTCAAGAATTCTTCCAAGGATCTTTCCGGAAATACATCAAACGATTTTTCTACAGGATTATGCTCTGAAATGTTCTACTAAAGAAACTGTTGAAGAAATTCATGAACAAAATTCTAGGTTTAAGTTCAAAAAAGAGTTTGTAATTTCCAAAAGAGTTTAGCTATGATTTCTTGCGAAAGTTTTGTGGATTTAACTTTAAAAAAATGATCCTAAAAGAAATAATGCACGAGTAAAAAAAAATCCTTAATCTTCCAGAAATTGGTCACTGACTGCTGAACGATTAAATAATGCTTTTAGAATATAATGTTTTCATATTAAATCTCATCATGTTGCGTTTAGTTCGCTAGTAGCTATAAATATGCACTGACTGCTGAACGATTAAATAATGCTTTTAGAATATAATGTTTTCATATTAAATCTCATCATGTTGCGTTTAGTTCGCTAGTAGCTATAAATATGCTAAGGGTGCTCCCCCCCCTGATTGAAAAGCTGGCTACGCTCTTGGCGCTCCCTATGATATGTAATGTTAGTAGAAGGCGTTCAGTAATCCACGTACACAGCCCAAATTCATATACCTAGTATTGATGAAAAGGATACCACCTTCTACCGTTGACTGCCACCTAAACAAATACATTCGTGGGTAGTTATCCAGCCGACTTCATCGACAGGCGGTCGACAACGGACCAGACCTTATCGTACGGAAAATCTTCCAGAATTACCGTCAATACACAAGGTCCCAACGTGAAAGGCCCATGATATAGCCACAGCTGTAAAAGCGTGGGTATTCAACAAGACCATGTTGAGGTTCAATTCTCGGCCGGTCCAGGAACTTTTCGTAATTGAAATTTCCTTAACTTCCTTGGATATGGAGTATCTTCGTGCCTGCCACACGGATATGCACACAGAAAATGGTCATTTGCAGAGGAAGCTCTCAGTTAATAATGTGGAAGAGCGCTCTTGGAACACTGAGCTAAGAAGCAGGTTGTGTTTGGTCAGATAAGTACACCCTAAAGGTTGTATGTAAGAAACTCAAACCTTACGGTGTATCTAAGATTCAATTCAGATTGAAAAGATGATTCATTTGCAACGAAGTTCTATCCGAAGCTCAACGCAACCTTCACAAGCTTTGTGCCATGAGGGTCACGATTCAAAATGTGCAGGAATAAGGTCAGGATCTACCTGATGAATGAATGTTAACGTGAAGAAGTAATCGAAAGGTGGAAGCATCACTTCGATGAGCACTGCTCTATATCGCCCTACACACTTAAAATAAAGTACCGTATTCAGCTGTTCTATTTTCGGTAAAAGTTCAGATTACCGAATGTTCAGCAACATATTACCGAAGATCGTCAAAAAATTACCGAACGTTCGGTAAACTCTACTGAATCATCGGTAATGTTTACCGAACGTTCGGTAAAAATTAGCCAAACTTCGGTAAAACTGTTCTGAACTTCGGTAATCCAAACTTTGACCGAAAATAGAACAGCCGAACAAGTGACTCTAAAATAAGTGTGTAGGGCGTAGAAGGTGTAGTAATGTAACAGGCCGAGCTCACCAGACAGGATACTATTTGCACCAAATCCGGTCAATTTGTCTGTTTTGCGGATGACATGGGGCATTTTATTAAGAAAGCTTACAACAACTAGTTACATAAAAATCGACTGTTTGTAAACCTGGCTACGCTTCTGTTCCAGAATCGAGTTATTATTAATTCTTTATCAATTATTCATAAGTAGAACAAAAATAAAATCCATGCAACGTGAATCACTGTTCTACTCAAACATATTATCACAAAGCGTGGAAGTTCGCGTATTGTCAATAATATTCATTTAGCGACTACCAACTGTGGTGTATAAAGTGAGGGTTATAGAAATAAAGTTAAATTATGTTTTGATGCTTTTCCTCCGTGCACGAAACATACGCTAAAGTCCGATGAGCTTTGAGTTTGACAGGCAAACGAAAGCTTCCTCACCAAGGAATTGGCATCCCTATCCCACCAATGCAATGTTTTCGTAGCCAGCATAACAGCGGCTCAAGCGTAGGGCTCAAGCTGACAACCAATCTTTCAACACAGCAGCATAATTTTAATGCGGGGTAAGAAAACAAGAAGACCATAACAGTCCCCTGTTCCTCACGGGTTGCTTTCGGTTTTTGCGTGAACCGGTTCGAGCATGATGCGCACTCGACGACGGCGATTCTCTGTGTTAGTATGGGATAGTAGATGTATGCTCAGGCAACGCACAAGAGCATGAATGATGCACGGTGCGACTGATGTGTCGTATAGGCGGTAATGGTATGTGTGCCATGCTGTCTTGGTAGGCTCGAGAATGAGTACAGGTTTTCAGTTTGTAAACGGTTTTTGCGGCGAACGGTCACCACCAGATTTTGCTACCAGAGCAAAACGGTGATTTTGGAGGTTTGGATTTCGGGCGTCGGTTACCACAATGGCGCACTTCGGTAGGTATGTTGTGATGAAAAACGGATAGATTTTCATGGAGCGACAGGTCTCCTAGTTTGATTTTCCGGAGCGACAGGTCTCCGAGGACTGTGGAGCGACAGGTCTCCCAGTCTAAATTTTCGAAGCGACAGGTCTTCGAGGTTTATAATCTATATTTCGAAGCGACAGGTCTTCGAACGAGAGTGCTGTGAAGCGACAGGTCTTCCAGTCTAGTTTTCCGGAGCGACAGGTCTCCGAAGACTATATTTCGAAGCGACAGGTCTTCGAACAAGAGTACTGTGGTGCGACAGGTCTCCCTGATGAGTTTTGCGAAGCGACAGGTCTCCGAAGATTGTATTCGAATTAACAGAATGAGGTTAGACTGCATTTGAATTAAAATTAATATGAATTCAATTCGATAAGATCATGTACTTGATTACAGACAAACAGATCGTGCTTTGCTAACGTCAAATTTTGACCAGAAAGGATTGTGATCGGATAAAATCCAAATTGGAGTTTGCACGACACAATTTGTAAGAGGCGAATTTGTTTTGGTCGGGTCACCTGTCACAGACAATGAGACATAGCAATCACAATTTGACATAAAATGCATGGAATGAAGATTGATAATGTTGATGGTGCTGATGATGAGAAGAAGATGATGATTATTATGATGATGATGATGACGAAGATGATAATAACGATCATGAGGATGATGGTGGAGATGATCAGGATGATAATAAGGATGATGATGAGGAATATGATGATGATGATGAGGATAATGATGATTAGGATGATGATGATGAGGATGATTATGATGCTGGTGAGGATGATGATGATGATGATGATGATGATGATGATGATGATGATAATGTTGATGATGATGATGATGAAAATGGTGATGATGATTATGAGGATGGTGATGATTAGGAAAACGATGAATACGATGATGATGATGGTGAGGATGATGATAATGATGGTGAGGATGATGATGATAATGATGATGATGAGGATGATGATGATGAGGCAAATGTTTATAAGGATGATGATGCTAATGAAGATGAGGATGATGATGATGATGATGAGGAAAATGATGATGATGATGATGCTGATGCTGATTAAGATATTGTTTTTAGTATGGATGATGGTGAGGATGATGAAGATTAGGATGATGATGGTGATGATGAAGATGATGATTAGGATGATGACGGTGTTGATGAGGATGATGATGATGAGGATGATTATCGCGATGATGAGGATGCTAATGATGATGATGATGTGGATGATGATAATGATGAGGATGATGATGATTAGGCAAATGATTATAAGGATAATGATGCTAATGAGGTTGAGGATGATGAAGGTGAGGAAATTGATGATGATGAGGATGATGATTAGGATATTTATAATGTTTTTAGTATGGATGATGATGATGATGAAGATTAGGATGCTGATGGTGATGATGAAGATGATGATAAAGATGATAATGGTAATGATGAGGATAATGATGATGAGGATGATGATGATAAGGATGATAATGATAAGAATGATGATGATGATGGTGATGTTGAGGATGATTTATTATTCCTTGTTGGGTATATAAGTCACTACGACCTGTTTTCAGATCTATTGTGACAAATGTTGAGGATGATAATGATGATGATAATGAGGATGAGGATGATGAGGATGATGATGATGAGGAAAATGATTATGAGGATGATGTTGATGATGATGGTTAGGATATTGATGATGTTTTTAGTATGGATGATGATAATGATGATGATTAAGATTAGGATGATGATAAGGATGACGAAGATGATGATAAGGATGATGATGAAGATGATGATGATAATGATGATGAGGATGATGAGGATGATGATGATAAGGATGATGATAAGGAAAATTATGATAAGGATAATGATGATGATGAGGATTGAGATGATGAGGATGATGATGAGAAACAGATGATTATTATGATGATGATGATGATGATAAGGATGACGATGAGCATAATGATTATTAGGATGATGATTAAGATGATAATAATGATGATGCTGGTGAGGATGATGATAATGGTGATGATGATGAGGTATGATGATGAGGATGGTGATGATAATGATGATGATGAGGATGATGATGATGATGAGGCAAATGATTATAAGGATGATGATGCTAATGAGGATGAGAATGATGATGATGATGAGGAAAATGATGATGAGGATGATGCTGATGATGATGAGGATGATGATTAGGATTTTGATAATGTTTTAAGTATGGATGATGATGATGAGGATGATGAAGATTAGGATGATGATGGAGATGATCATTAGGATGATGATGGTGATGATGAGGATGATGATGACGAGGATGATGATGATAAGGATGATAATGATAATGATGATGATGAGGATAATGATGACAAGGATGATGATGGTGATGTTGAGAATGATGATGATGATGTTGAGGATGCTAATGATTATGTGGATGATGATAATGATGAGGATGATGATGATGAGGCAAATGATTATAAGAATGATGATGCTAATGAGGATGAGGATGATGATGATGAGGAAAATGATGATGAGGATGATGCTGATGATGATGGGGATGATGATTAGGATATTGATAATGTTTTTAGTATGGATGATGATGATGATGATGATGATGATGATGATGATGAGGATGATGATGATGAGGATGATGATGATGATAAGGATGATAATGATAAGGATGATGATGAGGATGATGATGGTGATGTTGAGGATGATAATGATGATGATGATGATGAGGATGATAATGATAATGAGGAAGAGGATGATGAGGATGATGATGATGAGGAAAATGATGTTGAGGATGATGATTGTTTTAGTATGGATGATGAATATTTATATTATGATGGTGATGATGAAGATGATGATTAAGATGATGATAGTGATGATGAGGATGATGATGATGAGGATGATGATGATGGTGATGATGATAATGAGCATGATGATGATAAGGATGATGATGATGATGAGGATGATGAAGATGATGCTGATGATGGATGATGATGGTGACGTTGATATCGAGGATGATGGTGATGAAGATGATGATGATGATGGATGATGATGATGACGTTGATGTCGAAGATGATGATGATGAACATGATTTTTTTATCGAATTCAAACAAAAATTAGCGTATCTTAAATTATCTGAAAGTAGAGAAGGGGGCGAATGTGGTGTATAAAGTGAGGGTTATAGAAATAAAGTTAAATTATGTTTTGATGCTTTTCCTCCGTGCACGAAACATACGCTAAAGTCCGATGAGCTTTGAGTTTGACAGGCAAACGAAAGCTTCCTCACGGGTTGCTTTCGGTTTTTGCGTGAACCGGTTCGAGCATGATGCGCACTCGACGACGGCGATTCTCTGTGTTAGTATGGGATAGTAGATGTATGCTCAGTAGACTGGGTCAACAAAGTCGATTTTTCGGAACAAAGCTTTTTCGACTCATTTTAGCGTACAAAGTAACTGTGCAAAATTTGGGAGCGATTGGTTGCTTCTCCGTATTCCGCATAGCGATTGAAATTTGTATGGAATTTTGTATGGGAAAACGTACTTTTTTGCATTTTTCTCATAAATTGAAATTTTTCGTCTAAAACAATCCAACCAATGACGTTAAAGTATAGCCTAGGATATGCCGAAAAACTTTGCCGAAGACCGCAAAGTGATCCGACACTTGTGAAAAAAGTTATAACGTACAGATTGCCCGGTGGTGCTTAACAGTTAACATGTAAAGGAATAACATCAATAATAAAATCTCAATTTTTGGTCTAACTTTCAAGGCGAATAACTTTTTTCACAAGCATCGGATCACTTTGCGGTCTTCGGCAAAGTTTTTCAGCATATCCTAGGCTATACTTTAACGTCATTGGTTGGATTGTTTTAGACGAAAAATTTCAATTTATGAGAAAAATGCAAAAAAGTACGTTTTCCCATACTAACTTCCATACAAATTTCAATCGCAATGCGGAATACGGGGACGCAACCATTCGCTCCCAAATTTTGCACAGTTGTTTCGGACGCTAATATGGATTGAAAAAGCTTTGTTCCGGGTTGATACGATCAAATTTAAAGTTTCTCCATACAACGTTGACCCACTCTAATGCTCAGGCAACGCACAAGAGCATGAATGATGCACGGTGCGACTGATGTGTCGTATAGGCGGTAATGGTATGTGTGCCATGCTGTCTTGGTAGGCTCGAGAATGAGCAAAGTATCTAAATACCAAGGTAAGAGATTCCCGCAAATGTCAATAATGAGACTCACCAACACATCTGCGTTAGTTATGAAAAGTTGGCGTTTTTACACTAAAATGTCATTATTTAAGCAAAGTTTGTGAAGTTTAATTAGTTTGGACGTTTCTAAATGCTGAAAAAATATGTTTAGAACAAATTAAAAAATTTTCGTCATCGATTTTCAAATGGCGATATTTTCTGTTTTATAGCACGGAGATCATTTTTAATCCAGTGAAATGCAATTAAATAATTGCTTCTATGATGGGAGTGCTTAATTTCTTATGAAAGTTTGCTAAATAGTGATGCCCCCATACAAATCAGCGCAAACTTCATAACTATTTTTTGCTTTTTTCCTTTTCTCACTAATCCATGAATTTTAGCGGGAGTCTCTTACCTTGGTATTTAGATACTTTGGAGAATGAGTACAGGTTTTCAGTTTGTAAACGGTTTTTGCGGCGAACGGTCACCACCAGATTTTGCTACCTATAGGACATAGGTAGGTACAGCAGACCGATCAGGCGTTCCCGCTGATAGGCTACCGTGGCATCGCCAGCCATCCACTAAACCTATCAACGTAACTACGACAGCAGCACGCCTTATGTGCGGTTTGCTCGAACAACGAACGATAAGTTTGTGTAAATATAAACAGCTTTCTCTCCAATCGTTCTTTTCGCATGTCGCGTCGTTCAGTTCGAGGTTGGTACGAACCCATACGACACCACACCGTGGTCTAATTGGCCAAATTATGGTGGAAGAATACACTGTTTTGAAAGTATACTGTTTCGGTTACTAATATTATGTTTCCAGTTCAAAACCGAATTAGCGACATTTTTTCTTTGACTTCCGCTACTTTTGCCTTGCGTTAAACACAATGTCGGAAGTGGGGCGCTGTATAGAGCACCAGGTGTACAATACAGCGCCCCACTTCCGACATTGTGTTTAACGCAAGGCAAAAGCAGCGGAAGTCAAAGAAAAAATGTCGCTAATTCGGTTTTGAACTGGAAACATAATAAGTTATTCCAAACACGTAGAGGCTATTAACTTTAACCTAGGGTTGTTAGATTTAAATTCAAAATAGTTCTCGCAAGAATGCATTATGGACCATTGTGTGTACCGGTTTCAATACGCCGTACACTTTTCGGCGTATTTTTGGATATCTCTTACACCTTTCGGTTCGTATCTGTATAGTATACAGCCGATTGCCAAAAACGGCATCGGAACAAACGATCGATTTTTTTCTTTCTTATTTGTCCCCTCCGCGAATCAATTTGGTTACCTACCCAAAGTAAAAGATAATCGAATAAGAAAACTCTTAACTAGGTACTAGCAGACACACACAACTTACCGGACCATCCGTCGCACTCGAAGTTGGCATTGCACTTGGCGGCCAGGAGGGCCTTCACGCACTCCAGGTGGGACAGTTTGACCGCCAGCATGAGCGGTGTCCGTCCGCGGGGGTCCAACTGTTCCAGGTCGTGCTGAAAGGAATCGAAACAAAATGGGAAATCAATTGTATGACATGATCATTTTGCACAACAAATTTGTTTCAGGACTTCTCCAGGAGTTTCTTCTAGAATTCCCAGAGAGATCTTGATGAGATTCTTCCAGGGGTTCATTTCGAATTTCTTTAGAAGTTTCCTCTGGGGTTTTCTCGGAGTTACTTTTGAGATTTCGTCTGGGATTTTTTCTAAGGCTTTTGCCGCCATTTTTCTATGAAATACTTCCGAGATTGTTCCTTACATTCTGAGCTTACTTTAGGAGTTTCTGGATTCTTTCAACATGTCTTCCAAAATTTATCTAGAAATTTATTCCGAAATTTCTCCAGGGATTCCTTTTTTGGATAAATTTCTTCCGTGGTTTCTCCACAAATTTCCTGAAAATTCTAGCAATTTCGCACAGGATTCCTCTAGGAGTTCTCTCGAAGATTGCTTTAGCAATTCCTTCCGCGATTTCTTCAAAAACTGTTTCCAACATTCCGTCAGGAATTCTTTCCAGAAATTCCATATGAAATTCGACCCGGAGATCCTTCTGGGATTTCTCCAGGATATTTTTCTGAGATCCTTCCAGGAATGAATCTTAAAATATCCCTGTTAATGGCTTCTTTTAGTATCTATCTAAAAGCTTCCCCGGGATCCCTCCAGGAACTTCTTCTGGGTTTGCTTCAAGAATTCCTTCCGGGATTCCTAAGGTAATTCTACCAGGTTTCCCTTCCGGGAGTTTTCCAGAAATTACTGCCAGGATTCCTTTTGGAACTCCTTTCGGGATTGCTCCGGAAACTTATTCAGAATTCTTTCAGAAACTGCTTCCGGAATTTCTGCAAGAACTCTTTCAAGGATTTATCTAGGGACTCTTTTCTGCTTTTCACCAAGAGTTCCGTCTGAAATTCCTGAAGACCCTGCTGAAATTCCTCCGGAAGTTAAGTGCAAAGCCCTCCAGCCACCCAACGGCTCGACAATCGAGCAGTTATGGGTTGAACTGAAGTCCAGTGTCTATACTTTGTTTATATGTGTGCTCTATATTCCTCCTGACCGCATTAACGATCCATCAATATTGATTCATTGCTCTGATTCATTGTCATGGATTACTTCACGCATTCCTCTAACGGATAAAATATTGATACTAGGCGACTTTAATTTTAGTTCAGTTGCTTGGTGCTACAGCTCTTCGGGTTATCTCTACCCTAACCTTAGTCGATCCTCGCTGAATCCTCTTCAGAAGCAGCTCTTGGATGATTTTAGCACAGCTGGACTGGTACAAATCAACACTGTTCTCAACTCTAATCACCGGCTGCTTGATCTTTGCTTTGTCACTGCTGATCAAACTTTCGATGTTTCTATCACTGAAGCTCCTACACCGTTAGTTAAGCATGTTCGACATCATCCTGCTCTACACATATCAATCAAGAATTTCTCTCTATGCAAGTTTAATCCAATCAATGAAAACATCCGTTACAAATTTTTGGAAAACCGATTTCCAGAGTATGAACCGATTCTCATGCTCGATCGATTGGAATTCTTTGTTCTTCGATCTAAACACCGACACGACTGTAGAGGTTTTTTCCTTTATTTTGTTATATGCCATTGATCAATTTACTCCTAAGGCAGTTAGCAAGCCACCGCTAAATCCACCTTGGTCAAATCATTCGCTCAAAAAACTAAAATCACTCAAACGTTCGGCCCTTAGAAAGTACACCAAATATCGCGACAGTTCATCTAAATCATACTATTGCAGTTGCAACACTAGATATAAGCACCTGAACAGAAGCTCTTCCGCGGATACCTACGTCGAACCCAAAGCAGCCTTAGAAGAAACCCCAAAAAATTCTGGTCATACATCAATGATCAACGAAAGGAAAGTGGTCTGCCGTCTACTATGCACCTCAGTGATAATCAAGCTTCCACTCTGCCAGACATTTGCGAACTTTTCCGTCAACAATTTTCTGCTGTTTTTACTAACGAGAACCTGGATGTACATCAAGTAAACGAAGCTGCCTCTAACGTTCCTCAACGCCCTTCTGTTGGCCCGCATCCAACTATTACCGACGCAACTGTTCAGTCTGCTTGCACTAAACTAAAAAGCTCTTCAAACCCGGGTCCGGATGGAATTCCAGCCATTATCCTTAAAAAATGCAGCAATTCACTTACTTTACCATTAGCCATCATCTTCAATCGCTCTATTCTTTCTGGAAGCTTTCCTCCTCCTCTCCTCTCCTCTCTTCTTGGCGTAACTTGGGAAGCTTTCCTAGAGTTTGGAAAAAATCGTTTGTGTTCCCTGTTTATAAAAGGGTAAAAAGAATGATGTTAGTAATTACCGAGGTATCTCTGCATTGTGCGCGACTTCTAAACTATTCGAGCTCATCGTTTTGGATTTTATCAAGCATAATTGTAATGACTACGTTTCGTCGACTCAACATGGTTTCATGGAAAAACGTTCAACTACAACAAACCTTTTGGCCTACACTTCTTGCATCTTAGAATCCATGGAGACTCACAAACAGGTGGATGCCATATACACTGACTTCTCGGCCGCCTTCGACAAAATCAACCACCAGATCATGATTGCTAAGCTGAAACGTCTCGGAATAAGTGGTTGTTTATTAGACTGGTTTCATTCTTATCTAGTCGATCGATTTATGACTGTAAAGATAAGTGACACGACGTCACAGCCTTTTGTGTCACTTCCGGTGTTCCGCAGGGCAGTCATATTGGACCCTTCCTTTTTTTGCTCTATTTGAACGACGTTAACTCTCTACTCGACTGCTTCAAACTCTCATACGCAGATGATTTCAAACTATTTCACGTAATCACTTGTCGTCAAGATAGCGAATCTCTGCAGATTGAGCTGAACAACTTCACTTCTTGGTGCTCTGTGAACCGGATGTGTTTAAATCCCTCAAAATGCTCGGTTATCTCTTTCGGTAGAAAACGCTCGCTCATGCGTTTTGATTACTCTATTGCCGGCAAGATCATAAATAGGGTATCTTCGATAAAAGATCTTGGCGTCGTCTTAGACGAAAAACTAACCTTTAAAGACCATATAGGTTATGTCACTTCGAAAGCATCAAAGTGTCTGGGCTTCATATTTCGTGCTGCTAAACATTTTACTGATGTTCACTGCTTAAAAGCTTTGTACTGCTCCTTTCTTTTTTTTTTTCCTTCTAAACCATAGGGGGATAATCTGCTCAACAGACACCCTAACAGAAGGTTAGGGTAGTGTAGGTCTGACAGGCCGTCTTCTACAACAAAAGTAAAATCCAGGACTACTCTCTCCTCGTACAAACTAAACCATTCCTATGGTCGCCAAACCCTACGTCTCTCCGGAACCACCAAGAAGGTATTGCTTCAGAGAGGGGCTAGTGCACATCGCACCCACAAGGTTAGCTGCGTAGCCTGCAGCAACGAACATCGATGACTCGCTTTGGAGAGTCCATCACGGTAGCATGCTGGCGCTTAGCCAGTTTCCCGAGTGGTCCTCGCCACTCCCTTTATCCTCGGAAGGCGGGCAGGGTCAACCCCGCCCGCGCCCTACTGCTGAGCGGACATCAAGAACTGATGCCCACGTGCAACCCGATCTGACCTGCCCGTAAGGAAGGGTATCACTACCCTTCAGGCCCTATCAGATGCACCCGTAGGTTGCAGACAGCAGGATCTCACCTACCCCGACCCTTGCCGGGGACCCCTTTCCAACCGCGGGCTCGGATCCAACCCAGTAGACCGACGCCACGACAGCACCACTACCGGGACTTCCTCTCCGCGGTCACTTAATCGTTGTAAGGGTCGATCTCGACCGCAGGGCACCGGTATGACCTACGAAGCCGACTCCGAACCCCTGGACCACCTCTTGTACTGCATCTGGACTAGCCATTCTCCGAGTCCACGCGCCACCTCCTCTGTAGCTCCCAGACGATGTGGGTAATAGCCGTTGAAACGGCGTTCCAGCCAAACTCATCCCTACACATCCTCTGGACCAAGTTGTCCGGAGTTGTGTCCTCCCCGCATGTGGCAAGCATGCGGTCACGCATTGTGCGAAAACGCGGGCACACGAACAAAACGTGTTCCGCCGTTTCCTCTAAACCATTGCACACTGGGCATTCGGGAGAATCCGCATGCCCGAAACGGTGTAGATACTGTCGGAAGCAACCATGACCTGTAAGGACCTGTGTCAGGTGGAATGTGACTTCCCCATGGCGCCTATTAATCCAACTATCTACCCTCGATATCAACCTATAGGTCCACCTTCCTTTGGTGGAACTGTCCCACGCGCGCTGCCATTTGACCATAGAGGCCATCCTGACAGTCCTGCGGATGCCTCTTGTGCCGCGCATTTCGAAGCACTCCATGTCCTCACTGATAAGAATGCTGATAGGCACCATACCAGTAATGACGCAGAGAGCGTCGTGTGACACGGTACGGTACGCGCTCGCAACCCTCAGGCACATAAGCCTGTAAGTACTTTCCAGCTTCCGTCGGTAGCATTTAGTACTTAGCGCGATGCCCCACGCCGGGCCGCCATACCTAAGTATGGACGTAGCAACACTAGCCAGAAGCTTGCGCTTACTGGCGTACACCGCAGAGCTATTGGACATCATCCGGGACAGTGCCGCAATAGCTGTGGAGGCTCTTTTACAGGCATAATCGACGTGGCTACCGAAGGTAAGCTTATCGTCGATCATCACGCCCAAGTGTTTGACGGAGCGCTTTGACAGGATAGTACAGTCTCCTACACTGATCTCCGTCTGCTGCTCCGACTTCAGATTGTTAACAACCGTCACCTCTGTCTTGTGGTGAGCCAGCTCCAGTTTCCTGGACCGCATCCACGCCTCCACAACCTTGATCGAGTGGTTGGTAGTCAACTTTACCTCCTCGATCGTTTCACCGTAGACTTCGAGCGTAATGTCGTCGGCAAATCCGACAATCACCACTCCCACTGGATACTCTAACCTCAACACCTCGTCGTACATAACATTCCATAACACCATACTGCTCCTTAGTGCGTTCCATACTTGAATATGCTGCTGTCGTTTGGGACCCTTATTACAGGTGTAGCGTTCTTCAAATCGAAAGGATCCAACGTAAATTCGTTCGGTTTGCACTCCGCAACTTACCCTGGAATGACCCATTGAATCTCCCAAGTTACGAAGATCGCTGCCCGAATAAAACGATATTATACGCCGGTGATTCAGGTTAACATTTTTCAATTATTCATGGTATCATAAACTGGATCATAAATCTACAATACATCGAATCGTTTTGATGATAGCAGTTATCATTTTCATAGTTACAACGATAGTGCAAATGGGTTGTTAAGTATCGTTACCATTCAAAAATGCCATTTTTCTCGAACAAAAATTTCAAGCAATGATTCAAGCTATTATTGCTTTATCATCTACTTGATCATACAGGGAATAATAAAAACAACACGGAAATATTTCATCAAATCTACTTTATCGACTCGAAAAAAGTGTACACCCCTGCGGGCATTTCTCGCATTCTGTCAACTCCGTGAATGATAATGTGAATCGTTGTTTATTTTTAATTGGTGGTTTAGTGAAAACGGGAATTGAACTGTCGGTGCCGTGATTCGCTGTTCTCCTCGAGGTTCTCCTATCGCGCTTTGTTCGGGACCATATGGAACTAGTGCTCGCGGGACGTTGAAAAACATAAAAGTTCCGAAGGTGGAAAACTTGGTGGAAAAAGTGGAAAACTGTTCAACGAGTCGCTGCCCAATTGAAGGATCACAGTGGAAGCACTGGAGCAAACGTTTTGAACATGTCGTTCTTTCTTTGGACTGCATGAAACTTCCAACACTTTCGTCTGGTTTAGCCATAGAAGATAATAAGTGGAAGCTTTTAGGTAAGTTTGCAAGTGATATTTGACTAATCCGGCGATAACCAAAACATGCCACTCCCAAGAGCTTTAAAGTGATGGCACGTACAAACATCAAATATAAATGTCACACATTGTCAAGCTCATTCCATCAGTTTGCGAGTTCCTGCACCCAAAAAGTTACAAACTGCGGTGCTAAATCCAGTTAGCAATACAGACTAACTTTATGACGTCCATATTATACCATTAAATCCTTAATATAGTGTCAAAACTGATATATGTCATTAAACTAATGGGGAATTATATTATTGAAAATTATTCATAGATTATTGCATGTATCACTATCATTAGTTGTATGATACTTCAAAAGTTGTGAATGATAGATTTTTTTCAAACATTATCATTGTATCGTAAAATGATCATCACTTGTATAGTTATTATTCCACCAATAAATATCGTATAATATCAATGATACCTTGCATCGTATTTTTCTATGCGGGTGTTTATTAATAGATCTCCCACTTTTGGAAACTAGGCGAAAGTTTTCAAAGCTTGTTTTGTTGCTGATGTCTTACAGTCTCGTATAGATTGTCCCTGTGTTTTAAATTCTTTGAATATTGATATCCGTCGTCGTTGTCTGCGTTCATACCAGTTTCTTCGTCTACCTGCTTCACGTACCAATTACGCTTATAATAAGCCAATAATTAGTATGTCCCGTATGTTCAACCGGTGTTTCCATGTTTTCGATTTTACTCTGTCTCGCTCAACTACTAAAAGGCTCTTTAGTGATGTTTTTCGTGTTAGTTAGTTAGGTTTGTTAGGCTGTGTGAATAGTTTAAGTAATTTATAATGTTAATGTTAAGTTAAGTCATTTTTTGTTCATCATTTGGATTGTATTATTTCTGTTGATGAGTAAAGATGAGGAGGTTTTGCGCCCATTTGAGAAAGAGCTTACATGATTGCTCTACTCAAACGGGCTTTTCCCTGCTCCTAAATAAACAAAATAAACTAAATAAACAAAGTCCAGTCTAGAATGGGGCACGTTCGGTGTAGTACTAGATTTGTAGTAATGAGCTGAATTTTTGTATGGTGAGAAGGTCAGTTCTCTGTTTCTGCAATGAAATGGTACAAAAAGTGTGGGTATTATGTTTCCTTGTCTAATTTGATGCTGTTTGAGCAAAACTTCGGATAACTATGTTGTTTATGTTGCAAGAAATGGAGAAAACAACAACACTGTTGCCCAAAATTTTGCTCAAACAGCATCAAATTAGGCAAGGAATCATAATACCCACGCTTTTTGTACCATTTCACTGCAGAAACGGAGAATTGACCTTCTCACCATAGTAAAATTCAGCTCATTACTACAAATCTAGTACTTCACCGATCTGTCCTATTCTTTCAGATGTTTCTTATGGAAATCCTACTGGAGTTTATTAGGGAATTTCTGGACTATTTTGAGGAATTCTTCCAGCAGTTTTTGTATAGAGAATTCCTTATGAAGTTCCTGAAGGATTTCCTTGAGGAAACACTAACCAGTTCCTTCTGGGAACTGAGGAAATCTAACAGTTTCGGGATTCCATTTTTCGGGAATATCTTCTGGAAGTCGAATACAATCTCTTAACACATGCCAAAAGAAGCTGTTCCGTCCGG
Source organism: Aedes albopictus (assembly GCF_035046485.1). Taxonomy (NCBI): domain Eukaryota; kingdom Metazoa; phylum Arthropoda; class Insecta; order Diptera; family Culicidae; genus Aedes; species Aedes albopictus. Next base: position 343,086,632 of record NC_085138.1, read on the forward strand.
GGGAACGAGCAAAGTGGACTTTTCGGAGGAGGACTCGAAGCTAGAGGGTAAGGATCCCTCGCTGGACGCTTCGTCTTGTGGCCGATACACGTTACGGCCTTTCGGGAGGACACTTATTCGGAACTAGGACTGGGTTACTGGGAAATAGGAACACTGTGTTTGCACTTAACAACTTTTTATTAACTAATTAACGCGAATAACATAGCTTCTTTAACACGTCTGTGCCTGTCGATCGTCTATCGAGAACTGTACTTTTTCCATTCAATTTTTCTTCCTCTACACAGCCTCATTCATACGCGGGCATGAATGGGCGCGCGGTAGCTAGTCTACACTAGAAATCCTCTACATAGAGATAAGCGGAAGTTACATATGTCGATTCGGCAACGCTGTTCATTTTGTTTACATCGGCTGCCAACACTTGCTGCAAAGCTAGATGTTCAAACTTTGTGCGTGACTTCTTAGTGGTTCAAGTTGTTTTGTTTACATTTTCTAATTATGGTAGATTTTTTTTTTCAAAATTTTGAAAAAAATAGCGGAGCAATCGATGAAATCTGAAATTTATTGCAAAGTGTTAAGCTAAACATATCGGCAGAAATGAAGCAAGAAGCAGCAATGAAAGTTTTTTCGAGAAGTGCAGCAACAAAAGTTTCGTCATAAGCTTGAGCTTTTGAAAGCAGAATTAATTAAATTCTATCTTTTTACTAAACTTACACATACCGTCAATTTCTCGATATTAAAAATAAATAATTTTAATTTATTTAGTTCGGATTGCAATACCGTTCAATCGACGCCTTCTTACGAACGATCAGCCTGTTCATTTGGCTCACACTTTGACAGTTCTTTCTGCACGATTGGCTTACAATAGCCGCCTCCGCAGATCTCTATAATGTAGGATTACTAGTCTACACACGCGAAGCATGAACATGGCGGGATATGCGGGCAGTGGAAAATCTAGCGTAACATTGAGAAAAGATCTAATTCTTCCGTATACGGAACAGAAGCTATTAGGAGAAACCCGGATGGACTTTCTGGAGGATTCCCGGAACTATTCGAGAAATCCCTTGGACTTTCAGAAGGAATCCTGGAAGGAGTTTTTGGAAGAATCTCAAAAGAAACTCTCAGAGGGAACTTGTGAAGGGACCCCAAAAAGAATCTTAGATATAGGATATAGCTCCCTGATGATCAAAAATCCAAGAAGGAAATCCTAGGGTGATACTAGAATAAGTTTGTGGAGAAACCATGGAAGGAATTCCTGGAAGAATCTCAGGAAAAATTAATGGGGTAATCCTAGAAGGCGTAATGCTGAAGGAATCTCGGAATTATTTGTTTACAGAAATCCAGGAAAGAATCTCTGGAATAATCCCAGGAGTACTTCCTGGGGGAATCCTGGCAACATTTTTCTCAAGAATCCCATCAACTACCTAGAAAAGCAAAAGTTGCTTGAGAATAGGAAGCAATCAGTGAAGTACTAGATTGAAAGTAGTGAGCTGGATTTTTGTATGGTGAGATGATCAATTCTCCGTTTCTGCAAAGAAATGCTGCAAACAGCGTGGGTTATATGATTTCTTGCCTAATTTGATGCTGTTTGAGCAAAACTTTGGGTAACTGTGTTGTTGAAGTTGCAAGAAATTAATAATACAACAACACAGTTACCCAAAGTTTTGCTCAAACAGCATCAAATTAGGCAAGAAATCATATAACCCACGCTGTTTGCAGCATTTCTTTGCAGAAACGGAGAATTGATCATCTCACCATACAAAAATCCAGCTCACTACTTTCAATCTAGTACTTCACTGATTGCTTCCTATTGGAAACTCGGAAACTGGAACGTGAGAACTTCGGACCTTCGAAAGTACGTGCACGTGTTGAGTCCTGGCTTGTGAACTGCAGAATGAGTCTGTGCACCGTTTTGTGCTTTTTTCCTCACTCCTTCGGAAAATTTAAAAACGGGGGAAACAGTACACGTCAAAATTCTTGTGGGTGACAGCAAGACCGCAAAAAGGGTGCACATGCTCATATCGGCGTCAATTTGGCATGGCAGCTATAGGAGTTGCTGGCCAAAACTGGAGAACGCGAAATCCGATATTTCATTCAAGTATCCCATCTACCGTCAAGGCGCCTTTCACCGTGGGGGCTCCATTCACCGTGTGCCTTTGAATATTTTTTCATTATTTCCATATTATGATTGGATGATATGACAATTTCCCTTCAATTTCACCAATACAACACTAATGTATTGTTACCATCTCAAAACGCTCATTAGAAACATTTAAAAGTATCATTTTGACACTAAAGTGTGTTTACATGAAGCGGGTTTCTGCTCGTTCACTGCATTCATAGTGAAAAAACGAAAACTGCGCTAAGGTGATTTAAGCGATAAACTAAATATGATAACGTTTTTATTCCACCAAGGAGCAATTAAATTCACATATCAGGTATGTATTTTGCATAACCGAAGTAAGTTTAACAAGAAAGTACGGTTACTCGTACTTATTAATTGAAACAAAAAAGCACGGTGAATGGGTACCCTAAAAATCAATGGTCTCCATTCACCGTGCCCCATATTGTTCCATATATCTTGAAAAAAACGAAAATTTGAACATTCGTTTTTCTAATAAAATCTTGCAAGTTATTACTTGAAATGAATTTAAATGAAGAAATTCCCTTGGCTGGGTTGTTTTGAACCTTTTTTTAATAAAGTAGAATAAAATTTCTCATACACGGTGAATGGGTCCCTACTACCACGGTGAATGGTGACCTACCACGGAATTAGGCGACCCTACTACTTTTTACTAATTGTACTATATCACCAAATTTTGTGAAAAATTTTCCACTTCTGTGCATATTGCTTTAATTTTAACCTATAATGAAGGCAATTAAAAGCGGCACCAACAATGTTTATAAGACTGGTGTCAAATGACAGCCCTCATTTGCCCAAAATCGTCTTAGATCCACGGTGAATGGTGCCTTGACGGTACTTATTCGGCGAAAGCCGACAAGTGACCAAATCCAAATATACTATATTAACAATATGACGACTAGTTCTCTGCCTATGATCGCATAATTGTCCCATATGAATAGGAAACTCAGCAAATATGGGACTGATATGCGATCATAGGCAGATTCTACTAAGAGAAAACACATGATTACGGGTAGAGACGCAGAAAATGGGCTGAACAGAACAGCGAAAACAATTTTCAGCACGATACCAGAAAGAAATCAGCGACTTGGTAGACAGCCGTGGTTGAAGAACACCTGGGCTGCCCATAACTGCATAACAGTCACATTCGACAAAAGTAGGCATTGTACAAAATAGAGTTTAAAGTTTGCAACATGCGCTAGTATGGAGACGATACGAAATTTCAAAAAAATTTCAATAATTTAAAAATCATCCTTTTGCAATGAAATTTTCTACAGCTCTTCTTTTATGCTGGACGAATAGTTAAAAAATTAATCAGACTAAAATATGATTGATATTACGTTTTGACACCAGTGTGTATTTCCAGTGTGACTGTTATGCGGTTACATTCATAAATTTTAGCCAATGAGACAAAACGACTTGGTATTTGTTTCACATTTTGCAGAACAAACTTAAAAAGTTCATTTGGGTGGATGAAAGTACTGATGATTGGGAGATGATCCCCGGTATTAACTCAATATTGGCAAAAAATGCAAATGTTACAATTATGCAGTTATGGGCAGTGGGAACCCTACACATTTGAGGAAACTGGAGGAACATCTCCCAAGAACGACGAAAATGGTCCTCTACTATACGCTTGGCGCTGGAGTGAAGTTACTTTGTGGCCAATAATGTAAACGTTAAGTACTAACTTTTACTTTTAGCTACTTGTCTAGGTACCAATGTCTAGACTTTCGCTGGTATAAATACCGGTGGTTATTGGACGGAAGAACAGATTTAATTTATTTGTAATTTATTTTATTTAAGTAAGTACGATAGCCTGCTAGTTACAAAACTTTTGCTACAGATACTGCACAAGCCTTGGACTTGTAAACATCTTTATTGCAATTTGAAGGATATAAAAGGAAAATCCCTCAATTTTTTTGTACAATTCGGCACAGAATATCGTAGAACCTGCCACACGATTACGAATAAATTTGCTAACTACGGAAATGCTCATACAGATTACTGGTAAGAGAATAAGGCTTTGTTTCAATTGGGATGCCACGCCAAGCACTAAAAATGGCCACAATAGAGCCACTATGGTAAGCCCGCTACCAGCCCTGCCAAAATTAATTTCGCGACAAAGCGCATTCTCTGCAGGGAAATAGAATTTTATATGATTTGTTGATTATCAATCTGCACCTACTTTGCCGCCACGTACCCGCCACTCCCACCAGCCTCGTCCGGTTATACATTCCTGACCGCGTATGACCAGATAATCGAATTATATTTCACCAGCTAATTAGATTAATAAACAGGCGCAAGCGGCAATGGCGAATTCACTGCTGCAGTTCACTTGATGACTGATAAAAATACTTGTAAATTTTCCGGAACAATATTCGCCTATCCCAATCCGAACAGCTGTACCGCAAATCCTTACCTCAGTCTTATCGATCGCCTGCTGCAGCTCGCGGAAGTCATTGTTCCACACCAACCAATGGATGGGGTATTTTTCCTTGATCTTATCAATCGTCAACATCTCGTCGGAATCTCAACTCTAAAGTCTCGTCCGGGTAAGGCTTTCCTTGTGTCCGTTCGTCCCGTTACTAAAGCAGTAGCAGCCGAAAACAAAGATGATTCACTCGCGCAATCAAAACGTACGAGAAAACACAGATTTTTCGAAGCGACGACTACTTTCGCGATGGCAGCGTACGAGGAAGCGATTGATGGTCCTTTTCACTGGAAAACCGAAACCCGATTGTGTTCCGTCCGTCCGTCCGTTTTAAGGATTATAAAAATAGATTTCACTGCGCTCGCCGTATAGTAAACGCTCCGAAAAAGACTGCGCTGCTGATGGTGAAAAACAAGCGAAGCGAACTGCCAGATCGACGATGACACAAGCCAGACAAAAGAACAAAAAGCGGATGACAGTTCTCAGAAATGTCGGAGTTAAGCCTACACTGAACCAAAACATCCTCCTGTTACCGTATTTTTTGTCATCCGCGTCATTAATAAAAAAAATGTCATTAAAATATGTATTGCGCGCAAACCCCAAAATTTTATTCCCACCTTTGGGTTTCCGCGCCGAAGACCCAGCGCCAGATTCGGCGACAAAGAAAACTGACAGCAGTCGCCGGACAGTTGGCAATCCTGATATTTGACGGCGGCCGCCCGGTAGTCATGGGAGTGGATTGTTGTCACGCAAATAGATCTTTTCGCTGGAAATGCATGTGTATTGAGTTATTGTTGACAGATTTTCTGCAGTGTTAGTGTGAAATTCAGCGATTTTCTGTATCGCGTAGGCTTTCGCTGGAAGAAAACGTCATGTTGTTCAGCGAAGCAAGGAAAATTTTCAGTGTAAAAAGCAATATTGTCGCGCTTATCTTAGATTCTCGGCAAGCTGCGTTCGAAACGCGCAGCCTCAGATCGCGCCAGACCGCGCACGTATGATTTGTACACGGTGTGCACCTTGGCTAAAATTGTTTTGCAGCCGCCGGGTGGAGCTGTCAGCCGCCGTGTACAAGTCAAACGGGCGCAATCTTATGGCGGCTGACTCAGATCAGCAGGATCTGAGTGATTAAGCTAGGATGCACAATATTATGTTTCCAGTTCAAAACCGAATTAGCGACATTTTTTCTTTGACTTCCGCTGCTTTTGCCTTGCGTTAAACACAATGTCGGAAGTGGGGCGCTGTATTGTACACCTGGTGCTCTATACAGCGCCCCACTTCCGACATGGTGTTTAACGCAAGGCAAACGCAGCGGAAGTCAAAGAAAAAATGTCGCTAATTCGGTTTTGAACTGGAAACATAATATTAATTGATCAATCCAAATTCCTGTGTGGTAGGGGTTTGTGTTCAGATTTCCCGTGTTAATCTATCTGTAAAAAAATTGTAAACATCTTTTGTTCTCGCGTATGGTCCACTGCACGAATTTATTCTGGCCTGCTTACTCTCACGCGAAATTTGACGTTTGAGTGGTGCCGACACCGCTCAAACGTCAAATTTCGCGTGCGAGTAACCAGGCCAGAATTGATTGATGCACCAAGCGGTAAGAAGAAGAGTTTTGACATCCAAGCCTCGATCCAAGCGGTGTGCCGTTTACATCCATCGACCAATCAGCGACGAGGATCTAATCGATGGCACACCGCTTGGATGTCAAAACTTCTTCTTCTTTTCGCTTGGTGCATCAATCAATAAATTCGTGCACTGGACCGAGCACTGGACCATATGGATAGGCTTGCATTAGGTTTCGTGAGACATTTTTTGGACAACTCAATAGTCAATTTTACGAAACGACAACAGTGTTGATATTGATATTAACACTCACGGGCTTGGGCGCAACATCCTGTCAAATTTTCATTCTTGAAATGAGCGATCAGCTGATCCGAAACGTCTCGTAAAATGGCTCATACTTTCATTTCCATCTGATTGCAACCAGCGTACACTGAACCAAAACACCATCATGTTATCGACTGATTTGTAATACTCCTGTTTGTGTGCGTGTTGTTTCCTCTCTCATGAACCGGTTCAATAGCCGAGTGGTAGCGTGCGAGCCTCAAGGTTCTTGGTTCGAATCCGGTTGCCAACGGATTGCTGCACGAATTTATTCTGACCTGCTTACTCCCACACGAAAGCGGTGTCGGCACCTCTCAAACGTCAAATTTTCTATGAGAGTAAGCAGGCCAGCATAAATTCGTGCAGTGGGCCACAGGAGCTTTTTTAAATTGTAATTCGGGGCCATGGTAAAATTGAAACAAAACTCAGTCTCACGGAGACAAATTTCGTTCGTTTGAAACAAAAATATTCATGTTTATTCGGTAAACTAATAAAATATTTTTTTTTTTTTTTTTTTTTTTTTTGCTAGGTTTCTAGCTGTACTCTGAATAGAGTTGAAACCTCTACACTAGACCCGAAGATAGAAAAGAGTAGGTACGTAATCTTTCAGAAGCAGTTTGCCAGCCGTACGCGGAAAATGATATCCATTAAGACACTGTTGCCTACTGACTCAGAAAGTTACGGTAGAAGGTTGGAATGTTTTCAATTGGTCAGTCAGTCTGGATTTGCCTATGTAGTGTTATGGTCACACCGTTTGTGTTTGTCTTCTTGTTTGATTTTGTGATATGGTTCAATATGTTTTTCATGTCAGTTGTCGTATATTTGTTTTTTTTTCATCGAATCAATCGAACCCTGTATGTTAAAATATAGTCGATCCTGTGTCAAATTGTGTTCTTGATTTCGCTAATCGTTTTCTACTTCTCTGTGTTCATCTCTTGTGTCCTTAAAATGTCATCGGTCAAAAACCCACAGAAACATGTAACTTCTGATATTTTTCTGTTGGTGTCAAAATACCATCTAAGAGATAAACAAAAATACGCCAAGTTGATCAGTTGATTGCAATAAAATTTTAAAATAATAAAGATTGCTTGTCAACTATTATGTATCCATCCCCCTACAAATACTTTTAAAAATGTTCAAATTTGTCCAATTGTCCTATCGGTCCTACCTAGATAAACCATGTCATTTTCTCAAGCGTAGCCTAGAAATGTCAACCTAGTCATACACAAGTAACGTTATTCAGTTAATAAAAAGCAGTCAGTTGTTGTCCAAAATGTCACGTCGAACGCATTGACGTTAACAATGCGTTTAAGTGTTCGCACGTTAGCTTCGAATCTATCAGCACAATTAAATGCTGCAAATCTCCTTCCCACTATTAATTCTTCGGTCGATTTTAATTGCTTTATTTAAAGAAAATATGACCAACTAACATTCTAAAAATTAGAAAAAGCGACTATGACATTAATGAATTACTAATCAAAATCAACCGAGAAACGTGGGAAATAGAGCCCAAACAACATTTTGAAGTCAGCTGGCTGTGAAAGGTTCCAAAACCTGTCACAAATCCTACAATACTTTTATTAGGATTTTATAACGATCATCAAAACCTTCTCAAATCCAACCGACTTGGAACTATTGCTTGGGAATAGACTCTAATGAGCCCTGGCGGATCCTCCATGTTTATCGAGCATGTCTGATGCATATGATCAGCCATACTCCATCTGCAGCAGCCGGTTCGTGGTGAACCGTTGGAGGCGCATTAAAGTGTTAAAAAGGTGATATGTTTCACTATAGAACACTACATTACAAGAATCAAAATGAAACTCCTTCACTTTAATACCGTCAACCCCTGCGAACTTGGCCAGGGATAAACTAATAAAATATTTAAAACTAAAATATTAATTTTTGAAACTAACTCAATTACATATTTATTTCTACAAAATCTACAATACGGAGGGCTCGTCGAGAACATAAACAAAAATCTCAAGTTCCAGCTGCAGCCTAGGGGCAAGACACTGTGCAAACGAGAGCAACTCTGAGGGGTTTTGAGTTACTCTTTTCATCGTTGATCGACGAAATTTGTCGAAAGACATTCCTAAAACTGCAATTTTCATTCAGCACACGCAACACTTTGCGGTTTGACATTGGTGCCAGATCACACTTTGGCATAAACGGGAGAAATTCTGAGGAACTGTGAGGAGTTCTGAACAACAACTCGAACATAGATTTGCTCTCGTTAGATCTGTCCTGCCCCTAGGCTGCAGCATCAAACAAGATTTCCTCTTGGGGTTCATTCAAATATTACGTAACGCAAAAATTGACAATTTTAGACCCCCTCCCTCCCCCACATAACAAATTTTGTATGATATTTTTTTTAAATTTTGTATGAAGCGTAACGCAGCGCTAGACCCTCTCCCCCTCCCCCCTTTGCGTTACGTAATATTTGAACGAACCCTTGCAAAAAAGTCAAATTTCACCAAAAGTTTCCACGATATCCCATTGATTTCGGGAGCGTATGTTATCTACATGATGTTGGCGTTGAAAGTGCCACGCGGGAAGTGGGTTTTCCTTGAGAAAGAAATGACTTTGAAAATTTGGGGCCGACCGGCCGACCTGCCACAAAAAAACAAAAAAAATTACATTTGTTTCTAACATAACCTGTCAGAAGATGCATGTTTGTTTCAAAAATGAATTGAATTTGCTTGAAATGTGACGTTCGATTTGCTCCGAACAGTTTTATTTTTGTTGCCAGAACAAATTGACAATTTATTTGAGTTTACCTGAAATATTTTTGATTTTACCATGCTTTTTTCTGCGTGCTGCACAAATTTAGTGGCGTTGTGTATTTGAGTCGAGATTTGAGTTGACCCTCAGAATAGTAAATAATAAATAATTTCAACTGCAGGCCGTCTTTCAGTGAAGGAATGAAGATAAATAGGGTTCAGCCACAGAACAGATGTGTATCTTCGAACAAATTTGAAGTTTCGAGGTGGAAGTCGTAAAATTTTCACTTGGACAACTAGATTGGAATGAATTTCCTTGGAGAAATAAAAAATCATCAAAGCGTGCCTCGCTCCCGCCCTATGCTCTCTGTACAGTAGACGTTCGATAACTGCAACATGTTTACGTTTCACTTAGCGAACAAAATTCGATAACTGCAACGTCAGATTGACGTCAACAACCCATCAATTGACGTAAAATGAACGGAAAATTCATTCGACTGTTTATTCGGACTAACCTGGCGCACCATTTTGACGGAAAGCGGTGCGATAACTGCAAATTTGTTGCACTTACCGGACTTGCAGTTAGAAAGCATTGCAGTTAAACCGCTTGCGCCGACCGAACGTCTACTGTATACAAAAAAGCTTGCTTTCCACCACCAGGTTCGCTAGTGTCCAGCAATCAAACGAGCGGTTCTTTTGGGTTCATTCAAATATTACGTAACGCAAAATTTGGCCATTTTAGACCCCCTCCCTCCCCCACGTAACAACTTTTGTATGGGAAATTTTGAAATTTTGTATGAAACGTAACAAAGCGCTAGACCCCCTCCCTCCCCCTTTAGCGTTACGTAATATTTGAACGAACCCTTTCGTGATGAAGATTCACCCCCGTGGTTCAGCCTAACATTTACCTTAACAAACTCCGACAATCAGTTCTCTCCGATCGTTGTTTTTCTCTCTTTCACCAACACCACAGCCGCTCTTCTGCTCAGTAGTGTTCGTGCCGATGATGAAGATGACGACTGCTCGCTGGAAAGAGTTTCCAACTCTTTCAAATTTGAGTTTTTGTTTGAAAATGGAAGACGTCCGAATCTGTTGCTCGGTTTGTTTTTATAGTTTTTTGGTGGAAAAATCGTTTTAAATGTTCCGAAACCGGTCGTAAAACGTGCGTGAGTGTGTCCGCGAGTGTTTTTCCGCCTTTTGGAAGTGAATTTTATCGGTTTCGGTGCCGAAAAGGACGAGTTTCTAGTGACACGGCTGCAGTCTCTGTGCTTTCTTTGGAATATTTTGCTGCTGGCTGGATTCGATTTTCATGTGTATGTATGTATTTTACTTACTTTTTTTTTTCTCACCGACTTCGTCGTTGTCCGCCGTCGCCGTAGAATGGTAGTGGTAAATCAACAGCAACAAACAGTGCCAGGAGCAGGAGTGTTGTGGCATCTTTGCGTGCCTTTTCCTTTAGTCACCCCTTGCGTTTCCCCTTCCATCAGCCGGCCGGTGCACAGAATGTTGTCCTAGCCCGGTGGATATTTTATGATGCGGTGGACCTTTTGGTGGGCTAAAAAACCTGGATGGGCGGGAATCCTCAGGGAATTTTATTTACCAGGGAAAACCCTGGAATAATCATGGTTTATCTTGAATATTTACAGAGGAAAATATCGCATTGGGTCGTATCTTGGGATAAAAAGTAATGAACTTTACTATTTGTAGATCTACTCTGAAGAAAAATCAAGCATAATTTTTCAAATCGACGTATCTAACTTTTTCACTGATCTGAGTAAATTCATGATCAATGTTGACGACCATTTCACTAAAATAGTTTTTCATAAAAAGACTTTTCATAAGTTTTATCGTGCTTAACATCACCAGGGATATAGCACGCACTAGGTAAGAAACAAAACCTACTCATTCCATATCATTTTCACAAAGAATTTTGACAAAAATACACATACACCGGGTTGATTAGAGATACGTCATGCCAGATACGTCGCTTTTGTATGGTGCCAGTTTGGTGTATCTGTTACTTTTGATTTTGGCTAGATACGTCGTTTGGTTTTCTCATATATCAAAACGGTGTATCTATCAGTTAAGTTGTAAACATCAAAATAGTTAGATACGTCGTTTCGAAAAATATGCTTAGTTAATCAAATTAAGCAATAAATCATCAAACAGTGATGTGCATTCTTCAATTTGCTTTATGAATCATGCATGCAGCAGTTAACCCGGATTTGTTTACATTCTCGAGTTACGTCGGATTGAAAAGTTATGCTTGAAATGTCCATAGAGTTTATGAATTGTAATTTATTTATTTGACTACGATAGCCTGCTAGTTACAAAACTTTTGCTCATGTCAAGGAACCGGAAATTGTCAAGGAAATTGTTGGAATGAAAAAAAAAAATCGTGAACACTGCATAGTTTGCTTCTTTCGAACATGAGCTTTTACTACAAGTTTGCACTGAGAACTGTCAATACAAATATGTTACCTTAATTAGGGTTCTTACTGGAAGCTTGTAGTTCCGTGAAGATAACTGCAGATGATTATTCGGAAGCAAGAAATCTGAATAACCGAAATTAATCAAGAAATTTCCGAAACTTCCGTGAGTTGCTCCCGGCATTTGTACAGAAGTTTCAGTTGGGATATTTCCTAGCGTTCTCGCGGGATTGCTTTTAAATTATTATTATTATTATTATTATTATTATTATTATTATTATTTATTTTTAACTAAAAATTTGGAAGAGGGAAAAACCCCTTTGAGTGATTTCCATCTTTGAAATCTCTCTCAAAGAGGCACAAAACCTCTTCTTCTTTTCCAACACATTACAATAAATAACTTAAAACTAAAGGCTCTTGCGGAAACGATCCATAACTAAGCCAGAATCTTCAAATGTCCTAACCAAGCTGGCAAAGAGGAATCGTCATCGGAATCGGATTGCTTTTGAAATTCCACATGAGATGTCTTGAGCTCTCTCAGAAGATTGCTTCCGGTGTTGGTCCTGGAATGTTTCTCGGAGTTTATCTGGACTTTCTCCTAAGATTTCCTATGGTTTGCCTTTTTGGGATTTCTGCAGGAACTATTGCTGATATTTCTTGTGAAGTTTTTCCCGTGGTCCTGAACTTTCTACAAGCATTTATTTGTAGGGTAAGAAATCAAGCTTTGAACTAGTCAAATTGTAATCTTAATTTGAACCATTTCTAAATTCATTAAAATGATACACTTTTTGGGCAAATCTTGTCCCAAAAAGATTGGTAAATGGGTTCTCGTAATATAACCTGGTAGAATTGACTTTAAAAGCATTGAACGAAGCGATTTTTTCATTGAAAATAAGAAATTGAAAAATCACTGCGATTTCACCCATTTCCCCCCAGAGGAAGCACATTTTCGGTGCACTCGTACAGCTCACGCATTGTATCACACGCAATAAGTGAATACGTTAATTGAAAGCAAATTCATCGTAGAATCGACTAATCGAATAATATTCCACATTATTTGTCATAAAATTAGGGTAGGTAATCAAACTTTGAACCATATTGCGGCTTTCTGAAGCAGTGCAAATTTTAAGTGATTTTTTCTCCCACATGGAAATAATTTACTACGGCAAAATCGTATGTACATGAAAGCCACGGGTATAAGCTTTCTGTTAAATGGTAAAAAGTTTGTATTTGCACCGAATTTCATTGAAATATTCGATTTTTCATCAACAATGATTTTAATCTTAATTTGAACCATCGTAATCATAATTTGAACCAATTTTAATCTTAATTTGAACTACTGGCGGCAGCAGCTCGAGCAACTCACAAAACAGCCAATTCTATGCTAAACAATTAAAAATCACATGAATCTGCTAATTCGCATACCTATATTTCATTAGGCAGTGGAATCTCACCTCAGAATGTTCGAAATTCTTTAGGAATTCGGAAACTAAATTTGGAATTTTCCATCCCCCAAGAGTAAACAAAGCAACCACTAGCGCAATCTACAGGCCAACACTAGAAGCTCACCCCCGTTTACTAGTTCAAATTTAGATTACAAATGGTTCAATTTAAGATAACATTCTCCAAGTAAGAATCACTTAAATTTGATAATTTTATGACAAATAATGCGGAATATTATTCGGTTGGTCGATTCTACGATAAATAAGCTTTCATTTGACGTATTCACTTATTGCGTGTGATGCAATGCATGAGCTGTACGGGTGCACCGAAAATGGGCTTTCTCTGGGGGGAAATAGGTGAAATCACAGTGATTTTTCAATTGCCTGTTTTCCATGACAAAAACGCTTTTTTCAATGCTTTTAAAGTCCATGTTAACAGGTTATATTACGGAAAGCTGTTTAACATCTTTTTCGGGACAATATTTGCCTAAAAAGTACGTCGTTTTAATGAATTTCGAAATGGTTCAAATTAAGATTACAATTTGACTAGTTCAAAGTTTGATTTCTTACCCTATCAAAATTACGTAATTATTACTCGGAGAATCTTATCTTGAATTGAACCATTTGTAATCTAGATTTGAACTAGTGAGAGGGGGCGAGCTTCTAGTGTTGGCCTGCAGACTGCGCTAGTGGCTGCTTTGTTTACTCTTGGAAGATGAAAAATTCCAAATTTTGTTTCCAAATTTCTGAAGAATTCCGAACATTCTGAGTTGAAATTCCACTGCCTAATGAAACATAGTTATGAGAATTAGCAGATCCATGTAATTTTGGGTTGTTTAGCATGAAATTGGCTGTTGTGGGAATTGCTTGAGCTGCTGCCGCCAGTAGTTCAAATCTAGATTAAAATTGGTTCAAATTATGATTACGATGGTTCAAATTAAGATTAAAATCATTATTGACAAATAATTGAATTTTTCAATGAAATGTGGTGCAAATGTAAACTTATTACCACTTTACGAAAAGCTAATACCTGTGTCTTTCATATACCTGAGACTTCACCGTAGTAAATTATTGCCATGTGGGTGAAAAAATCAGTCAAAATTCCCGATGCTTCAGAAAACCGCATTTTGGTTCAATTCATGATTACCTACCCTAGTTCACAGAATTTCTTGCAGGGATCCTCCTGAGACTATTTTTTTACAAAATTTCTCGGGATTGTTCCCAGAACACTTACCGATGGAAATTGTCACAATATTCTAGGTGTTCCATCAAGAATTTCTTTATTATTTGCTCCCAGAGTTCTTGTAGGTATTTTTCCTGGAGTTTTTTTCTTGCTCGAAATGTTTCCTGGGATATCTTACAAAATTCACTGACAGAAGGAATCCACAACAAATCTTGCGAGAAATCTCTAGATGGACTTTGGATGAAATCCTGGGAAAAACATGGACATTTCAGAAAAACAAAATTCGGGAATAAATCGGAACGAACTATCTAGAAAATTCAAGGAAGAACTGAAAATCTCCAACAAAAATCATGGGCGGAGCTACGCGCGAAACCCTGATTAAAAATTTAAGAGAAATATCCTTGTAAACTTCTCTGGAAGAAATCCCTTCCCTGGAAGAACATTAACTAAAATCTCTCAAAAATCACGAGAGAAACTGTTGGAAATCTATTTTGGAAAATCACTACGAGAAATTTCTGATGGAACTTTGGATGAAATTAGGAAAGCTCTCCTTGGAGGAATCCTGCGAGAAACTCTAGAAGCATATAAGAGAAAGCTCTAGAAGAAATTCCGGAAACAGCTTTCAGAAATCCCGAAAGAACATCGAAAAAATCTTGGAAGGAACTATTCATGGGAGCAAATACGTTAAAAACCTCGGGATAGAAAATTAGAAGAACCGGATAAAACCAGAAAAAAAAACTCGAGAAAAAAAAACCTTTGATAAATTCACAAATTCAAGCAAGAAATCGCAAGTACAATTATGTGAGAAACTGCAAAAAAAAAAGCAAATGAATTGTGGTAGATGTCCAAGGAGGAATTCGGAAAAGGATTCATGGAAGAATCGTGGAAAGAATTTCGAGAGAAATTCTGCCGTGTGCAGCATAGGTATTCCCATAGAGCATGGGACAACTATGCTGCACAAGGCAGAATTCTGAATGGAATTTCTGAACGAATTCTGGGTATCAGGTATCAGTAGGTCGGTTCCAGAGGCACGTTCTCCTCGATTACATATCAAATGATACGAAGTTCCATAATCGGATTCACAGCTATCACATACAAATGAATCAGCTTGCTGAATATGCGCCATGTTAAAGCTGAGTCGGTAGTGACCAGTCAATGCTTTTACTAGCATGCTGCAACTCTGCTTAGATAGATTTGTTAGATACTTCGTCACCCCTAGAAATGGCTCAGTACAATACAATTTTGTTTGGCGACACGACTCCAAACTATTCCAGTATTGTTTGTGCTAAGTGGCGGCAGCCCAGGTTCTGAAGCTTTACTCAACACTTCGATACCGGAATAGCTGACTCAGGGCCAATGAAGTCATGTGATGCTCCAGCTCGACCTAACTCTTCAGCCATTTCATTTCCAACGATGGAAGAATCGCCAGCTACCCATACAAGGTGAACAGCATTTGCTGATATCAGCTCCTCGATTTGAGTTCGACAAGCGATAACTATCTTTGACCTAGAGTTGGCCGAAGCAAGTACTTTAATAGCAGCCTGTCTATCTGAACAGGAGTATATTACTTTGCTCATTACGTGCTGCTGAAGTGTCGATTGCACTCCGCACATAAGAGCAAAGATTTCGGCCTGAAAAACGGTGCAGTGTCTACCAAGTGAGTAAGACTGATACCGCCTTAGCTCACGGGAATAAACACCAGCATCTGCTCGACCTTCGAGAAGGGAGCCATCAGTGTAACATACGATGCCGTCTGAAATACTTCTTTCCAAGTATCCAGATGTTCATTCTTCCCGGGAAGAGAATTTCGTGGAAAATGTCCTATATGGAAAATTACAAGCAAGTGTAAGATCATTTGGAGCAAGGACAATTTTGTCCCAAATCACTAAAAGTGGAAACAACGAGGTGTGTGTTGATGTGCGGTTCACAGGAGTTTCCTCTAGTAGACCGAGTACCCGTAGACGGTAAGTGCAAGAAAGTGCTTCTTGTTTGAGATGAATGTGTAGTGGAGCAACGTCAAAGAGAGCTTCGAGTGCTGCCGTGAGAGTTGGAGAGAACGATCCAGACATCGCCATTAGGCACATCCTTTGGAGATGGTCTAACTTTGATTGGACCGTTCTCATTTCGCCCTTCTGCCACCACGCAAGACATCCATCAGTCAATATTGGCAGTTATGTAAATCCATTTGTAATATTTGGCTTTTAGACCAAAAGTTTTACCAAAGGTTCGCCGGCATTGTCCGAAGGTCATACAATCTTTCTAGATTCTGAACTCAACATTAGGTGTCCAGGAAAGCTTGGAATCTAGAATG
Source organism: Aedes albopictus (assembly GCF_035046485.1). NCBI lineage: Eukaryota > Metazoa > Arthropoda > Insecta > Diptera > Culicidae > Aedes > Aedes albopictus. The sequence continues at coordinate 343,103,178 of NC_085138.1, forward strand.
CTCAAACGTACTTTACCTGATCAGTCACATTGATTTCAGAATCAATGGGACACAAAGGTCGAACACCATTACGGTTTCGCTTTTCCGTGAAAAGAACAATAGATGTTTTACTCGGATTTACCGAAAGGCGACATTGGCGACTCCAACCCTCAACTATCTAAAGGGCGCTTTGAATCAGGTCGAAAAGAATGATGATGCACATACCGACTAACAATGTTAGGTAGTCGTCGGCAAAACCATAAGTAGGAAAACCGCTATTATTGAGTTGCCTCAATAGCGTATCTGCTACGAGTTTCCACAAAAGTGATGATAAGACTCCCCCTTGGGGGCATCCACATGTACAAACACTCAATTTCCTAATCGCTGCTTGACGCAATGTCGAGAAGAGATGTCGGTTCTAGAGCATTTGGTAAATCCTATTGGAAATCTTCGGAGATATACCATGACTCCGTGCGGCTTCCAATATGGCATCGAAAAGCACGTTGTCAAAGGCACCCTTGGATATCTAAGAAAATACTCAAGCAGGATTGCTTTTGAGCGAATGCCTTCTCGATATCGTAAACAACTTTGTGTAAAAGAGTCACAGTGGACTTTCCAGATTGGTAAGCATGTTGGTTCACATGAAGAGGCACATTGGCCAGATGAACAAACTGATAGGTCTGAAACTCTTTGCTTCTTCATGCAACGCACGACCCACTTTCGGAATGAACTTTACAGTAATATCCATTCCGCCAGGATTTGGGAATATACCCTGTAGCAAAACTGCAAAAAAGTAGTTTTTTTTTAACATCCTCTCTCCTCTTCTTGGCGTAACGTCCTCACTGGGACAAAGCCTGCTTCTCAGCTTAGTGTTCTATGAGCACAGAACTTCCACAGTTATTAACTGAGAGCTTCCTCTGCCAATGACCATTTTGCATGTGTATATCGTGTGGCAGGCACGAAGATACTCTATGCCCAAGGAAGTCAAGGAAATTTCCTTTACGAAAAGATCCTGGACCGACCGGGAATCGAACCCGTCACCCTCAGCATGGTCATGCTGAATACCCGTGCGTTTACCGCCTCGGCTATATGGGCCCTTTAAACATGTTTAAAATAATCAAATCCCTTCTGAAGCAAAATAGGATAAATCCCATCTGCCCCAGGAGAATTGAAAGGAGCAAAGCTGTTTAGTGCCCATTCAATCGATTCTAAAGTTATGATACTAAAGAATCATAACTACAAGAAAAGACATCAGGTTCATCCGAAGATATAATATCCACACATCCGAGGAAGTGTGTACTGAATATATTCCAAAACTCATCAGAGGAAGTGAACACCATTTGGCAAACGAAGTTCGTTCACTTGAAAATCCTTAGATTTTGCCAGGATTTTGTTCAACTGACTGACTTCACTCAAACTGGAAACATTTGTAGGTACAAAGGTTTTTCCAGCCGGATCGTTCAGCAGACCGAAGAGCTTTCTGGTAGGCCTTGCGAGGCGACGTAAAAGCCTCCGATCCAGCCGAACGTCGTCTGTTCCAACTCATTCTATATTGTTTCCTGAGCATCGGCAGATCAGAGTCCCACCAAGGGGTTCCTCTTGTGGTCTTCACAGACCGCAAAGAGCAAGCTTCTTCAAAAGCTTCTATGATGAAGGTCGTTGTAGTATCAACGGCATCATCTAAGTCACTTGGAGTGTCAATGGATGGTGAGTATCCATGAAATTTGGCCGCAACCAAATCAGTAAAAAGATTCTTAATCTGGCACATTCGTGACTAATTCTGCTAGAGCGAAGCGTTATGTCTAACACTTCCTCTCTAGCAGATACCATGAAGGTTGGGCGATTGCCTGTGTTAAGTAATCCAAGATCTGTACTACTTACGTATTCCATCACACTGGGGTATCTCAAGTTAATGTCTGTGGTATCCCAGAAGATATGGTGAGCATTAGCATCACTGCGGAAGGCCTTAACTTCGCCACTCCCAACGATTCAACGCATTTACTCAATCCCCCTAAATTAAAACGGTTGGTACGATTGTCCCCGTTTCTTCTGCAATCAAATTCAAAAAATTGCGTCACTCATGTTATTCATAAGTAAATGATCTGATTGCCTTATTTTTTTTTGGATTTTCTTCAAATCTGCACAGTGGGCCTGACCATTTTATTACTTGTGTCATCGTTGATACTTATGCCGTAAATATTGATTACTGCCAAAAAAATATCAAAAGAAATATTGGAATTTCCAGGAAGCTTTTCAATACTGGTTCTGCAAGCGCTAGAATAGAATAGAATAGAACTAACTAAAAATAACTAGCCTAAAAGTGCGATCAACGGCCGAGATATACACATCTCACCATATGGCATTGGAAGAATCTAGGAATAAGGTAACGTTCGAAACTCAACACCCAAAACGAGGAAACACACATTTTCCGATAATTCGATAAGTCCCATCTGTTTCCAGCGGTTCCATCGGAAATCTGTTGCTTATCATCGTGTCTAGTTGCTCCGCCCAAGAAGCAGCACCTTTTTTTTTGGAAACCCAAATTAGAGAGTTTACACACGCTTTACCTTCGGTGCCGAAGGTCTCTGCTGCTAAATACCACATGAACCGCATGAACGCAAACACCCATCAACACATATGGAGGACTGCGGTGGCGACGGTGGCAAGGAGGAAGCCTGATGCCGGACGGCTGGAGAACGCAGTTCTCACATTACAACCGCTGGCTGAACTGTTGGGCACGGAATGAGGATTGGTGGTGGAGGCGCGGCAGCGGTGGCCACTGTTGCTCCGTTTATGGTGGCCGTGGGTTTACATATACAAACAAGGCCGCGTAGCACCATCAACCACCAGTCAGCAGCACACACCAGCTTTCCTTTCCTCCACGGATGGCGGCGGCGATGGTGGATGATGATGATGAAGCTGCTTCGCTAGATATAGAATATGAATCCAAGCAAAACCGACTGACAACGACAAGAAAACACACATCGGCTTCTCATCACAACATAGCAAGGGGCTGTTCATAAACCACGTAGACTTTTTGGGGGGAGGGGGGGGTCTGGCCAAAGTCTACGCTCCATACAAATTTCAAAATTTTTGTATGGACAAAAGTCTACGAGGGGGGAGGGGGGGGGGGGTCTGTGATGGCCAAAATTTGGTCTACGTGGTTTATGAACAGCCCCCAAGCATAACAGCCAACAGCATCGGCTCGGGCTCTGGAAGGAAGCGAATAAAGACCTTAAACCGTTCGCCGCTCTCCCATACGCTAGTATCAGATCAGATCTAGATTGCACAGTGGGCAAAAATGGATTGAAAGTTGTAACTGAAACCACTGATTCATAACACTATTTTTTTCTTAATTCTATGTAGGGTCTGAGTGCCATAAGTAATTTCACGCTCCCAAATTAATCATATTCGAAAACAAGCAGTTACGACACGAATTGATTCCGTTCTTTTTGTTTCCATGCGTGCTCACGTCTAGCAAAAAATTTAAAAAAAAATAGAAATTTAGGTGCAGGTGTGACCGACCCCGGGATTAATTTATCAATTCCTTTTTGAAAATAGACCACTGTTTCGCTAAAATTCAGGCATTTTTTTAGAATGTAGTAGTATTTGCTTACGCAGAAATTACAGACATTCGAAAATTTGCATTATATCCGATAGCCAAATCGCTCTAATCATGGACGTGGACCTCTAAACATGTATTAGTTCACTCCAACTGTTAGCTCGCCGTTATCAGGTGAAGCTGTTTTGGGTTCCAGGGCACTGTGGAATTGATGGAAAAGACCAAGTCGGTATGCTTGCAAGACATGGTTCGTCTCTCCAATTCATAGGACTAGAACTGTTTAAGATAGAGCACTCTGTTTGTTTTCTCAGAATGTTTTTTTTTATCTGTATTAACGAGATTTTTAGCCCTGGGCTAGTTCGCCTCGGGACCCACGCTTTACTTCCCTTCCGAAGGAAGAACTCAGAATGGAATTTAAAACATAGGAACATCCAAACTGGAAAAACACCACTTTTGTGAGACAGTCCAAATGTTTTATAAGCCAAGATTTGCAAACACTTGCAAAATCTTAGAGCTTTCAAAACGAGATCTAAGTACTTTTACTCGCCTTCTAACAGGTCATTACCGTTATCATCTGAAGCTAATTGAGTCCTTCAAATTTTATCTCACGAAACCTATTGCAAGCTTATCCATATACGGAAGACCAAAAGTTGTTTACAAATTCTTAACACGAGGATTTTGAACATAAATCACTACCACACAGGTATTTGGATTGGTTCATTGGAAAACTTCAGGATGATGTCTGTCGCTTTTGTGACATAGATAAAGAAGACTTAGAACATTTGTTATGCTGTTGTCCGGCAATTGCTACTAAAAGAATTAGGTTCTTCGACAGGGGACTGATAGAACCCCTTGGTGTGGAACAAACCCCTATGCAGTAGTGTTGGGAGGTATGGCGTTCAGTCTTTGGAGGAATAACTCAAAAACGGATTCTTAAGCTTTCAGAGTAAAAGTGGCACCAAAACGGGCAACTGCTTCCGGATATTTCAACCAAAGGAACACCGCCGCTGGCGGCAGACGATACGTTACGTCTGGGACAAATGTGGCCTATGCTGTGTGTGGCTCATACGGACGAAAAAACGGAGCATAGTTAATTCCCAGAAGAAGGCACAATATAGCGACCGAAACGTCGGATGAAAGCTCAAGAATCCGTTTTTGAGTTATTCCTCCAAAGACTAAACGCCATACCTCCCAACACAATCATCAACAGTCGAAATTCTAAGAAAGTCAAACCTATGCAGTAGTACAGTTCATCCGAACTGTCGCACCGTGTTGGGATCGGGACTACGGTCCAGGTTTGTCAACTTGAATCTAATAACTGATCGCAATGACTTAGATACCCCACAACCCAACTAACATTTTGATGACCATTTAGTCTTGTAGAGGTTTTGATATCCGTGATAAATCCTTAAACCTTTCAATTTGGTTTTATACTGGTTCTAAGAACCCCTTCTAGTCTATTTGACTAAAAAATGTTACTTACATGGGAAGGGCTAAACAAAATCCAACGGCAGCGTTTGTCTCTTCTTGGAACACACGATGAAACACGAAGCTCTGACTGCATGCATTTTTTGTTCTACGCCTTACATTCATGTTCATTTAGTGAACTATGTTTGTGTTTACAGCGTTGTGCTTAGTATTAATTCAGATTGACCTTCATTGGGGCATATTCGTTCAACAGCGAGTGTTATAGGTTTTACGTCGGAGCGACGGTAACGTACGTTGGACAGCTAAAAGAAAATCGAAAAGAAAGAGCGGTGCGGGAGTTCCCATTGGCTTTTTACTGGTACTGTTGATTTTGTTCTTTTTCCGTGACAAAATAAAGAATACATTTCTGAGTATTTTCGTGCCTCCGTATAAATTAGAGTAAGTGGTTAACTTATAGTGGGTTCACCATGAATGAGGATGAACCATCAGTCAAGAAAAAGTAGATTTTACATAGGAAATCTATCTTTTATAAATGACAAATTCATCCATATTCATTCAACTCATCCAGTCTATAGCTTGCGACTTAGAGTGCGACTTTATGTTAATAAGAACAATTATTTTAGGAGTCTAACAGCATTATGCAAATACAAATTTGGAGCATGATGCAAATAGTTAGGCCGTTTTCAGCGGTGATCTATATTTTTGGTCCAAATTCATAAAATTCTTAACATTTGGAACGCTGAAAATATGCCAAATTCCGCTTAGCTCCACCGGTGTTTGTTTTAAATTCCAAATTGCGCATGTTTCGTCAATGATATTTTAAAAGCAGAAGAATTTGTCCTATTGAATATATTTTATTTACGAAGATATCGTAGTTCCTGAGGATAACTCATGATAACGGTAAGAATCTAGGGATTCCGGAGAAAACTGTTATTTCCGGGTGTATGAGAATGCCCATGAGATTCAATACAATGCTAATGATTCCGGAAACAAAACCGAAAAGCAAATTGTTGGAAAATCTCCAGAGCGTAAATTTTAAGAAATTCTCCAGAAATTTCCCCGGAAAATGCTCCAGGAATTCCTCCGACAAGTTCCCTCGAAAAATGTCCATGTAGTTTCTCCGTGAATTCCGCCAGAAGTTCTTCCGAGAATTGCTCCAGGAGTTTATACGATCATTGCTTTAAGAGTTCTCCCGGGAATTGCTTTATGAGTGCCTCAGAAAATTGCTCGACGAGTTTCTCAGAGAATCCCTTCAGAACTTCCTCCAGGAGTTCTTCCAATAATCGCTTCAGGAGTTCCTCCAGGAATTACTCCACGAGTTTCTCAGAGAATTCCTCCGGGAAATGCTTCAGGCGTTCTTCTGCTAATTGCTCCAGCAGTTCCTCCGGGAATTGCTTCAGAAGTTCATCCGAAAATTTCTCCAGGATTTCCTCCGTAATTGCTCCAGGGTTTCCTCCAAGAACTACTTCAGAAGTTCCCACAAAAATTGATCCTGGAGTTTCTTCAGAAGTTACTCCAAGAGCTCCTCCGGGAATTGCTCCAGGAGTTTCTCCGAGAATACTTCAGGAAATTCCTCCAGGAGTTCCTCCAAGAATTGTTTTAGAAGTTCCCCTGAAAATTGTTTCTGGAGTTTCTCCGAGCATTGATCCAGGAGTTCTGCCGGAAATTACTCTACGAGTTCCTCCAGGAATTGCTTCAGGAGTTTCTCCAGGAATTGCTCCAAGAATTGTTTTAGAAGTTCCCCTGAAAATTGTTTCTGGAGTTTCTCCGAGCATTTATCCAGGAGTTCTGCCGGAAATTACTCTAGGAGTTCCTCCAGGAATTGCTTCAGGAGTTTCTCCAGGAATTGCTCCAAGAGTTCCTCCAGGAATCATCAGAAAGTTCTTTCTGGAGTTCCTCCAACAGTTTTTGTGATAGTTCATCCGGGAGTTCTTCTGAGAATTCTTATAGGAGTGCTTCTGGGAGTTCCTGGGGTAGTTCCTCCGGGAGTTCTTCTGGGATTTTTTATGAGAGTTTTACAGCGATTCTTCCAGGAGTTCCTCCAAGTATTTCTCCAGGAGTTATTCCGGGAAGTTCTCCGGAAATTCCTCCAAGAGCTCCTCCGAAATGCTCTGCATGAGTTCCTCCGGCAATTCATTCAAGAGTGACTTCGAAAATTTATCCAAGTTTCTGCGGAAATTCCTTTGGGAGTTCCTTCAGAAATTACTCGTAGAAGTTCGAGATTTTTTTCAGGAGTACCTCCGGGAATTCTCCCAAAAGTTTTTCGAGATAGAGACTCAACTGTCCTTCAAAATATCATCATAGCACAGACAAACAGACGTCTCACTCTACTCACTTCCCATCGTTTACCTTTTAAACGGATTATTCAAATATTAAATTAAATTCTACATTCTTATAATGTGGAGTGCATTCTTGCGCACTGTGCATCAGTGAAAGTTGTCGCCGTGTATAGTTTTTGAACCGTTGTCGTCGTCGTAGCTGACGAGATATACGTGTCAATCTGCAGTTATGTAGTTATTATGTAGAACCTTCTCTGGTAAAGAAGGCCACATACCGACTGCCGCTGCCGGCAGAGCTGGGACTGGAAGTGCTGGAGATACGGGAGAATGAGGAGTTTCGGATTATTAATTTTCTGCTCGAGGCTGAATTCCATCATCACTCGGCTCGGTTGATATCTTGGTGGGAATCGAAGACCAGCACTACGATGGCGTTCGCGCACTGGCCAACTCGGGTAGAGAAGAATAACAAACGAGGAGCATATTTCGTCTTTTGAATAGGTTTTATTTTTAATATACCTATCTTATATATCTTATCTTATATCTATATATATAAAAATGTAGTGGCATACGTGGGACCGCGCATAACTTTCGAACGGAAGGTCCGATTTAGGTCGTCTAAGTTTTGTTCTCTTAGTTTTCACCCAAGGAAGGTTTATGAGGCAAAAAACATGGAAAAATTGAGAGTTTTTGAAATTCGATCTTCCATACATTTTGACCGGGGACTCTTGGTCTTGGCTAGAATCTTGAAACGTCAAAAAACGCAGTAGGCAAGACAAAGTTTGCCGGGTACAGCTAGTTTACTTTAAGGCTCAAGCCTTTGTCATCATTTTTCGGAAATAGAAAAGCAGTTTTTTCTCAGTAAATCAAAACAACGACCACAAAAATGTATTCACTGTATTCTATTCCTCATGGTGAACACAGTGAATCCATTTTCGTTGCAAACATGTTTGATTTGAATGAAAAAACTGCTTTCAAATGTTTAATGATGACGATGATTTCAATGACGAATGGTTCAACGTTAAAGTTAATAGTATTTTCAGATATTGTTTCAAAACTGCTGGTGGGTAACCAACCAACTATGTTATGAGTACAATTATGTTTGAACCTTAACTTAAAGGATATTCAGTACTTGTACTCCTCACTCCTCAGTGATACACATTTCTTTGGAACTCATTACCTAGTAAGTTACCATAGCATTAGAAAATGTGTTAGAATCTTGTTGTTGATTTGTTATCCGCTTCTTACCAGGAAATCGGGCGCCATAATCGGAGCACAACAACCAAAGGCCGACCAAACAATCGGCTCAGGGCAGGAAGGACGGAGTCCAGGTGGAAGAGATCCGCCGAAGATGGAAGGTTTTAATGTGTGAGTGCCAAGCCAAGAGCGGGTGCGATAGACAACAAGTGGCAAGGCAAGTGAATAGCAGCACTCTCTACAAGCCTAGGTGGACTAGGAAGAGAAGGGCCCTGGCTGTGTGCTGGTTGTGTGTGAAGTAGGTTGCTGGCTGCTTCGATCCGGCGAAGAACGTTACAACCAACGTCGAGAAGCACTCGATAACGGACGAAGTGGCTGGTGGTGGCAGCGGAGAATATACAGAAGCACGCAGCGAGCGCAAAGCAAATGTGTTTATTATGCAATTTTATGCTGCGCTCTTGTCTCGTTGTCAGTTCGGTCACAAGCCCACTTGATTTTCTTTATTCTATACGTTAGATGTCCGCCACCGAGAGGAAACGAACAATGTTCCGTTCCAAGAGATGGCGACGAGTAGATATACCTACCTACCTAGGTTGTTGAGTTGTTAGCACTCGGTCGGATCGAAACATATACGCAGTGGGTCAAATAAAAAAAATCGGTTCAGTTTCCATCAACGACGACGGCACAAATGGGGATCGTTGATGGAGACATGCTGCGAGGTGGAAGCATTTTAAGTTTGTTTGTTCTATGGGAATGTGGGGAAGTTGATGAAAGTCTCGTTTTCGATCGTTGAGAGTGGCTTAGTGCCCAAGTGGAAACGCTCGGAGGTATTTATATCAATGTAAACAATGCCTAATTGGAGTGCTTCGGAAGATTTTCTTTTAATACTGAATGCTATTTTGGCTTAAGAATGGAACGTCGTTGAGAAGATTGTTCATTAGCATGGCAAAGCAGAACTCTTAAGAATTTCTATTAAAATTAAGCTTCAAATCTTTTTCAATGAATTTTGAATAATGCTTGAATCTGTCGATGTTTGTCTATTCCACACACCAGTTGATGGGGCTATTCCACACATGATACCCTTCGTTAATTAGAATTCGAACCATAGGTACTACTAAAACCGATCTATTTTATCTCCAATTAAATTACAAATGTCGAAAAACATTGAAATTGCTAGACAATATATTAGGAAAAAGAACACATTGATAAAAGGGGCCGAAGCTTGCGATTACGAGAGCTAACATTAAGCAATCTTTCCAGTTAGCTAATTCTTGGTTTGAATCTATTTCAACCCGAGCAACATGCGAAGCAGATAGGTTAGGTGCTCTGATTTAACATGCAATATATGCAGCTCTTTTTCGAAACGCACATCTTCTCCTAACGTACTCTCACTCTCCCATCACGTCAACTCAAGTTAACTTATGTATTAAACGAACGATGACGAACGCCACGGCGATGGCCACGGTAGTTTCCATTGTCGTTATGGCAAAAGGTTCTGCGTACCGGTGCATTTATCGTAGAGGCATCGTATTCGACACTTTAAAGAATTATTAAGAACAGACGTGGTGGAAGTCCAGTTCAACATTGCACCATTTGGCTATTGAATCTCTCGTTATGGACCGAGCTTGCATGCCATGTTCTGAGCAGCCTGGGCACCTTCGGGGACTTCGATATAGCTTTCCTCCTTGAACTCACCATGTAAAAACGCGGTTTTGTCGTCCATTGGTAAAATTGGAATCGCTTATGGGTTCCTACTACCAAAACAGTTCGGATGGTTGATAGCTGCCAACTGGTGCAAACGTTTCTTCAAAATCCACTCAGGCACGTTGTAGGAAACCCTTCGCTATCAGTCGAACCTTGTTACGAACGGCTTGGCCATTCTCATCTTACTTCACTCGAAATACCCATTTGAACTTTAGGGGCTTCACGTCGCGTGGACAGGACGTAATCTTCCATACAATCGCCTTCAGCCAGTTATCACAATCGCTCCACCTCTCGATTTCGCTGTAGCACTTGGGTACATCTGAAGAATACGAGTCAACAGAAGTTCCTCTATAACCAGTGAAGAAGTTCAATAATTTACCGGAGAGCTTATAGACGATAACCGGATTCGTACGCCTGCAGTCTTCAATTGCCGGATCAGGTCTTCAAAAACCAGGAAATGCGCACTCATGGAATGTTGCTTCGATTCAGTTGCTACCTCTTACTTACCTTATCGATCAGGCTAAGGCCGGGGTGGGCTCTGCTGTACATAGTAGCCGTCTCCATTCCACTCGGTCCATGGCTGTTTGTCTCCAGTTCCACACTTTGCGTAGGGTCCGCAGATCGTCCTTCACTTGGTCGACCCACCTAGCTCGCTGCGCACCACGTCTTCTTGTTCCGGTCGGATGACTCTCGAGAACCATTTTAGTCGGGTTGCTATCCGACATCCTGATGACGTGACCCGTCCACCGTAGCCTCCCGATTTTCGCGGTATGGACGATGGTTGGTTCTCTCAGCAGCTGATGCCGCTCGTGGTTCATTCGCCTTCTCCAAGTCCCGTCTTTCATCTGCACTCCGCCGTAGATGGTACGCAACACCTTCCGTTCGAAAACTCCAAGGGCGCGTTGAACCTCTCCACGTAGGGTCCATGTTTCGTGCCATTAGAGGACTACCGGTCTAATCAGCGTTTTGTGGATAGTTAACTTCGTGTTACGGCGAACTTTATTCGATCGTTGAGTTCTACGGAGTCCAAAGTAAGCACGATTTCCTGCCACTATGCACCTCTGAATTTCTCTGCTGGTGTCGTTGTCAGCGGTCAAAAGTGAGCCCAAGTACACGAATTTTTCAACCGCCTCGATTTCATCACCGTCGATATAAATTCGGGGTGGCGGGCGCGGTGATTCCTCCCTGGAACCCTTTGCCATCATATACTTTGTCTTCGACACATTAATGTCTAATCCGATTCGCCTGGCTTCACTCTTTAGTCGGATGTAAGTTCCCGCCATCGTCTCAAATTTACGAGCCATAATATCAATATCATCAGCGAAACCAAGCAGCTGAACGGATTTCGTGAAAATCGTTCCACTCGTGTTTATCCCCGCTCTCCTAATTACACTCTCTAAAGCAATGTTGAACAGCAAGCACGGAAGACCATCACCTTACCATAACCCTCTGCGAGATTCGAAGGGACTCGAGAGTGTCCCTGATACTCGAACTACGTACATCACTCGATCCATCGTCGCCTTGATCAATCGTATCAGTTTATTCGGGAATCCGTATTCGTGCATAATTTGCCATAGCTGTTCTCGATCGATTGTGTCTGTAACGTGCCTCATTCGCTCTCGTACGGTGTTGCAGCATTCTCGCCCATGCTGCATTCTTCTCGTTTTTCAACTGTTCACATTCGCCGTCGTACCAGTCGTTTCTGTGATTTGGAGTCGTGAAGACTAGTGTTGTAGCCGAGGTACTATCTATGGCGGATCGGATGTCCCTCCAGCCATCTTCAAGTGTAGCTGCGCCAAGCTGCTCTTCCGTTGGTAGGGCCATTGCTAACTACTGCGCGTAGTCTTGAGCCACTTCTACGTTACGAAGTTGCTCGATGTTGAGCCGCGGCGTTCGACTTCGACGCGTGGTGATAATTGTCGAATGTTTTGAGCGCATGCATACAGCGAATCTCATAATTAATTATTCTAGTTGAGCTAAGATTAGTTAGGACAGGTAGGGTGCGGGCACCGGTTTTGGCCAGTCTAAGGGAAATCATTTTTATTAAAATAACCAATAATCCTATGAAAACAACCAATGCGTCAAATGAAAGGTTTCAATCTATATTTTGAAGGAAAAATGCAGAAATCAAGCCAATACTTGATTTTTGTATTAAAAGCGGCACTGGCCAAAATAGAAGCTCTGCCGCAGTTTTGGCCATATTCTTAAGTTTGGTTTCTATTTTGGCCAATCACGTGTATTTCTTATGGGAGTGGCCAAATTAGAAGCACCCTGGCCAAAATAGATATATGGGAGCAGATTTTTTAAGGAAATATATTTTTTTCTTCTAGTTTTTAATCAAAATGTGTGGTTTTCACAGCTGTAATCATCATATTGTATTAGGATCTACTAGTAAAAATTAAATTTACGCCGATTTAGATCGCGACAGGCTCAATACCGCACTATGGCCAAAACTCCGGACTGGCCAAAACTGAAGCTTCTACCCTAGTACATGTACCACCACCACATTTCTTGGGCAGGACATTCAATGTATTATCCTACCTTACCTATGAGATTTTTTTATGATGCTGAAAATCCTTCAGCTGATTTGATCGTCTACAAGAATTTCATAACGAATTGGTCCATGCACTACACTTGGACATGTTCTCCAGATAGTATACCATCAATTATTCAAGTTAGCCTAACATTTTTTTTGGCGTTTATACAAGACGTTCCCCATAGGTTTTTCCCAGATTTTTTTCCAAAAATGCCTCGACAAATTTTACTAGGAATTTCTTCAGGGCTTGCTCGAAACATTCTTCAAGTAAGTTTTTCCTAAATTACAATAAGATATTGTCGAACAATTCAAAACCAAAAGTTTTCAAAAATGTTCTCTTTTTTTACGAAATTTTTCAAGGATTTCTGGAAAAACAAATTCTTACAATATGTTCACCCTTCTAAGAATGGCTTTCTTTAGGAGTCATCTTAGTTATTTCATTAGTATGCTGTTAACGAAACCAACAGTGAACAGTAGCAAATATTCCTACAATAATTATTCCTGAGATTCCACGAACAACTTTTAAATCTCAGATTACCTTCACGAATTTCTTTAAAAGATTTTTCCAAAAATCCTCCAGAGATTCCCCATGGATTGCTCCAGATTCTCATGAAATTTATTCAGGGATGCCTGAACAGTTTTATCCCACAAATTTATCATTTGGCATTTCCATAGGAAATCTCTACCATAATTTTAATATGATATACAAATCTATCAATATTTCTGTCAGACCTGTCAGAGTAAAGGGAAAATACTTTAAACTTTAAACTTTTAATTTCCCCCTCTAATGCTTATCCTTTGACAGATATGTGTTTTTTGATTACCACTTGTAGTCTTTCTCAGTTTAAGTTATTCACTTTTTCATAAATTAAATTCAGAAAAGTAAGAAAACTGAAAATAGTACTGTCAGAGTGGTAAAATAAATAAGTTTTTATAAAACCGGGAAAAAATGTTGAGAAACCTGGAAAAACCGGGAAATAACTGGGAATTTGTTTTAGCAAGTTGAGTGGCCACCCTGTACAGGGGAAGCCGCTAGGGCACGTTCGGTGAAGTACTAGATTTGTAGACTGTGCTGTTGAAGAGACAAGAAATGGAGAAAGCAACAACACAGTTTTCCAATATTTTGCTCTAACAGCATCAAATTAGACAAGGAATCATAATACCTACGTTTTTGAACGATTTCCGTACAGAAACGGAGAACTTACCTTCTCACCATACAAAAATTTAGCTCAGTATTACAAATCTAGTAAAGCCTGTATCCGCAATTTGATAAAAATTGACTGGGAATTCTTTGATGTATGTTTATTTTTTGTGCAAAATTTCATGAAAATCGATGTATTACTTTTAACTGTGGATGAGAAACAATCAGTCGTCGTTTTTAAGATTTTGTACAATCATGATCAATTTTCATTCGCAACTATAAGGTTCTTTTCCGCTACAATTCAAAGTTCTGCGAGGATAATTATGTAATTTCATAAGCAGTTATAACATTTATAGAGACACTTTTTTGCAAAATTTCATCAATTTTTATCTATTGGATTGAAAGTTACTGGTGTTGATAGGAGTTAGTGTGTTCGCAACTATAAGGTTCTTTTCCGCTACAATTCAAAGTTCTGCGAGGATAATTATGTAATTTCATAAGCAGTTATAACATTTATAGAGACACTTTTTTGCAAAATTTAATCAATTTTTATCTATTGGATTGAAAGTTACTGGTGTTGATAGGAGTTAGTGTGAGTGAAAATGTTTCATGTTTTTCATGTGCGATGTTTGTCCATTCATAACATTTGAATGTTTCAGCCAATTTTCGTGAAATTTTCACAGAAGGTAGCTGATTATGTGAATATTATGCCTGCAAAATTTGATGATTATTGGTATAGTACTTTTAACAATTCAATCGAAACAATAAGGGGTACTTATTGATTGCTGTCTGAGGGGCTAAAATCATGGTCGGCCCCAATATATGTTTCGAATATAAAACTGTTTTGATAGTGCATCGATTTTTTTGAAATTTTGTCTATGCAAGTAAAGTAGATTGAGAGGTTTGTGTTCAAAAGGCAAAAGGCAAAGGCAATGGCTGAAGCCTTTATCAAATTCAAAGTTACAGCGCTGACAAGCTAAACCAGGGGCTGTACAAAATTCAATTGCACGCGTTCTACAGTTTCATTGCTACTACAAAAAATACTGCACCGATTCACATGAAATTTTGTAGCTGAAATGAACACATCTGAAGATATTATCAGGCCAAATTTGAGCAATTTTATTGTATCTATTGCAGAGTTACAGACACATTTCTGTGTCCCGATTATTGCGGATACAGGCTTTACTTTGTCGATCGTGTCCTATTAATGACACTCGGTAAACTTCCAAATAATTCAGTTTTCTGACAGTTCCATGGGTCTAATATCACAGACAAACAGACGTAACACTCTGATAATTCCCATCGTACACCGATTTAACGGCATTTTTCAAAATTTGATAGTTGGACAACTGCCCAACCGTGGCGCTCGCATAGTTTTTGTTCGAGTTTGACGTTTGCTCACTACCGCCACATAGTTGGTGGTCGGCCAAACATAGTCCTTTTAGCATTGGGCGAATAGGTTTCCGTGATTATGATTTGAATCGAAAAATGTTTAAAGTGTTACGTCTGTTTGTCTGTGCTAATATTCTGGTTCACAAACGATTCTACATAGTATCTGCCTATGTCTGCTATAGAAGTTATTCTACTTTAAATGTAGATATTGATAAGTCGCTTGGTTTAGCTAGCACAACATTTTAATAAAATCTTATCACGCTAACTACACTCTAAGCACTGTTTTGAACAAACTTTTGTTTATAAAGTTATAGGCTATCTGTATAGTCTCCAGCAATAAATTAGTGTGTACCTCATCTACGGTGACTGCACGGTAATACGGCACAAACCCTACCTACATCTACCGCATCGAATAGATACGGGGAAGCTCACAACTCGCAAGATCGCAAGGGCTTATGAATGAAAGGAAAGTTCAATGGGAATCTTTTCCTGTTTTTTACAACAACAACAACAACCACAACGACAGCGACGAACAACCGAGCGAACCAACGAACGTCTCGCATTAAGCGTGTTGCAGCAGTTCAGCAGGGCTAGGTATTACGCTTCGAATTCACAATCTCTCGTCGAAGCGAAGTTCCGTTGCCTCCCTTCGTCGACTTCGCGAGCTTTAACCAACTCGACTCGACTCTCAGCCAGCCCGATCCCCATCAAGTTTCATCAGTCTTTAGTTACCAAACCAGTCAGTCGCACAGTCTCACAGTCACCGCAGTCGGGCTTTAGTGCGAACGTTTCGTAGGTTTCGTTGGATAGTCGCTGGCAGTAAGTTTATCTCTCGGTTACGGACGGCGACAACGACCGCGGGGCGTTCGCGAACTGCTGCCGTTGAGCAATTTTCAAAAACTATTTTGCCCAATTCTGTTGCGTTGAATAACCGCGCGTCATAAATCACACACGAAGGTGTATGTTTAGGCGATTTCTAATTATTGTGCTTTTTTTTTCTCGTTTTCTCGCCCTAGGTTACCACACAGAGACGAACAATATCAATCTACGACTTTGGTGTGGTTTTGGATTTCTTGGCGTTTTCGAGGTGGAATAATAAAAGTTTTACCAACAATTGTTGCCTTATTCGGTCGGTCGGTTGTGTGTGCTGTTGTTGGGTAACGAAAACGACAACGTCGACGACGACGAAAGTACCTAAACGCGTGTGGATGCCTTTTAAACGTTAACTGGCAAGATTGTGCGGGGTGAAAACAGTTGACAGAGAAGTGCGGGGAATGCTGGTTGCGCGTTTTGGCTTTGTGGAATGTCGAAATTGGTGATTCATAGCTTGCTGCCATCGACCGTCGCAGCAGGCCCAGAAGACGTGAAACAGTGAGGAATTTGTGCGAGGTGTGAATCAGCTTAATCTCACCTGCCTGCTTCGATCGAGAAGATCTCGTAAACCTGGAACGAATGTGAGCAGATTGATAAAATCTTTCTAGTGTAAAGTCGTAACGCAGCAGCAGACGAGAATGCAGAAGAGCGCGCTAAAATGTGAAAGCCCTGAAGAAGGCCATGCCATCATGAAGCAGGCAGCATAAAACGTGGAATGCTTTTGTAAGTGTAAGTGTGTGTGAGTGTTTATGTGGTGGGTATACGCTCTTCCATGGGCGACAGGTGATTCGCAACAAACAAGAGCAACGTGAACGTGAAGAGAAAGATACCTTCCATCATAACACAGTGCTACACGAAAAATATAAACAAAATTTCGACTTCAGTTTCTGAATATGCGACTTTCAATTAAACTAAAAATTTGATGCTTGCAAACTTGAGCCTAACTTTACCAAACACCGTATGTATCAAATGTTCGTTAAGGACTACTTCTAACATTGCAATGATTTTGATTAATGAAATGTACAATGTATAAGTTGCTATGGAAACTGTGAGCTTAAACATCTAGCTATACGAAATTCCTCATTGTTTTTTTTTTTTTGGAATAAAAAGCTCTTGTCCCCAAAATAACCCTTTTAAAGATGTTAAAACCAGTTTTTCAACTATACTTAATGTTTTTACTGTAGAAAGCTTCTGTACTTTTTTTTGCTATCGCTTTTTCGAACTCACGGCGTGATTCTACACTTAAAATGATCATCAGCTTACCAAGTTAAAAAAGGACTGTAATTGGTGGACTGTGAGGAGCTCATTTGGCTATTTCCCTTACTAGTACCTTTAGATG
The DNA here is from genome assembly GCF_035046485.1 of Aedes albopictus. Lineage (NCBI taxonomy): Eukaryota > Metazoa > Arthropoda > Insecta > Diptera > Culicidae > Aedes > Aedes albopictus. The sequence goes on from NC_085138.1 coordinate 343,120,605, forward strand.
TTTCTTTACTGAATTCTCAAAAATTTCAGAAAAATCAAAACTGTCCCCATAAATTGCTTTACAAAAACTGTTTAGGAATCCATGGAATACTTTATCAGATGTTAGTAGTAGGTATTACGATATGAGTCTAACTGAATTGCCGGTAGGATTCTAAGATTGATCCACTACATTGCAAGAAGCATTCAACTCAAAATCACTCGCTCATTTCCAGGAAATAAAAAAAAAACAAAACATAGAAGTAAATCCTATAAAAAAGCGTATAACTCTTCACAAGAATTGCTAGTGAAAATATCCCAAGGCATCTCTTACATCATTTCAATATAAACTGGATGTTTTACAAGAAAATACATCCCTAAACTACAATTATGCAGTTTACCATCAAACTCGATTGTTGGAAAATTCACATTTTATAGTTTTCTAACCTTTTGGTAACTCCGAGATGCATCTGGGAGTTTATAGAAACTGAAATACACGTATCTGTCCGTTTTCGTTGCAAATAATAGTGACGCAAATGACAGTTTCATTGCCCGGAACGTCGATTTTAAGAATGATACCGAAATCGTCCTTCTCCCGGAATGTGATTTCGATATATGTACTAACAAAGAAGGATGTGTTTTCCTCCTTCCGTAGATAATTCCTCCATAAGTAAGTTCTGAGATTCCTCATGAGATTGTTCTTTAACGGATTCCCTAAACTCTTCTTAGATGTTGCGCTAGGCGCACTATAATAACGTAGTTCACGGTCAGCGAGCCTGTCTGGATCATATTGACCCCAACATCCTACTAGGGTTAAATCTTTCTTCTGTGACACCTTTAGAAAGTTTTAAAATAATGTCTATATTACTTCTTGGAGCTCCTTTAAAACTACTTCAAGGTTATCCTGGGAAACTCTTCCTCCAAGAACGTAGAGTTTGTTCTGAAATTAACCCTTCTCATTTTAAGTGCCTTCCTTCTCTCAGTACTTCCACCATAAATCGAAATTCATCAACCCTCGAGCAGTCGCGTCTTTGACTAGCTGCTGTGTCGTCGCGCTCACGCTGTGTACCACATGCGTTGATTTTTCATGGGGCGTGTACTCAGTACACGACGCGACCGCTCTCGGGTTAAAGAACTCATTCTGGGTTTTTGCAATTCCTACAAAAGTTGCTTTTGAGATTCACCTAAATGTTTTATTGGAAATTTCCCCAAGAGTTCCTCCGAGGATTTCTTTAAAATTTCCTACGGCTTTTTTTCTAAGATTATTTTCTTAAATCCCTCCAGAAGTTCCTTCTGATATTCCTCCAGGACTTCCCTGGGAGTAATGTATCATTTTGCTTGCCTCACAATATTCAAATTCACGCAATAGCAGGCAAAGGAAGCCATTCAATTAACTGTGGAAGAGCTCAAAGAACATTAAGTTGATGTTTCAGTGGGACATTAGAGTTACAAATAAGAAGAAAATTCCTCCTGGAATTCCTTCTGGGTGCCCCCGGAATTTCTCCCTGAGATTCCCTCAAAAGTTTTTCTAGGTTTTTTAGGAGTTCCTTCTTGGATTCTTCAAAGTGTTTTTTCTGACATTCTTACGAGAAATCCTCCTGAGACTCGTCCAAGAGTTTCTCCAGGAGTTCCTTCAGGGATTCCTGCATGAGTTCTTTTTGGTATTCGTGCAGGAGTTTACTTTCTGGATCTTTGATCTGGAATACTTCCATGATCTTTTGCTGGATTCAATTTAAAAAGAAATCGTCTTTCGGATTTCTCTGACACTTTTTACTGCGTCTTCTCTGAGAGTTCCGCCTAGGAATCCTCCAGGAAGATATTCTAGAGATCCTTTCAAATTTGTTTCTGGGAACTCTGCAAGAGTATCTTTTGGGAACTCTCCAGAAGTTCCTGCTAAAAATCTCCTGATGTTTCTTCTGGGAATTTTGCCTGATACTGTCGCTCCAAGTTTTTTTTTTCTGAGAATACTCCAGGTGCTTATTCTGGGAATATTCTCGAAAATTCCTTTTAGAAATCCTTCTGCAGTTATTTCTGAAAATCCTTCTGAAGTTCCTTCTGGTAGCTCATTCGGTTTCCCTTATGTATAGAAATCCTCCACAAGTTATTTCTGGGAATCTTCCAGATTTTTTTTTCTGAAAATCCTCCTGAAGTTCCTTTTTGCAACACATATTGCCAGAGTTGTCATAAATCTCTCAGGCGTTTTTTGTGGAAATCTTTCAGGATTTCTTGTTGGGGTTCCTTCAGTAGTTTCTTCTGATAATATTTCAGGCGTTCCTGGAGTAATCCCTAGATGAAATTCCTGGATCTTAGACTAATCTACTATTGGAATCCTTGAAGAAGCTTCTGAAAAACTTCTTGGAGAAATCGCCAGAAGCAATGCGTAAAGGAATTTGTAGGAAACCACAGAATAAGAGTCATCCAACGTGGATTCCCCAGAAGGAACTTTTTTTGAGGAATTCTTAACAGGAATATCTGAAGGAATCCAAAATGGCATTTCTGGATGAAGTCTCAAAAAAAAAATCTAGGAATCTCCAGAAGGAAGTTCGAGGAGTAATCCCCAGATGGAATTTTTGGAGGAATGCCAAGAAAGAACTTTTGGGGGAATCCCCAGATTGCATTCCTGGAGTAATCCACAGGAGTTCCTGGAGAAATCTCCTGAAAGACTTCTTGGGAGGATTTTCTGAAACAATCTCTCGAAGAATTTGTGAAGGAACCTCTAGGGCAGTTTATACAGGAAACCCGCAGAAAATTCTCGAATGGATCTCACCCAAAATACACACAAAATCCAGTCTCACATTAATCCCAGGTAGATTTTCTGACAGGAATTCAGATTTTCAAAAAAAAAAAACCCTGGAGCAATTTCTAAAGCAAAACCCGGAGAAAGTTTTGGAATGAATCATTGGAAGTTGGTTTGAGAGAATACTCCGAAAATCCGAAGGATTTTTCAAAAAAAAATCTAGAAAATTCCCGAAAAAATAGGGTTTTTTAAAGGAATCCCTGGAGGAATCTGCAGAAACTCATACACAACTTTCTTATCCAAATCATTGTGAAACTTCTGGAGTAAAAACCCTAGTGAAATTTCTGGAGAAATTGGTAGTTGCTGTGGGAATTTCTGGTGAAATCCTTGGAAGAATTTCCAAAGAAACCCCAGTACAAATTTTTGAAGGATTTTATGGAAAATTTTCTGAAAAATTCTAGAATAGGAATCTGTAAAGAAATTCCTAATAAATGCTTAAAGAAATTTTGGAAGGGATCTCTGAACGAAATCTTAGAAGAATCCCCGGAGGACTTGGGGAATTTGTAGAATAGGAGGAATTTCTAAACAAATTCCTGAAGAAAATTTTTGATGGAAGATTTTCTTGACCTTTCGTGAGAGAATACCTACTATAACAAGTTTCCGAAACTTTTTTTGAAAGATTTTTTTGAACAACTACTGAAGACATTTTTAGTAGATTTTCTAAAATAATCTCCAATAGATTCTCCAAACGAATGCCTAGAGAAATTTCTGAATAAATATCCAGAGGAATTTCTGAAGTAATCCAATCTCTGAAACGATTTGTGAAAAAATATAGAGGAATTAATTAAGCAATTCATGCCAGATTACGTAACAGAATTCTTTGTGACATTTCCGGAAGAACACATGGAATATTTCCTGAAATAATCTGTAACATGATGATTTGATTTGGGAAGTTTACTTCGGAGACTGTCGTCATAAAGTTGAAAATTCTGGGTTCACTTACTTGTATTCAACACCGCAGAATTGCAACAAAAGATGACCGAGCAAATAGCGGTAGCAACCTACACTACTCGTACAGAAAGATCGTTCGGCCAATACAACACAACCAGTATTAACGCTCTATCAAGTGCTTGTCCTGTGAAGAATTAGCATTAAGTTAAAATTCACAAATACAAAGAAATTTAAAAAAGTGCTTGTCACGAATCTCTAAATTCTCGAACGAACCCCTTGAGGAATTTCAGATATGATCCCTGGAGAAAATTTCGTAAAGGAATTCCAGTGTAAACTCTTGGGGACATGAATTTCTGAACTTTTCGAATTGTTTGGGGCATTCATGTATATAACGTAATTGTGTATGTCCATTGCTCAAAATGTTGGCTTTTGATTCAACTATAGGTAGTGCTTTGCCTATTGCTCCTAGAATGTTGTCTGACCTCTTCCAAGAACTTTCTGTGGATTGTAACAAAGATTTCGTTAGGAATTTCTTGAGGGGTTGTTCTTAAATCACCACGTAGACTTTTTAAGAGGAGGGGGGTTCTAGCCAAAGTCTACGTTTTATACAAAATTTCAAATTTTTGTATGGGCAAACAACTACGAAGAGGAGGGGGTCTGAAATGACCTGAAAAGTCTTAGAAATTATAAATGAGTTCATGAGAAAAAATTGTTGTGGATTACCACGATTTTCAAAAAAGTTATTCATGTTGATGCAGTGAAGATTTGTGATTATCAAGAATGACGACTGAAACTACTAAGCGATTTTGTTTTCATCAGTGTACGCAAAATATGCCACCGCAAGCGAAAAATAGGCAACAAAGAAGGCACGGCAACAACGCTTTGTTTTTTCGTTAGCAGATAATGACAAAATCGCTCCCGAGTTTGTTCACAACAAAAACGCTAGGAATATTTGTCTCGTGTGAATACACATCGTGATTTTCGCATTGTTTTACAACTGAAACTCGACTCTGAGGTTTGCAAGAGTCTTAATTCGTTCAAATGCTTATGAATTCGATGATGTGGGTCGAAAATTTCAGCAGAAAAGCCGGAATATCGGCACACGCACGGCAAGCGATGTTTGTTTTATTGCTCTCATCGCGTGACATGCGTTTGTTGCGGAGCGCCTTTGTTACCAACATGCACCGCTTAGGACAAAGCGTTTGTTTTTCGGCGTGATCCGTTTTTCATACCCTGGTTTTCATGCTTTAGAGAAAACAATATAAAGGCTGGTCATGACCAGGGTTGTAAAATGTCATTGGGTTATTTGACAATGCCACTGCCCCCAGCAAGAAATGTTTATTTACGATATCGTTATTTCACCGTAACTAATCAGCAATATCAAAGATTTGTGTTCACGAACGGAAATTTGCATTGTAAATGGAATAATTCAGGCCAAACATGTCTAAAGGTCCAATCTGCAGAAGAGAGGCTCTTTTTGGTGTCCCTCCCTTTCGTTAATATCTCAGCAGTGTATTTGAACTATGATTGTCTCCTTGCATTGAACGATGGTCAAAACAATCGTCTTTTGATTTGTAGTTGAAAAGTGTATCATTACATTGTAATAATTCAAAGAGAAAGTGAACAAAGAGAGCCTCTAAAATGCAGACAGAGCCTATTGAAATGTTTGGCCTGAATTGGAAAATGTCATGACATATTTTTTTTCATGACATTTTTTTTCATGACATTTGTGTGACATTTTACAACCCTGGTCATGACATGTTCACCAATGTTGTGTAATTTAGGGTCAGAAGCATTTCCAGAAATCCTAGATTTATAATAGGTTTTGCAAGTTTGCAAGATGTACGTAAACGTACAATACATTGTGTACCAAAGAAAACTTTAAAGTGACATGACTAAATATTTCGAACTGAACTAGCAAAACCCTCAAACGTGTTTTACAATTTTTTATTGTTGCTATTCACAAACTGCAGTTGAAATTTTGTTCACATTCCATTTCTTCAAAAAAAAAATATGCAGCACAGTGTAAATAAAGCGGTCGAAGAACCTGCCCCAGTCCCCGAGTGACTGAAGGAAGCGAGTCAAGTGCCACGACAATCAACCTCAAGAAGAAGTTTCACTGTTGTTGTATGTTGTGGGCTGTGGTGCATCAAGATAATGATGATGATGGTGATGATGAGAGGGGAAGAAAATAATATGGAAAGGTGATCAAAAAGCGCGCATGGAAGAAGGTTGTGCAGAGAGCTAAAAATACTACACAAGCCAGCAACGGTCGCGGTCGGTCGGTTGGTCGGTTCGGCCAGTTCGGGTCCGAAAGTGCATTTAAAAGTTGTGTGTGTGTTTTGTTGTTTTTAGTTGAAAATTCCAATTTTGTGCCTCACCACACTGGTTCGAAGAATGAGAGTGTTGTATGGGCGAAGAGGGTAGAAGCATCTGTGTGCCATTGGATGCAAGGTTTCTGTGCGTTCCAAACCGTCGAATCAACACACAAAAAAGAAGCGGAAAGCAACGTGCGATGGTGGTGTGTCCGCGTCGGGGAAGAAGTGACCAAACAAGTTGTGGTGGCCACAACGAGTGAGTGGAAACTGTCGTTGAAGGTAGTAGCAACGTTTCAATGACAGAGAAAAGTGAAATTAAAAAGCCGAAGATGAATGATTCAATGATGCCGAATGGCGGTGGGGGAAGTGGTTCTGCTGGAGTAGCTGCAGGTGGACCAGCAGGCTCCAGTACGATCAGTGCGAAATCCGAAACCGGTAAAGATTTGTCGAAAGTGGGCGTCAATAGTAGCAATATGAACGGCGGCGGCAGTGTGGGGACTGGCCCAGGGGCCACTACCGGAAGAGCAAGTGATAACGGTTCCGATACGATGGGCTCGGAAGCGTCGACAGCGCTGATGATGATGCATCCACCTCCCGGAGGCGGAGGCGGACCACCTCACAGCCATCATCATCTCCATCACATGCATCACCACCATGGCCACGGCCATCACCAGCAGCAGCAGCAACAGCAACAATTAGGTGGTGTTCCCATCGGGATGAGCAATGGTAGTGGTAGTGTTGGTGGAGGGTTTTACGATCAAAAGTCGGATATTTCGTCGACGGCGCAGATCGAAGAAGATGATGGACTAGGGCCATTGCCGCCCAAGTGGGAGAAGGCGTATACTGATAGTGGAGAGGTGTATTTTATCGAGTGAGTATTGTTTTGTTTTTTTTTTTCTATCACTCATGTAATTTCCTGAGGATCAATACGTAAAGCAATACATACCTTATTGCTGATATGTAGTCTCTCTAATATTATGTTAAACCTAATAATTGAAACTTTGTCACAACTGATCAAATGTTTGCGATGCTTACGTTTTTTTTTTGAAATTCTAGCATGGGTTTGATAATGGGATTTCCATTTTCAGGCTGTGTATTTTCGTTGGGGTCTCCGGTTAGCCTAGTGGTTAAGGCTATGGATCGCCAATCCGGAGACGGCGGGTTCGATTCCCGTTCCGGTCGGGAAAATTTTCTCGACTCCCTGGGCATAGTGTATCATTGTACTTGCCACACAATATACAAATTCATACAATGGCAGGCAAAGGAAGCCCTTTAATCAATAACTGTGGAAGTGCTCAAAGAACACTGAGTTGAAGAGTGACAGGCCAAGTCCCAGTGGGGACGTAGAGCAAAAAAAAAAAAGTGCTTGAACAAAAGTAATTGCAAGTTAGTTAAATTTTGCGAAACTAATGAACAAAATTTAAGTTGTGAATCAGTGGGGTTTTAATTGTTTATCAATAGTTCAACTTCTGAAAGTGGTTAGTATTTGGGTTAACATAATGAGGTTACAATCATATTCTAAACATTATTGCCTCATTTTCATCTAATTCCGTTCATTCTGAGTTCGTCAAAAATCCATGGGGCTCTAGAGAAACCATGGAAAGTAACGTCTAATGTTCCTAACCATTGGATTTCCGATAAAGTTGATATCATTAATCATGATCCGATAAAATAAACATAGTTTAAAAAAAATGAAAATGTATGGTTCCATAAGCGCATGAAATCAACTCTTCATTTTATTATTTCCCCTGTATTTTGCTCTATTCGCTTTCTTCTGTGTCATATACTTTTCTTCCGTTTTGTATTCTCCGGAAATTCCGGAAGGAATACTGCGATGAATCCTTGGAGAAATTCCGAGAAAATCCGAGATTGTGGAGAAAATTTTAGAAGGGCACTGGGATTTCCGTTTCCGATCTGGAGAAATTCAAATAAAAATCCCGGAAAACCAAAGCAAGATTTTCAAAAGAACTTCCTGTAGTAATTTCTGATTCAATTCCCAAAGGAATTATTGATAGAATCCTGGAAAAAATCTCGGGGACAATCCCTGAATAAATTTGTTGACAAATTCCAATTCCTGAAGTTGTTTCAGGAAGAACCCATGGAGCAATTCCGGCAGGAATCGCCAGAATAATTCCAGGAGAAATATCAAGACGAAACCTTGAAGGTGTACCAGGAGAAATTCCTGAAAAATCCTTGCATCCTTGCAGGAACCTCCCGGGGAAAATGTATGGAAGAGTTTCGGCAGGGAATTCTAGAAGAAATCAATATAGAGTCTTGGTAGAGAAATCCTATATCCCTTTCGAGACGGAACGCAAAAAAGTTAAATTTCCATACAAATGGCTCAAATTTGGCTCTCTAGAACTTTTAGATTTCCCAACAAAATAACAATTTTTGTTCCACATTTGGAAGAACTTCTCTTTATCTTTCGATTTCCAGCTTTGACTACAGTCAGGTCTTTTTTACGCGGTTTTCATTTACGCGGCCGCGTAAATGAAAACTCCATACAAAAAAAAAGTTCATCGTCTTATTTTTTCATGATTCGTCGAGAAATGGTGAGACTTTTTTTACGCGGTTTTTTGAATTTTGAACTGAGTTTTTTTTTTACGCGGTACGTATCCCCCGCGTAAAAAAAAACCTGACTGTACCTAGATAAAACGGAAAATTAAAAATATGCGACAGATAAAACTTTTTCATGTTCTACGGATTTTCTCCCCTTTTTGATTACCTTGTTGTGGTAAATCTCACATGAAACGCAGCAAAATTTTGTTTGCACACATACAGGTATACATAAAGGGGCAATTATTAAAACAGTTTATTTAGCATAAAACAACGACTAAACAGATAAAAAATATGCAAAACTGTTATTGTTCAACAGCACAATTGTGCCGGTTCATCACGAAAGGGATATATAGAAATCCTTGTATGAATTCCTGTATTTGGATATGAAACTCTTTAGGAAATGTACCGGAAAAAAACCTTGGTGAAATCATGGGAGGAATCACGGGAAAAGTTCCTGAAGGAAACCCAATATCAGTTACGGAAGGAAGAATGTCTAAAGAAATATGACATAAATTGTTAGGAGGATTCTGGGAGAAAACTTGGAACAAATGGGTGGACACATTTCACCTGAAATTCCAGAGAAAATCTTTGAGAATTCCCGAATCTCGGCAGATTTGAGCAACTTTCGAGCAATTCCGAGAGGAAGCTTTGGATTGACTTCAGTAGAAATTTCTGAAGAAATATCAAGAGCAATTCCGAGAGGAATCAATCCAGGTAGACAACTCTGGACAGTTCCTGAAATGTCTTAACCATTTGGGGGTCATATATGATCCCAGCAATGTAACCGAGCATAACAAACGTGTTTGAGGCCGGCGAGGTTGCGATAGCAGCGGCAAAACAATCCAGTTCCAATGGTAAAGGAGTCTCGATAGGAATCCCTGGAGGTACTCCGGGTCCGGGAGACATTTCCAGTGCAATCTCGGGAGGAATCCTGGAAGAAATACCATATTTATGCCAAGGGCTGAAAGTCTATAATAAAGATTTTCATAGAACAAATACATAAAAAACAGTTATTTTCACCCCTACACTGTCCTTCTAAGCATATCTGTCCCATGTTATTTTGCATTCAAGCCGTGTTTTTCTCAGAGCCATTTGAAGTTAATTTGATACTTTGTTAATTTGAAATTTTGCCTCACAAATAAATATTCTACGATAACGTTAAGTGTTTTTTTTTTTCTGACATTGATTTCAAGACAGAACTTAATTTAACCTTCCGTAACTCGCGCGGTTGACTACCTGCGTCAGCACCACGCTAATGCTGAGTACAAAAAGCAAGATTTTTTCAACGTGTTGTACAAAATACAACAGCGCGATCGCTCGTGGGTTAAAGCATTGGGACAGTATGCGTAGAAAAATAACATAGTACAGACATGCTTAGAACGGCAGTACACTACCTGATCGCGGTCTTTGATACAATGTGATTTCACTTAATGAGTGAATTTCAATTGTTTGAATAGTGATATCAACAAAACTTTGTGTAGTAGATAAGGAGTGTATCGGAAAGTAGTTGAAAATGTTCAGGATGCTCTATCTCGAAGCTGGGTTGGTCTTTTCATTTTGGTTCTTCTATGAAATCTTCACAATATAGTTAAGTTTAGAACAGCTTGGAAAAATTTGGAAAATGTTTAGTATTATCGAAAATATGATTAAATGAACACACCTCATAAAATAAAAATCTGCACAAAATGCAATTTTGTTAAGATTTTTTAACATTTCAAAAATCTGTAGCGAATAAAATTTGTACGATAAAAAATCTGGAAAATATTGATGCTTGTTAACAGTTATGTACACATAACATATCACTCAACACCGACTTTCAAAACTCATATTTTCGATAGAAAAATCTCCTACATCTACAAAATGGTCCACTCCAAAAAACGTCTATTTTTTGGTCAAACTTTGAAGTTCTGCTTTTAATATCTTAAAAGGTTATAAAATTTTATTTTTTGCTCTAACTTACTCGCCCATAAATTAAAAAACATACCCTATTTAAAATAATGCGAATTTTTCATTTCATGTATTTTTTATTTGCGTAAACATGATTTGGAGCAGCATAGAAAAAAGGGGTTCCTCAAAAATGGCCTTTTTTCATTTTTAAGAATTGCGCTTAAATGCAGTGGAGATTTTTCTTTAAAAAAATAATTTGCCTATATCATGAGGATTCTGGAGCTTATTATATTTGCACAAAAAAGTTAACAATTTTCGAACATTATCGAATTTTTTTCGCAATTTCAATTTTTTAGGTGTGCAAAAATTTAAAAACATGCGTTCAGTAATCCAGGTTAAACACCCAGTTGAAAGAACATTTTTAGAAAATCATAAAAGCCATTTCTTTTTTCAAGGATTTATACAGTATCTCCAAAAATAAAATTACTTAAAAGTTGTATTAAACTATTTTTGAGGCTATTGTAAACATTTTCAACTACTTTACGATACACTCCTTAAATATGGCATCTTTTCTGATGGGAGTGGTGGTCCAGTGGTTACCACTTCTGATATGTATGCAGAAGGTCTTAGGTTCATTTTCGTACTTTTACTCTTGCTTGCTATAAACTTTTTCGCTCTTCTCTATGCATACAACTTATGTATATTCATTTTGCATTGAAATTGCTCATATAACCGACGCGGTAAGTGTACGGCGATTTAGCAAGATCATGTTGAGGGTGACGGGTTCGATTTCCGGTCAGTCAAGGAACTTTTCGTAATGGATATTTGCTTAACTTGCTGTCGGTGGAAGCATAGTTATCCCATGTGCATTTTTTTGGCAATATTGAGATTTTGCAGGTTTTAACCATGATTCAAAATGTACTTTTATATACGGAAATAAAAACAGGTACAGTATCGGACAATAAAAATGCACCAAAGCCGTTTTCCCATACGAACTAGTCAACTTTGGATTGCCATATCTCAGTTATGTCTCAGCCGATTGTTTTCATTTTTCTGTGACGAACTACAAAACATTTCAATTTTCAAAAATTATTGAAAAAGTTCAGTGATAACTATTGTTACAAAAGTTACAGATAGGTTGAATTTTGACAATAAAAATGCACCAAGACACAAAATTGTGTAGCTTAAAATGCTGAAGTTAGATAGCTATTGTGTCTTCAGCAAATTTATTGGTCATCACACAAGAAACATATTTGCTGGACACCATAGTGATTTAACTTCAGCATTTTGGGCTACATAATTTTTTGTCTTGGTGCATTTTTATTGTCAAAATTCAACCTATCTGTAACTTTTTTTTCAATAGTTAACACTGAACTTTTTCAATAGTTTTTGAAACTTGAAATGTTTTGTAGTTCGTCACAGAAAAATGGAAACAATCGTTTGAGACAGAACTGAGATATGGCAATCCAAAGTTGACTAGTTTGTATGGGAAAACGGCTTTGGTGCATTTTTATTGTCCGATACTGTAGTTTGTTCTGAAAATTGTCGAAAAAATGCAACGTCGATTTGTCACACTCTAAAAAGTAGAATCATAAACGTCACGTTTCATTGGATATTCTACGAAACATTGAAATCGCTCTTATACCAAAAATTAGTGCTCAAATACAAAATTCGTTGATGTTGGAACCAGAGTATAAACAATTCGATGATTCAAAATGAAAATTGACATTCTCATTTTTTCATTCGTGTTCCGCCACATTCATTGTCAGCTGAATGCCTCTCTTTTTTCATTCAATTCCTTGTCATCATGAGTATTTTCTTGCACATCGTAAATCAATCAATTTCTGTTAACAAACACAAAATTCGACTTAGAGAACAAATGGAACAGATGGTTAGTAATTCAATTATTCACTATAGCCAAATTTTGTGGTGATTGGAAATTTAATCGGGAGTTATGGTCTAGTTTTGTTCCTCAGTGAAAATTGTCAGTGACAGAAAAAACGAATGAATAAGTGAAAAAAATCATTCACCAAAGTGAATTTTATTTTGATCCCTCAGTTGAGAATTTTCAAAATTCACGTTACTTGCACTCATTGAAAATGATAATTTTGAACTATGGTTGGAACACGATTCGGCACTTATACTTCATAGTTGAGACTATTAACTTTTTCGAACTTTGGATGCGATTTTATCGATTGCATGTTTTTGCACATGGGACATTATTTATGCGTCCACCGGCAGCTTAGGCATAGAGTAAATATTCTCATCCCTGTCACACGATATACCCATGCAAAATGGTCATTAGTAGGTGAAGCTCTCAGCTAACTATGGACATAAACGGTCGATCTAAGGCTTAGCTAAACTAAACTAAACTAAATCAAATCTAGCATCTTTCCATTCTTGTAAACTTTAATTATGTCGGTTATGGCCATTTCGTGATTTTCTCCGGAATTGTTATTCAGAAGCGTTACTCGTATAAATCAATGCGCACACATTCATGAATACAATTTTCCTAGAACTCATACACATTAAAAAACTGGGGTCTCAGTTAGCCTAGTGGTTAAGGCTATGGATCACCAATCCGGAGACGGTGGGTTCGATTCCCGTTCCGGTCGGGAAAATCTTCTGGATTCCATGGGCATAGTGTGCTTGCCTCACAATATACAAATTCATGCAATGGCAGGCAAAGAAACCCCTAAATTAATAACTGTGGAAGTGCTCAAGGAACACTAAGTTGAAACGAGGCAGGCCAAGTCATAGTGGGGACGTAGAACCATTACAACAATTAGTCATTCCCTTGTTGCATTCTACTTAGTTAACCCATATGATATTTGTTTTTATTGTATGTTGTAGTTTACTACAAATTCAACGGTTGTTCAACCTTCTGAGTTTTGTTGCTGATGATATTGCATCTAGACCTCCTTTGCGTCCATCGTTGGCTGAGCTACGACAACGATACAACTTTACAGTACATTGATCTGTACTTAGTCGAACATTTGACCGGTGTATTTGCATATTAACAGCGACATTTTTTGTCCTAAATTAATGATCAATACCATTTTAAAAGGTACTTGTAAAATTAAAATTGGCTATTTTTGAATGCTTGAAGAAAATTAGTCCCCCTCCTCTTTATACGGGGTTTTCCAATACTGAATACATTGCTTGTTACACTTTTACACTTTCCCTTCCCCTCTAAGCGTGATGTACTGTTTGGATGGCCCCAAACTGGTGATTGCGCTATTATGTATTTTTAGGGAACATCAAATATAAAATCGGTATAGATCGGGGATAGGTTGTAAAGACGGAAATTTTTATTGCCAGAGCAGATTTACCTACATGTTTCATGTTACACGTTACATGCTAATACCGTAAACTCACGAAAATAGATGAAAGAGCGGTAGAACGCGAATAACAAATAATATTTCCCTAAGTAGTCACCCTGTTATATTAATCCTACAATTTCGTTCAGATCCACTCCCATCCTTTACACCTGTTTTTCATTCCTTTGCTTTTTATTAAACCTACTGGTTGCTAATTTATTTTTTTCTTATTTGTTTCCCTCCATGTTTAAGCTCATCCTGGTCAGTGGCGCAAACAGATCCGCATTGTGTCACTATCAACTGGCCGTAAGTTCCGTTTTCCTTACAAAATCCCTTACACATATCGGCCAAAACGATCGCCCAACAAGACAAGGACTCGTTTTTGGTGAATACCCACATTTCTTTCGCTATAATTTTATCATTCCATCATGAGTTAGTTGTATGAAAGTTTTGATTTTGTGTATTTTGACATAAAAATGTTGCATTTTTGACATCTTTTGGTGCAGGTTTAGATATTTTTGGATGTTTTTTAGATTTAATGATTAACATGTCACCACACTTATTCTGTTTGACAGCAAAAACATCATTTCGGGAGAGGCATACATAAGTTTTAAAGAAGTGTGAGTTCTCTCACTGGGTTTGGTTTTATCAATTGTTACGTAGAAGTTATCTAGTTACATATATTAGTTGAATGGAGGTCTGTTGTTTCTGATTAAACATTCATCAATAAAATACTTCGAATGAGTGTAATTAGTTACGTAAAAAAAGAATCGGGTGTAGATTATTCCAGATAACTACCTACGTATTATAAATGCATTTGACGTTACCAATAGTAAACCTCTGTCGGGTACATAATAGGATTATTTATACATTTCGCGTTGCTTGTAGCGAACCGTCTCATTTGATTTCCATCAGAGAATAGAATTTTCGAACAAACGAAGCATAAAACAAGCAACAAAGAAGGCGCGGCTATTAGTCTATCGCAACTGGTAATAGATAATGACATGATCTCGAACAAAAATCTTGTGACAAAACAGGAGCTGAATTAACTGCGTACTTTTCAACTGGTGAATAATCGATTTTAACTAACCCAAGGGTCTCCAGTTAGCCTAGTGGTTAAGGCTATGGATCGCCAATCCGGAGACGGCGGGTTCGATTCCCGTTCCAGTCGGGAAAATTGTCTCGACTCCCTGGGCATAGTGTATCATTGTACTTGCCTCACAATATACAGATTCATGCAATGGCAGGCAAAGATAGCCCTTCAATTAATAACTGTGGAAGTGCTCAAAGAACACTAAGTTGAAGCGAGGCAGGCCAAGTCCCAGTGGGGACGTCGAGCCATAAAGAAGAAGAAGAACTAACCCAAAATAGAAACTGTTTGATGGTAGATCTTCAACCGCATTGCAGTGTTTACCGACTCGAAGTTACCCCCTCGAAAAAAATATCTAAACTCATGGTAGGTATACGATCTTTATCCTATTCTGTTCAAGTTGCGACAAACATATGTCGCATTGAGTAAATTGCCGCAACAAATGCAGGTTGCGACATTGCCAATATTGTTGCCTATAGCGGACAAAAATTTCCTGTAGTCCCTTTGGGTGTTTACATTCATCAAATTATTGCCAAATCAATCGAAGTTCTCCCGTTGCAAGTTAAGATGATTTGAGCAGTTATATCTTGGTTTTTCTGTAGGTTTTAGTCTATGGTTTAGTCAAACTTTTTTCAAAGCATATGAGTCATAAATGCTCAAAATTTTATTGCATTTGGTTCGTTGAACCCGGAGTTATAACAGTCCAAAGTTGGCTATCGAATAATTATAGCTTTATTCTAGAATCTTTCTAACTTTACGTAGAATAGCCCGATCTTTCCCAAATTTCTGCAGGGGTTTGAACAGGTCCAAAAACCTGTACAAGTTTACCAAAACCTGCATTTAAGCAGGACTTAAGGCGCATATACGGCTTATTTTCATTCAATGACCTGCTGTAAAGCCGCATTTCAACTGCCTGTTGGTTAACCGGGTCATGTAGGAAATATATTTGGCATATAATTTTCAGTTAAATTTTAAATGGAATTTCAAAGGAATATTCTTGTAGAGTTTTTGGTAAAAACTATAACATTTCGTTTAATTTTCTCAAGGGTTTCTTGAAAAAGAAATGTAGCTAAATAACTTTCAAATACATTATGCATCTTATATTTTTTTTAAAGAATAAACTCCAGAGATCCTGAAACGTTTACTGTCAAAAATGCTGCAGCATATTCTTGTAGAATTTTCATTCCCATCCAAATGCATTGTGAAGCCCTTTAAAAGTCTTGTTATCTTCTGTATACAGTTTTGAGAATTTTGATTCAATTTTTTATCAAGTCTTAATCGTTAAATTAAAACAAACTGGCACAAAGTATTCGGGGATTTTTTTGAATTTCGTGTTTATAAAAAAAATACAAGCTCGTTAGAATCCCAAGATTTCCGCCACAATAGCCGATAATTGCATTCTTCAGCCAGCTAGAGAGTCGTAGAAATTCGTTGGTGGTACAGTCCAAAACAGCTGTTAAAATAAGAATTGTCTTTTTCCCGTCGGGTACCAAAGTACAAAGCTTTGGGACTACCCAAGTAACCACAAGCATTATATCATTGCACGAATTAGACCGAATATCAACCTTCACAATGCGAAATGCAGTAATTCCACACTTGTCATGCAAAAATCCTTTAGATTGGCATTATCAATGTAATGATGCATTGCATTTTTCTTTACATTAGGGTTCATTAAAAGGTGATGTAAGATAATTCAATAATTCAACACTGCAAAAACTGAATAAATACAATGCACAAACTAGCAAAGTTTGCTCTAATAATGCAATTATAAAAGCTTGACTCTAATGGTAAACAAATGTAACCAAGAAGAGTGAACAACTTTACTGTAGCGGTCATCAACACGTCTGGTTCGACTTCCGACCAACTTAATCATCGTTTGAACCACCGATCGACAACTTTTTTTCAGAAAAACCTTTTTATGAGATTACCTTTTCTCTTTTCTGTTGGCTGCTATCACATGCCAATAATGATGGAAACCACAATTAGTATGTGAGCAGTATGCGGAGGGTGTTTTAATTTTCTTATATTGATTGAATATATTCTAAAATGCATTATGTATTTATCAGTGATTATCAGAATGTGATTACAGGGACTCTATTACATATGACATAGTCGTTTTGTCCTCTACTGCAATGATTGAGACAGAAGAACAGTCTCCTTTAGTTAATGAAATATCTGTTGTTATCACTGCAGCAGAAACGATCCAAGGAGCCAGCGCGTATGGAACTCAACTAGCGGTCTTCAACAATTCTGGTTCGACTCCCGACCCAACGACAAAAAAAGTAATGGTTAAAACATTCATGTGTGGGGGCATTAGTACCGCCGATAATGAAGCGGTGCTAAAAATAGATTTTTGTTTTGGTTTTTCGTGTTGCACGTATTTAGCATGTGTAAATGCAAATGTACAGCACATGCATTTATGTTACTTTAGCAATGGCTGTCAACGTGCTGCAATATGTGGCATTAATTTGATTTTAGTGGGGCCCTTTTCGACTTTAATATTGCTTCAATGGGGTGTTTAAAGTAATGCAGCATTATATTCACAATTTTAAATATAAATATATAGCAAAATTGATGCATTCATATACGGCTTCGTGGTTACTTGGGTAATCTCTAACTCTTGAACAGAACTTAAGCAATTCTGCAACGGCCAATAGCTGTTCTGACCATGTCCTCACGACTGCGGAAGAATGGAAAGAATGGTTTGTTGAACACTTAACAAATATGTGGAAAGCTATACGAACTCTCGGGTTAAGTCCAAAGTATACGTTTTGTCAACGTTCAAGTAGGGGTGATCGGGGCAATATGGGCCACCTAAGAAAATTGTTCTGAAATGCGCAGAAAAACTCAATAAATCTTAATTTTAATCTTCGAATCTTACGAGTGTTCCCTATTATATTGCGTCAATGAATTATAAAAAAAACTTTTTTAACATTGTTGGGAAATGCTTTTGAAAACCATTTATTTGATTGTTTCCATCACAGCCATGAATCTAAGAATGGCAACGATGGCATTGGTTCAATCCAATGATCTGAGGATGAACAGAACTGATCCCCGCACAAGCTGCGCTAAAGTAAAAAAAATTGCTTATCTTTTCGAGGATCCCCCACATCTGCTCGGGCCCCGGGCCCCCACCATCCTATATCTGGGCGTGCCTGTTTAATGAAGGACAACTCAAGCATAACTTTTCAATCCGACGTAACTCGAGAATGTAAACAAATCCGGGTTAACTGCTGCATGCATGATTCATAAAGCAAATTGAAGAATCCACACTCAGCCAAATAACCTTAAGTCTTCCATAAGGCCCAACTTATGAAACGGCCTTTAAATAATTCATAATGATTCGGATGAATTTCATAAGGTCACTCTATGACGTAAAATCGTCTCACAGATTGGCTTTTATTCATGTTTAGCAACATGGTATTCTCAAGCGTCGGTAGCCGTGTGGATAAAACACGGGCTCGGCGATCCCGACGTTCATGGATCGAATCCAGTCTGCATCATTTTAGGATTTTTTTGTTCTTTTCATAAGTCTATCTTATGAAATTTGTCATAGCAAGCACGATCAATTTTTATAAGGTTTTCTTATGTCATCCATAAGAATTAGTTATAGCAAATTTTCATAAGGTATTTCGATGAATTTCGCTAGTTTTTTTCGCTGAGTGCACATCACTGTTTGATGATTTATTGCTTAATTTGTTTAACTAACCCTGGACTTGGATTATATCTTCCAGGAAGCTTTGATTTCAGGCATGTAGTCGATGTGCTTTGCAGTAATGGTTAGAATAGCTGAATGTATAATCAATGGCAAACAATTCTGTAAAAATCAGATCTTCAAGTCATCTGATATTGTTATACTGATCATGATGCTGCATAGTATATCGAACATTTGTCGAAGTCATTTTATGTGCCGGGAAAATATAATTCCAAGTTGGTGAGAATATTACAAACTGAGGGAGGGTAATAGGCCCAGTCAGACCCCTGAATGGGCAATGTGGGTTAGTGTATGGGAATGCCATTGAAGGTTTGTAATATTCTCCGAGGCTTTCAAAATCCAACAGGGCGCGTCCCCGGGTTGCGGATAGGGGGAAAAGGGAGATTTTTCGCATTTGTACTGTAATCAGCCAATGTGATATTATCTCCTATGGTGTTGTAGTGCGAATGAATGATTTCATTCTATGGGAATTCGAACCTTGTAATGTATTGTTTATTAACTCCAATTTTCTAAGCTTGACAAGGGTTTGAAGATAAACATGAGATGAGAGAATTGCCTAATAGGAAAGTCACATCAGCAAAGCTTTTACATATGCAAATGCTATCCATGGGGTCATGTCTAGCATTTAATATGTATGGCAATGACTGGTTCTTACCTAGTAGGGGTACTACAAGACCACGCGGACAATTCGATTAAAGGCTTAATTGGGGATAATATATTTTCCAGAACTGAAAGGACATTTTTTCCGGGGTGACTGGCGAGTCGGAGAGGGTAGAAGCTTCCGTTTGTTATAATTGACAAAATAAACAATCGGGCGTTTTTTCTTTCTTTGACTTGCTTGGTATTTTCTGGATTATTGTTTTTTGGTTTTGGAAGGTATGCGATTCACTATTGAGCCTTAAAATTATTTTGCATCTGAATAGCATTGATATCGTCAAGTCTGCACCAACACCCTAATCCCACACCAAAATACCCTTTTCCTATCCCATGGCGTTTATGTGGTCAGCAAAGACTATTCAGCCATTACCCCTCCTTATCATCGGCTTTGGACTGACTTGCGCTCTCATTGCCCCACCAAATGCTGCAAAATGAAAATGAAATGAAATTTGTTTAACTAAGCATATTATTCGAAACGACGTATCTAACTATTTTGATGTTTACAACTTTACTGATAGATACACCGTTTTGATATATGAGAAAACCAAACGACGTATCTAGCCAAAATCAAAAGTAACAGATACACCAAACTGGCACCATACAAAAGCGACGTATATGGCATGACGTATCTCTAACCAACCCGGTGTATGTGTATTTTTATCAAAAATCATTGTGAAAATGATATGGAATGAGAAGGTTTTGTTTCTTACCTAGTGCGTGCTATATCCCTGGTGATGTTAAGCACGAAAAAATTTATGAAAAGTCGTTTTATAAAAAACTATTTTAGTGTAATGGTCGTCAACATTGACCATGAATTTACTCAGATCAGTGAAAAAGTTAGATACGTCGATTTGAAAAATTATGCTTGAACTGTTTCAATAGATATGTGCAGTCAGTCTAAGCTAAGCTAAAGCTAACAGAAAAAAATGATGAGATTTACACGTCATTCAATTATCAACGCATCTTTGGAGCTTTCATTCGGTCAAAACACTAGTGCAATGGGAATAGTTTTTTTTTCCTCCCCTGTTGGGGAATTTAAGTCACTGCGTCCAATAAGCTGAACTTTTGTGGCATGATGGGAATAGTTAAAACAACTACTACGACCCAATTCTAATTACTACACACTTTGCTCAAGTTGACGACATCGTCTAGTCCATCGTGAGAATAAATTTTGTTGTAGAAGCTACCGATTTCATAGTTAAATTAATAACCGTACCAATGATTCTCAACCGACAACAATTTCCAATCAATTCCACTAAAACACTGTCAGTTTGACTAGCAGTGAAGTTGACATTACCAAAAATAATTTTAATTCAACAGCTGGACATTGTATTTTTAACTATACTGTGTTGTAAGATGCGTGTCCAGGAAAAAATGACAATGTTTTGTTGTTGAGATGACTACGCTTTTAGTCAAATTTGCTGCAATGCATTGTAACTTCAATCATATTTAAGTTAACTTCACAGATTTTGTTGTCGGTTGAGAATCATAGGTACGCCCAAGTAACCACGAAGCCGTATATGAATGCATCAATTTTGCTATATATTTATATTTAAAATTGTGAATATAATGCTGCATTACTTTAAACACCCCATTGAAGCAATATTAAAGTCGAAAAGGGCCCCACTAAAATCAAATTAATGCCACATATTGCAGCACGTTGACAGCCATTGCTAAAGTAACATAAATGCATGTGCTGTACATTTGCATTTACACATGCTAAATACGTGCAACACGAAAAACCAAAACAAAAATCTATTTTTAGCACCGCTTCATTATCGGCGGTACTAATGCCCCCACACATGAATGTTTTAACCATTACTTTTTTTGTCGTTGGGTCGGGAGTCGAACCAGAATTGTTGAAGACCGCTAGTTGAGTTCCATACGCGCTGGCTCCTTGGATCGTTTCTGCTGCAGTGATAACAACAGATATTTCATTAACTAAAGGAGACTGTTCTTCTGTCTCAATCATTGCAGTAGAGGACAAAACGACTATGTCATATGTAATAGAGTCCCTGTAATCACATTCTGATAATCACTGATAAATACATAATGCATTTTAGAATATATTCAATCAATATAAGAAAATTAAAACACCCTCCGCATACTGCTCACATACTAATTGTGGTTTCCATCATTATTGGCATGTGATAGCAGCCAACAGAAAAGAGAAAAGGTAATCTCATAAAAAGGTTTTTCTGAAAAAAAGTTGTCGATCGGTGGTTCAAACGATGATTAAGTTGGTCGGAAGTCGAACCAGACGTGTTGATGACCGCTACAGTAAAGTTGTTCACTCTTCTTGGTTACATTTGTTTACCATTAGAGTCAAGCTTTTATAATTGCATTATTAGAGCAAACTTTGCTAGTTTGTGCATTGTATTTATTCAGTTTTTGCAGTGTTGAATTATTGAATTATCTTACATCACCTTTTAATGAACCCTAATGTAAAGAAAAATGCAATGCATCATTACATTGATAATGCCAATCTAAAGGATTTTTGCATGACAAGTGTGGAATTACTGCATTTCGCATTGTGAAGGTTGATATTCGGTCTAATTCGTGCAATGATATAATGCTTGTGGTTACTTGGGCGGTTAGTAATTTTACTATGGAATCGGTAGTTTCCACAACAACATTTATTTCAGTGTAGTAGGGGGAACGTTGGGAAAGGGTCCAGGCTTTGCTATCAGCTGTCCTGCAGCTCCACCTGGGCCCTGTAGCATAATCGGGCTAATAATATTAGCTACAAGCTACAAGTTACAAGTACTAATATTACAAGTGCTAATAATTTGTGTTGCATAAAGGCTCGATTTTCCACTAATATTATTAGCACTTCTAATATTAGTGACCATGAAAATACAAGTTGTTTTGGTTCATTTACCTGTCAAAATTCATCCGACAGTTCACTATTAAATTGAAATGGCAGTTGTTGTTTGTTTATTTCCTGCAGTTTTTCGAAAAGCATCCGGAAGAAAATGAGAAAAAGTTAACAGAATGTTCGTTAAAAATAATTTCATAGATTCGGAAGTTTTGCAATCTCTATACTGCCTATGATCGCATATCGGTCCCATATTTGCTGGGTTTCCTATTCATATGGGACAGTTATGCGATCATAGGCAGTATACGATTCATGAAGAAAAGCATGTGCTATTTGGATCATTTTCGGTCGCTCTAACGAAATATTTTTTTATTAAGTATGGTATTTCAATTACCAAAATAAAGTAACACATTTTTTTTTTAAATTTTACTATTATTGATTATTACAAGTTGTTTTATTATGGCATTTTCATAGACAAATAAACGACTAAAGCGTCAAAACAATAAACATATAAATGACAAATATACATACACAAAACATGGAACAGCATTAGTGAATATGCTGAACAAGGTATCGAGATTTTTAATAAAATGTCCCAAAGATTCAATTGAAAAACAATGGATAAAGATTTAGCAACAGGTATCATACTTCTTGTTTAAATCCGAAGTGACCTAGGATGCGATAATTGAGCTTTTACCTTGAGGCAAGACACTGTGCTGTGCTTGCTGGAGGGTACATTTTCCGTCACAGAGTTGCTCAGAATTCCTCCGGATTACTCCCGTTTTTATATGGGTGTTGCCTGACTTATCGCAAAATCAAAACAATATTGCCCGATATCTCGCTTTGCTTGCAGTTTTAGGGATGTTTTTCAACAAAATTCGTCGATCACAGGTACAAAGAGTTATTCACAATTTCTCAGAGTTACTCTCGTTTGCAGTGTCTTGCCCCTAGGCTTTTACCTAGTTTTATATGTATCCACTCGATTCGGATCAGTGCATATTGTAGCTTTTAATTAGCTCAATTATGCACAATAAAAACAATTGATTCAAATGTATTTCGCATATGCAACTTCACGTGTGCTTCAAGTTGCACCTTCGATTTGATGCAGTGACGCAGTAACCATAACATTGTCTGTGATAATACATAAATCAAAGATGGGTATTGAAGAACTTTGGAGAACTTGAGCAACTTAGCAGAAATGATATTTTGTATACAAAATGACGTGCATATCAACGCAATTATCTCTCAATGAGTTTCAAAATGGTAAATCAATATATTTCAAACGAAATATGACTTCTGCAATAATTAAAATTAACTTGTAAAATTGTTTACAAGACCTTTGAGACTTGTAATCAAAAGTACAAGTCATAGCTAATATTTTATACTTGTAGTTTGTTTATGCAACAGACACTGGTAAATTCTACTAATAATATTAGTCCAACCGATTTGTAGTATTAGACTTATAACTTGTACTTGTAGGATTTTTATGCAACAGGAAATCACAAACTACAAGCTACAAGATTAATATTATTAGTAAAATTTTCATTATGCTACAGGCCCCCTGGAGACTCTACAAAAAAAGAACGTAATGGGTATCTATCAAATTTCTTGATGGTTACTGGGTCAATGAAATGTATTTGTAACACTTTCAAAGTATTTGTATAATTATTTTGTTAAAAAAATATACTTTAAAAAGTTGATAGTAGGGTGGGGCAAAATGAGCAACTGATGGAAAAATGATGAAAATTTTTAACATTTTAAACAAACGATTTTCACTTTTAGTTTTTTCTGTTACGATGCATATAGTAAGGTTTTATCATTAATTTTCAATTTATTAGCTTTAAAAAATCAGTATCTGTAAATTATCACCGTTTAAAAATGCTTTAATAGTAAACTCCATGGAACCCAACCGTTCCCTACAATTTAAACCCCATAATCCCCTCGAATTCTTATTGGTTGTTGCCGGTATGCTTTATCATTGACAAGAACAGTCAGTTAACATTTGATTGTGTACAAAACAGGGATAGATCATCCTGCCCCACCTAGGGTGCCCATTATGCCCCACCTCTAAAACGCAATCCACGATTTTATACGTTTTTAAAAGAGACGAACCAGCTAAGGGCTGAAAGTCTCTCAAATAAAGATAAATCAATCAAAATACGTTTTTAAAAACATTAAATTTTGCAACATTTATAGCTATATTCGAAATTTCAACGATTAGTTTTTGTCAGATAAGGTTCAAATGAGGATTATACGTCAAAATTACACATTGATTGCACTTAATTTACTGGATTTGGTGGCAAAATGCTTAAGCTGCTCATTATGCCCCGCCTACCCCTACATGAGGGTGGCCCACACTTATATGAAAAGCAAAAATTTCGAAAAATGTCAAGTCTTACCTCCTAAATCAGTTGTTTTGGACTACCAGAAGCTACGTTCAAAATTTGAGCAAAATCAATTAAGCCTAAGGGGGCGCTCAAAACGGTTGAAGTTTGTATGGGAAAACTGGGCAAAATGTATGCAGAAATTGTAAGTTTTCGAACTTTTCCGCTAGGTGGCGCTGTAAGTGTTCAATAATCAAACCCTTTGGTATAATTGCAGGTGACTATATGCCAAACAACTTTGTCGAAGACCGCAAAGTGATCCGACGGCTGTGAAAAAAGTTATACCCTAGGCAAAGTGAGGCAAAGTTTTGAGATTTCATTATTGATATTATTCCTTTACGTGTATTGGAAAAACAAAAATAAAGTTTATCCTCAGTTTACCTAGGGTATAACTTTTTTCACAGACGTTGGATCACTTTGCGGTCTTCGACAAAGTTGTTTGGCATATAACCACCTACAATAATACCAAAGGGTTTGATTATTTAACGCTTACAGCGCCACCTAGCGGCAAAATTCGAAAACTTAAAATTTCTGCATACATTTTGCCCAGTTTTCCCATACAAACTTCAAGTATTTTGAGCGCCCCCTTAGGCTTAATTGATTTTGCTCAAATTTTGAACGTAGCTTCTGGGAGTCCAAAACAACTGATGTAGGAGGTAAGACTTTGCATTTTTCAAAATTTTTGTTTTTCATATAACTGTGGGCCACCTTACCCTACATATTGACTACGTATCGGAACATCTCAAGTCATCATCATTTAGCCCTAGTGTTTTAGTGTGTTTTCTTAATTTTGAGCATTTCTTGATCAATCTAAAATCTTTGAATTGTAAACCAACTGTGATAACCAATTTAACTAATACGCATACATTTTCCATCTTGTTTCAGTCACAACACTGGCACCTCCCATTGGCTGGACCCACGGTTATCCAAATTCCAGAAGAAATCCCTTGAGGACTGCCAGGATGACGAGCTGCCCTATGGTTGGGAGAAGATCTGTGATCCACACTACGGCACCTACTACATCGATCACGTCAATCGTAAGACGCAGTACGAGAATCCGGTTCTGCAGGCAAAGCGTATGACCGAACGCAGCTCGGCAATGTCCGGTGGAGGGCATAGTTCCAATGGCATGAATGGAAGTATTGGAGGTGGGGTTGGTGGCGTTGGGGGTGGTCATGATGAAGTTGGGAACGGACTAGGAGGACGAGTGAATCACTTCACGAAAAATCCGGCCAATCTGAGAGGAGATCGGTTGATGACGACATTGGTGAAATCGACTCGAGGGTTGGGATTCACGATAGTGGGTGGAGATGATAACGTAGAGGAGTTTTTGCAGATCAAGTCGATAGTGCCGAATGGTCCCGCTTGGATCGACGGGAAGCTCAAAACGGGTGATGTGTTGGTGTATGTGAACGACATTTGCGTGCTGGGGTTCACGCATCACGAAATGGTGAACATATTTCAGTCGATCCTTCCTGGGGAAGAAGTACACTTGGACGTTTGTCGAGGATATCCCTTGCCATTTGACCCGAACGATCCAAACACGGAAGTCGTTACGACAATCGCCGTTGACGGGTTGAATAATGGAGCCATGACCGAGTCGGATCTGAAGTTTTTGGAAACGGGTGGGTTCATGGACTCGGGAGATGTCCAGCACAAGAATCCACTGGCGAAGATCCAGTCCGGAAGTGCCACGGCGAATGGAGGTGACGTGTATTTCAGTGATACGCATCCATATCAACAGCACTACAAAAGTAAGGAGAATCCTTTTGAAATTCCAGAGATTTTGCACATCAACATAGTGAAAAGTGATAACGGGTTCGGGTTCACGATAACCGATAGTTCGTATGGGCAAAAAGTGAAAAAGATATTGGATCGGCAATGCTGTAAGAATTTGCAAGAAGGGGATGTGTTGTTGAGTATCAATTCTATTCCGGTGAAAGACATGTCTCATAATGAAGTAGTGCAAGTATTGAAAGATTGTCCGAAGAACATCGAAACGACGCTGAAAGTGCAGAGAGGGCCTTCGGCACTGTTGGTCGGAAGCAGTAAAATGACAAACAAACTTCGAAAGAGTATTGAAATGGCCAAGTTCGGCGGAGGATTGCTGAAGAAAGACGGTTATGGGATTGGCGGCAATAGTTTGTTCAGGAGTAAAACTCCAACCGCAGATCTCTACAGTACGCAGGCTAAGGAAATTCTTCCAACGAGGCCAAAAACTCCGCTGGTTGACACCCGAGCCAGAGCCAAAACTCCTTCGTTGCCATTGTCCGACCTAAACACGGATGAAATCGAGTTGGATGTCAATAAAAACACCGGGGACCATAAGATGGATCTCAACTTAAATCTTAAATCTAATAGTAGTTCCCACGACAACGATTCCATCGCGAATGATATCGGTTCGTTTCACAATGAAGATCAGTTTCATTCCGGAAAGCATTCTTCAAACCTTGCGGACAGGCTTGGTGAGCTAACCATAAGCAGTTCCAACAATAGCACCACGGACACCATTTACCACAACCATCAGTCTCAGTATGGTTCGTCGGGAAGTCAGCTCCAGCATCAGCCAAACTATAACGGCCATGGGTACAACCACATGTACTCGCCCCCTATCGTTCCTCCTCCTCCAGTGCCACCGCTGTCTGCTAATCACATCGGATACGCCCCGAATCCTTTGCCACTGCAGCCCACGTACCATCACGAAAGTTGCTTCTGCTACGACTGTCAGGATTACCAGAGGCAGCAGCAGCAACTTTTGCACCAACAGCAGCAGCAGATGTATCAACAGCAAACCCTGAATCGTTCCTACGGGAACAATCCAAGCCATTTGCAGCAGCAACAGCAACACCCGTACCAATTGCCACCCCAAATGAGCGACAACATCGGCAAGCGACTAAACGAATATCTGATGGATCGGAAGCGATCGCTGCACCAACAGCAGCACCAGCAACAGCCTCAGTACGACAACCTGTACCACCACCACAAAGCTCCAGTGCCACTTCCGCCTCAACACCAGCAGCCACAGCAACAGGCCGGATCCCAATTCGACCAGCACTTTTATCCAACGCAACCGGCCAGCTGGCGATCGGGCGCCGGTGGTCAGCATTCGCCGCAACTCTACGGTGGAGGTGCGCCATACATGGCCCCGGTGCCAATGGAGGAATACTCGCTGACGGAGGTGACGCTGGAACGGCAGGCCCTTGGGTTTGGGTTTCGAATCGTCGGTGGAACCGAGGAGGGTTCCCAGGTAACGGTGGGGCACATCGTACCGGGCGGAGCTGCGGATAAGGACACGCGAATCGCTTCCGGTGACGAGATCCTCAACATTAATGGGGTTAATGTGGTAAGTGTGATGTTGATTATTTCTTTCCTGAAAAATGCTTATATTTTTATTCACAAAATAGTGTCATCCAAAGCTTCTATAGTTAAGTTGTTGCATAAAATTTCAAGCTCTTCAATGCTAGTCATGCCAAATATTCGGTAACATTTTCAATGATTTTAGCGGACATTCCGAGAATTTTCAAAGCGCTCCCTGGGAGTATGTCATGGATCTTCTCGAGAGAAACTTTGGCAGTACATATTTTCACCAGAACATCTCAAAAAGTACATAAATACGCTTTCTGGAATAATCAAATGAAGAGATGATTAGTGGAAAGCAACTAGACGCGATCTGAATAACCGCGTTAGAGGAACAAGAGAGAGCTTCTTAATCAGACATTTCTAGCAAGCCGACGACTCCAGTTAATACAAATTTCAGACGGAAGATTCTGGAAGTTAAAATTCACTAAGAAATGCATCCACGAGGATTACTTCGGAAATGCCATCAGGGATTGTTTCTGCAGATACTTCTTGAAATGCCGTGCTAGGCTCCTTCCATATTTTACGCCTTGAATTCCTTCTTCAGGTTCTTCCGAATCCTACCAGCATTTTATCCCCGGCAGATATCTCATTGGTTCCTTGTGTGAGTGTAACTGATCTGGCGATACATGATATTTTTTAGATGCTGTCGCGGGATTTTTCTTGGACTTCCTTCCGGGATCTACTCCTGGGTTTCTTTCAGAGATTTTCAACGGATTTCTCCAAGAGTTTCTATAGGAGTTGATCTTGAGATGTCTACTGAAGTAATTTCCAGAACTCCTTCGGGATTCTATTCGCGGGTTTTGTTTTCAAGTATTCATCCAGAGATTTTACCGGTATTGCTTCCAGAATCCCGGGATCCCTCTCGAAATTTATTCAAAGAGTTATCGTCTAGATATCTCTCAAAGTTTTTCAGGGCTTATCCAGGCCTTTATCCAAAGTTTTTTTCGAAGTTTTATTCAAAGTTCGTTTTGAAATTTGTGCAGGAGTCAATACTAATGGATATATTAAGCAAATCATGAAATCTTTGAGAGAAATTTCCGGAGAGATTACGGAAGAAGTTCACAGATTATGATTTTCTTCAAAGATTTGTTTAAAGAACTCGTTTTCAATTTTTATGGCATTTTCCTGGAACTCCTCCCGGAATTCCTCTCTAGTTTTTTTTCTGCAATTCCTTTTTCAAATTGTTCCGGAGTCTTTACATAAGTTTTCCCACTAAGTTTTTTATAGAGATTTTCCTGTATTTGCTCCCAGAGCTCCTTCTGATATTTTTCTAGTGTTCCTCCCAGGATTACTACAGGAGTGGCTGCCGTGATTTCTTTCGATATGCTTCCAGAACTTTTCGCGGGAATCCTTCCAGGGATCATTAGAAGGTTTTTCGTAAGTTCTATCAGAGATGTCCTTAGTGATTAGTGGGTTGGCTTTCCGGGATTTTTGCGCGATTTCTGCAGAAGTTCTTCAAGGGATTTCTTCCGAAGCATTTTCCGGGATTTTTCTCGGAGTTCCTCCCGTAGGTCCTCCCGGTGTTTCTCATAGAGGTTTTCAGAGTGCCTCCTGGAATTTTCCCAATATTAGGAATTACTACTTGATTTTTTCCAAGATGTTCCATTTTCTCTCAGAATTTCTTCCGAAGCTCCTCGTAAAATGTTTCTAATAATTCTTCCTGGAGTTTCTCGTAAGATTTTATCAGGATTCTTTCCAGTATTTCTCCGGGAATTACTTGCACGGCATTGCGTAGGTTATCTCGAGAAGCATTCCGAGAAAAACTAATGGAAACAAATCTCTACAAGAACTTCTGGAACAATTATAACAAATATGTCGAATGGAATACTCAGAATCTCACAATTTGCGGTAGGGATTTGCGGAAGAATTATGGGAGTAGACCCGGAAACATTTCCAAAACAATCTCAGGAGAATCACTGCAGGAAAAGCATGAAACAACCTCTGAAAGAATTGCGGGAAAAACTCCATAGGAAATATCAATAATTGTTTCTGCAGATATCCCAAAACGAATTTCCGAAAGAGCTCGGAAAAATATTGCGAGAAGCCCAACGTAAATCTTAAAAATCTTAGAGACATTAGGGGAGCACCACCGAAAGAACGCCTTCAGGACGCGCGCCGTTGTCCTCGCTCCTCGTATACATCGTGATTGCGATGCAGATTTAGATTTAGATTTAAATCTTTTGAAAAACGCTAGTAGAAATCCCAGGAATAACTCCTATAGGAACTCAAGGAGGAATCCCGCGAAAATGTCTGAGAGAAATCTAGGAAAGAACTCGTGGGGTAATCTTGAGAGAATAAAGTTCAATAAATATAATCGCTTGGGGTTTCTTTTAATAGAAGTAAAAACACGTCTGCTTCGATAGACTTCTAAACTATAAGAGACCGAACTCGATCTCGGTTTATTCATTTATCGTTCACTTATCGTTTTTTCTCTTTATGCTCACATATCTCTCTCGAAGGAGTTTGGACGATCATAACAGATAGGGACGCCAGAATGAATAGTAGAAAATCATTTGAGAGGAATCCCGAGAGAAACTCTTTTTAAGAAACATTATCGCTCGTCACCATCTGCAAAATATCCTAAAAAAAGAGACTTGGAAAAAATTTCACTTTTTTCGAGAATTTTTTTGCAACAAATTTCGTTACTTCAAATAGAGCATTCCGAGAAAAACTCCTGGAATAAATCTATACAAGGACGTCTGAAGCAACAATAACAAAAATTTCAAATAAAACACGTAGAATACCTCAGCTCAATTTTCGGTAGGGGTTCCGAGAAGAATTCTGGAAGTAATCCCGAAAACAATCTTCGATAAACCCTCAGGAAAATAATTGTAGGAGAAGCCTGAAAAAACCTCTGAGAGAATCGCAGATATATCAAAAGCAGATGCTTCTCGTGACCAGCAGACTGACCTAAATTAACCCTCTAATACCCAACCCCGCCTTTAGACAGGGTATAGTATGAGCAATTTTGTAAATTTTGTTTCGTGGAAAAAGATTGTTATATTTTTGGCTGATATTTAGGACTATTCTGTATATCTCAAAATAGCTTTTGGTGTATTTTAAAAAGTATGAACATTTTTTTAAAAATCATTTAAAAATTGATGTTTTAGTACCCTTTCAGAAGTCATTGTTTATTTGGTATTGAATCGCAACAATAACAATATTTTGATTTTTTTTTCAAATCATACTATTACAGTAGACGTTCGATAAGTGCAACATGTTTACGTTTCAGTTACCGAATGAAATTCGCTAACTGCAACGACTGACAGCCGTCAAACAGTTGTCAAACAGTTGTCAATTGCTGTTGGACGCAGCCAAAATGCACTCAAAAACATCGCAATGCAGCTGTAGTGCATCCGAAAAACATCGCAACTCTGTTGACGTTTTGTTTTTTGACAGATAGCGGTGCGATAACTGCAAAATTGTTGCACTTAGCGAACTTGCAGTTAAAAAGCATTGCAGTTAAACCGTTTGCACCGAGCGAACGTCTACTGTACAGTGAAATAGTTTAGGGGAGCCGAATTTTCCTTGAAATTACACGGAAAATAAATTTTTCCATGAAAAAAATAAAAATATTTCAACAATTATCATAAAATCTCAAAATGTTTTCATCTC
Source organism: Aedes albopictus (assembly GCF_035046485.1). NCBI lineage: Eukaryota > Metazoa > Arthropoda > Insecta > Diptera > Culicidae > Aedes > Aedes albopictus. The sequence continues at coordinate 343,151,991 of NC_085138.1, forward strand.
AAAAAATTCGTATCCCAAATAGGAAAAATATAAAAATGTGGTAATGTTCAAAAATAAAAATTAGAAAAATCAAAAACTGAAATTCACAAAATCGAGAATTGAAAATAATCATCTTCCAAAGCATGTTTAAATCGACTAAAGACTCTCTGGGACTCTCAGACTCAAACTTTAAGAAACATTCTCCAACAACATCTGTGAAATATCCTGAAAAAACTTCTGTAGAGATCCTGGAATTAATCTTAGGAGAAATTCCACGGTTTTTGTCTGGTTAAAACGCAGAAGGAATTCCAGGGGAAATTCTGCAAGGGGTCGTTGGAGCAATAGCAAGAAAACCAAAGAAAGCCTTTTAATTAAAAACTGTGGAAGTGCTCACAGAGCACTCAGTTGAAGAGAGATAGGCCAAGTTCCATTTAAAACTTAGAATCGCAAAGAAGGAGATCAACCTTACCCACTAGTGGTGGTTCAATCTCATTGTTTGCCACACTGACGTAGTGATTTATTTCGTGATTCTAGCTCTCTGAACTTAAGTATGTTCTTCACATATTTCGCAAAGTTAGAACCGTTTTCGTAAAACACTATTTTTTAGACAACTCATTTTTGAGCTGTCATATCTCGGAAACCAGTGAACCGAATTGGATGAAATTTTGAACGTACACAAACAATATGTAAATGCTTCACAAACTATTAAAACATAGGTAATTTTTAACCTTCAAAAAGTTATCATGGACTTTTGGATTTTTTTCGAGAAATTGTAATTTTTTACATCAATGTCAATAAGTTTTAGTGTTGGTATTCAAAAATTTTCCACTTGTGTTCTCAAATTATCGCTAATCAGATATATTAGAGCCTATTTAGATTGAAGGAAGAACACATTTAATAATTTTTGTGTGGTATTGTAATTTTGACTTATTTTCCTCTATATGGGTATAAATTTCAACCCGGTAAAACTTCATTCGCCGTGAGAAAACATTACATTTTATAAAGTCGTATTAAGTATCAACATATTGTTGATAAACGTTAAAAAAATCATTCAATTCGGTTCACTGGTTCCCGAGATATGACAGTTCAAAAATTAGTTGTCTAAAAAATAGTGTTTTATCCGAGCGGTTCTAACTTCGCGAAAAGTTAATCAATCGAGCCTAAATTTGTACCAATGATGCACATATAATAGGTTGACAAACAGTCAGAATTTGAGATTTTTGATGCACTCTTAGAAAAGTTACAGCATGTTGATTTTTTTGTGGCAGAAAAAAAGTTGCCTGTCCCAAACATTTTGGCCATCCCCTGTATATTTATTAAAGGATTTTACCAGTGTCCTCCAGTCAAGCCCTATACGATATTTCATAGAATATTACATGTCAGTTTCTAAAACTTTTTTTTCTCCCTTTTCCCCAAACAGGAAAACGCCTCCCACCACCGGGTAGTCCAGCTGATGGGCGAAGCGGGTCTTCGCGGTCAGGTAACGATGATCCTCCGGCGGCGGAAGCTATCCAAACCTCCGCCACCGCCGCCCAACCCGCGCTACCCGTACAATGTGCTCGTGTCCCGCAGCGAAAACGAGGGCTTCGGATTCGTCATAATTTCCTCCTCCGGTCAGTACCACGGTTCCTCGATAGGGGATCTCATTCCGGGCAGTCCGGCGGAACGGTGCGGGGAGCTCAAGATCGGCGACCGAATCGTAGCGGTCAATTCGATCGACATCACCGGCATGAGCCACGGCGACGTGGTGAACCTGATCAAGGAATCGGGCCTGCAAGTACAACTTACGATCGGGTGTCCCCGGCCGGACGGAGCGGGGCCCCCGCTGATTCAGACGGCCACGGCGGCAGCCGCATCCCTGGCGGCGTCCAATGCGTCCAACGCCAGCGGCAACGAAATGTACGTCAGCAGTAGCAACGGGAGCAACTCCGGCGGACTGGGTGGTCCCATGGCCAACCGGTACCCGGCGATGATATCCTGATTGAGAACGAAGAAGGTCCTCCTCAGGCGATCGTCCCAGTCGATCGAGGAGGAACTGGAGGAAGATTGAAGGAGCCTTCGGAACCAGCAACCAAAGCATTTGTTTTTAAGTTTTTTTTTTTCTTTGTATCATAAGGAGAATTATGGGTAAGTATTTAGCAGCATTGTGGGAAAGTGTAGAAGGCACTGAACCCGGTCCGTTTGGACGCGGCGGCGTGCGAGAGAGAGCCTGTTTTAATTAGCAGTTGTAAGTCCATTCATAGACCGGACGGTTAGCAGTGTTGTTTACACGTTGTCTTAGCTATATTTTAGTTGTTTTAGTAGGGGTGCACCGACGATATGAGGGATCACGGTTAGTCTACTGGAGACGCTGCAACGCAAGCGGTGCAGTCGCGCGGGTAGAGGTAGAGTGTGAATGAAGAAACGCAGCGCAGCAGAAACAAAGTGGCAATAGAGAAACTCGTACTATAGCGTTTGTTAGGAGAGCAGGACGGTCGGTGCCTACATGTGGTTTTCAGCTTGTTTGGTGGTCTTTCCACCAACTAAAGCGGTCTTCTCACTTTACCGGGCCGGGACCGTGCCGGGCCCCGGCCGTGCCCCGGTCATCGATTTCTTTCTAACGATATCTATGGCGTGCTTCTCATTAGGCTGGCCGGGGCCCGACCGAGCCCCGGCACGGTGTGATGTGAAACACGCCATAGTAATCCCATGTAAGAAATCGATGACCGGGGCACGGCCGGGGCCCGGCACGGTCCCTGCCCGGTGTAATGGGAACAGCCCTTAACTTGGTCGTCATCCGTGTGCATGGTGATGCATAAGTTTGTATGTATCTACTAACTACTGTTTTCATCAGATAAACTCGATTGCAATCGGTTGCAGATTCGGTTGGGGGTTAATTGCTATGTGTATAGCTGTTGCAGTGATTTTCATTCTTTTAACTGATGATGAGATTTTTTTACAACATTCTGGCAAAGTTATATTTTGAATCAATCAACTAATGGTTCAACCGAAATTCCACATTGATGACATGAACGAGATTTCGAAGCGGTGGAACATTTGAATATCTAAAGCTATCGCAATTTAGCCTTTGTGGAAGCGCATTATGCCGAGATATGATGCTAATTTTGACATAAAATCATTTGGTATTATACAGTGCCTTGAAAAAAAAAATGGCGAGAGTAATAGCGAACAACATATGTATTGCTAAATGGTGTTATGCTAAATGGGATAGAGTCACTGTCATGTCGGGACCTGATAATGATTGTTTCAGATTCCTCCAGCTATCTTGTTTATGTTTGCCTGATGTATGATTTAAATATTACTCCGACTTTTTGCTCGCTTACGGTTGGCAGGAGGTCCTACAAAGTCCTCAATGGAGCCATCATATTCCGTTTTCAAGGATTACGTTGCTGGCAGTATTTGATGCAATGTAACTGCCTTCAACGTATCGCCTCTTAAACTTTTTTGCAAACGATTTATGTATTGTGAGATTACCTAATTTCAAATTTCAATAACTGGTTTTCGGTTTCCAATTCTGTTGACGCCATTTTTTTCCATGGAGTGAACGTAATTGGGATCCGGAAAAAAGTGATTGGGATTGAATTGGGTGATGTGACCGTACTCTAGATAATAAAAGTTTCATGCTTTTGTAAAATGGCATGAACTAGATACACCTTCGATGTTGTCTACGATAGCAGCCAAGGTTTAAAGGTACATAGTTGCCGTTATTCTGTTGCTCTGTTAGACACCTGATTTGCTCCTCCAGAGCTTCTAGATCTGATTTAATGTTGGTATACTGTATGCCTAAAGATCACCGGGTTTGTCGTTTAGTCCTACTAATACAGGCCAATTAGATCCAATGATTGTAATCGCCACATTATTTAACTGTTGGCAATACGCCCTCTGTCTCGCTTCCTTCGATTTTGGCCATAGTCAGATTCCGGCTGATTGAAAGTTCTAGCGCCTCGATATCTTCCGGCTAATGCTTGTCTGACGCTACTAAATTCTTCGGTAAGAAGTTTCTTTTCGCGCACTAACGATTGGTAGGAGATCCTCTCTGGAGCCACCAACTTACGTCGCTGAAAAGGACTACTTTTTTCTTCGATCTCCACAGTTTCACTTCTGGCTTTGATATGAGAGTTTAGTTTTGTCTCAAGTTACTTTTTCTCCGGTTGGGGCGAAAAGTTTCCAGTTGTATTCAAACTGCATCATGGCTCTAGATCTTCAATAAATTTAAATTTTGTAAGATATTTGGGATACATCTTATGTCAACATGTTGCATTTGCAAAATATAATGATATAAAAATACGGTTGTTACAAATGCAAGTTTGCATATTCTCTTCAAGTTCAGGGATTCAGGAATGATCTATTGAACCTACTTGGTTAGGAATGGCATCTTGCTTGTTCCTGAATAGGGTTATATGGTATCTTCATATGCTTACATATTATGTTCCTTTCAAATCTGGTGATTTTCCTCATTTCTCGCCTACCTATTTGAATTTCCTTGATCAGATCCGAGAAGGCTTATTGGATTGAACGTGGTTTCAAGTATGCGATTCCATAGGTTTATACAGCCAGAGGCGTATCGTAAACACACTTTTTACCTATTCAACGAACCAAAAACTTGCAATTGTTATCACAATAGACGTAAATGAAAACAACTAAGCTAATTTGTTCAAGATTTGATACTTGTTTAATAGGTAGATTTAAGGTTAGGGAACCGCCTCTGTCAACAGCACAGTGTCAATCTTTAATATAATGCCTACAATAGTAATCAACATAATCTATGAGGTGAGATGACCTTACGTCTCGTAACCACTCATCAATGTGTGAACCCTCTGCCAAAATCAACCTTTTCCCAACAACACTTCGACATCCGTGCAGAGTGCATAAATCTGCATGGCCTGCAGTAGGCAATCGATTACAATCAACACCTTCTCCACATTGGCCTGCACTCTAGTGTAGCAAACGCCATTATCGCCTCAAAATAGAAGATCGCCAACACTCACAGCTGTCCTACCATTATTGATTCCTTGCGTGAGTTCAACTGATCCGGCAATATTGAAGTGTTCAATCATGTTTTACTTTATTCCATATTCCTCTTGATATTTCTTCTAGAATTCCTACCAGGATTCGTCTCGTAGTTCCTTTCGAGAATCCTCTAGCGATATCTTCTAGTATTCTCCTGGAATTCCTCCTGGTATTCCACTCAAGATTCTTCCCGAGATTCCTTAAAGTATTCCTCTAGTAATGCCTCCCGGACTCAGGATAATCGAGTCCGACCTGTTTTAGTACAAAAAAAAATCTAATCTGCCTCCAAGATTGTTTAAGAGAATTCTTCAGAGATCATAGGAAGGGATTTCGGAATGCTTCCCGAGACTATTCTCAGAAATCTTCCAGGGATTCCTTCAGGAATTCTCCCGAGAATTTCTGTCGGGATTCCTTCTGGATATTTCTACTAAGATTCCATCAGGGATTCCTCCGTGGTTATTGCAAAGATTTCTGCCAAAATTCTTTCAGAAGTTCCTTCAGGGATTTCTGATATTCCTCCCGGGTTTTTATCATATAGATTCCTTCAGAGATTCTTTAGAGATTTACTTCAGGATTCCTGTTTTTTTTAGTATTCCGTACGGGATTCCTTGAGGGATTTTATCGAGATTGGCCCATTGATTCCTTTCCACGATTTTCTCGAGATTTCAGATAGATCCTGTTTCAGACATTCCTTCAGTAATCCTCATGTAATTCCTTCACGAATTCTTCCCGGAAATCTTTCAGGAATTCCTCCAGAAATTCATTGATTGACTCTTTCGGGCATTCCTTTGATGATTTTTAGGGATTCCTTCCGATATTCCTACAGCATTTCTCCCTCTCCCAGAATAGCTTCGAGAAATTCTCCTGGTATTTCTTCCAGTATTTTCCTAGGATAGCTTTATCGATTTTCCCGGGCTTCGTTTACTATTTTTTCCTAAAATTTCTCCGAGATTTCCGTGTAGGATTCCTAGAGGAATGTTTCCGAAATTTCCTCATCCTCACGATTTTCTCGAAATTTGAGATCCTCCTTCAGGGATTGCTTCAGCAATGCCTCCAGGATTTTATTAGGGATTCCTTCAGGATTTCCTCATGTAATTCCTTCGAGGATTTCTCTAGGAATTCCTTCAGAGATTCATTCACGATCCCGGGAATCTTTCCGGGATTTCTTTTGAGATTTATTCAGGGATTCCTTCCGATATTTGTTCAGGATTTCTCCCAGCATAACATCAGGAATTCCTCCTGGGATTACTTCTGATATTTCTCCTGATATTTTTTGGGGACTCTTTCCAGAATTACTTCGTGGGATTCCTCTGGAAATTGTTTCAGGGATTCCTAAATTCCCCTATTTACTCTTCCAGGGAATCCTCGCGGATTCCTTCAAAGATTTTCCAAGAATTCCTTCGAAATTTCATGAATTTCTTCTGGTATTCGTGTAGCGATTCTTTCAAGCATTTCTCCAGGATTATTTCAAAGATTGCTCTCGGGATTCCTTCATGGATTTTTTCCTGACATTATTTCAGAGACGCCTCCCTTTCGGTATTCCTATCGGAATGTTTTTCCTGACTGTGGGTTCCTCAAAATGATCTTTTCAAGGAAAAATTACTTGAATTAGGGGAAATTGCGAAATCTTTGATAGTGCAACAGGCCATGTATAGAAATAGTAAAATATAGGACGGACAAGAAATATAAAAAAGATAAAAAGTCCTGAAACGACCGGGTATGCAACGCAGATGCTCTCAGCGTGATTCTTCTGAAGAAAAAAAAGCAGTTATCTCTTGTTTACAGTTGTCATTTCTCGTTATGTATCGACATCGAGCGTATTAGAACAGACCTTTGGATAGATCTTGATTCTGTAGTTTCGATTGTGAATTATTTCTTGGCGATACGATTATTGAACTGCAGATGGTTCATGTAACCTAACAAAGTAGCAACTATTTTTCATATTTAAGGTAAAACAATCGCTATCTCCATATGTAAAATTTGCTCTGGGTACTGCCATAACGTCTATTTTCTTGAACTAGTTTTCCACTCATACGAGAGACATACATGATACACAACACATGGAAGCTTGAGAATCGTGGGAACTGGCTTACACATAATCTATTCAAGCAACATCCAGTTATGAGCCCAGAACACACGACAGACAAACAATCGCGTGAATCTCGCATGCAGCGGTGAAGTGCACATAGATCGACTATAGCAAGCAAAGCCACCCCAACCGAACCGCAAATTATATGCATCAATGAATTATAACTGCGCCAAAGCACACTGCCAGCCGGCGCGAAGCCAAGTTGGTGGGATGACTATCAAATGCAAAAACAGACCCCCGGGAAAATCACACGCCATGCGGACTCTATGCATGGAAGGAAAAGCGAACTGTGTGTGTGTGTGGGAGGGAAACTATTAGATGAGAGTGAACCAAATTGTAAATTACTTTGCTTTAGAATCGCCACCTATTTATAATGGAAACCACCACAGACTATGTAGGTACTTAAATGGACGAGAAGCGCCTTGGAAAATATCCGAGCTTATAGTTAACAAGAAACAAATGTAAAGGATCACATATCGCAGACAAAAGTGTAGCGTCTTCCCCTCAGAACCTTACAACCGAACGAACAAATCAAACCGATCACTTACACTGTGAGAAATCTTGCCTTACCCTTAAACTTTTTGTATGATAGTGTACGTAAAGTTAGTAGAAACGCAAATCGAATCGCAATGATACTGCTCATCGTTAAGCTTTTATTTAAAGTGTATTTTGGATGATCTGTTATTTTAGATATACACCTGTAGTAGCAAAGTAGTGGAAATTGTTTATTTAGCGTTTCATATACATATTTTCTCACCTTTTTGAATCTTGTTTGTCCTACGTCCAAACCGTTGGACAATTTAGCATGATGTAGAAAGAAAGAATGGGTCTTTACAAAGTTAATTATTACAGCAACTGTTAGCGATCAAGAGATATCAGTCATGAAATTTGGCATTTTTTACATATAGAATAATCTAGGAACAAATCCTCAATCAACACCCATCAAGTGCCTCCGAATATGTAGATATGTCTGGCAATAGCATGCCTTCCCCCTCGAAATTAGGTGAATCCAATTGTGTACTGAAACAGAAAAACAAAAAACCACTCAAAACATGCGACTGATAATTCGAAACTGACGTACTTACGTATATAGAATTTGCACCTGATATACACCCCGCTAACTAAAGTGAACAAATTTTGGACCCCGTGTCATGTAGAAAACCGGAAGCGGAAAGCCCGCTCAATCAGAAGCGCCCCGGGGCCTTCGAGCGCATATTAGAGCTTTTTAAGGAAAACACTGTGTACTTAGTAGGAGTTATTATGGACATTTATACACTGTAGGTTTGTTGTGTTGTTATTCCACGATTGTGGATGCAGAGCTCAGTTTTTTTTTCGGATAGATGAACTGAATCTCGTAGAGGAAACAAAATAGTTATGCAACATATGCAGCAGCATTAGTAGTTATATATGTACCCCCTCATTGTACACACACGACACTGCAGGCAGCAGAATCAGCAGCTCAGAAATGCAAAAGCAATAAATAAAATCAAAATAAATTATAATATGGTACGTTGTGGAGCATTGTTATCAGTTTGCGAAATGTATAGAGAAATCCGCAGGTTGTCATAGAACTGGGTAAGTTACTTACCTGGATACCTAGGCTTCGTCGAATCTGCGCTGTATCAAGCATCCTTATCCAATCTCCACTGAACTCCTCGATCCTGGGCCAACTGTCGCCAGTCTCCCTGGACGTTGGGTTCGCTTCAGGTCCTCTTCAATCTCAAACAACCTACCACGGAGGCACAGGCATCTCTCTGGTTCTCTACCGAATATTATCTTCGTCAGTCGTTCTTTCGACACCATTGCAAAATGACGTTTATCCGTTTAGGGTATAAACACGTTGCTATAAACTTTCACTTCGAGTGCTTCCGTTAATATCTTTTCTTGTCTATATTTGTCTGATGTCTAATCCTACAAAGTCCTCAATGGAGCCACCATATTTCCTTGTTAACCCGGGGACGGTCGCGTCGTGTACTGAGTACACGCACAATAAAAAATGCACGCATGTGGTACACAGCGTGAGCGCGTTGTCGCTGCAGGTAGTCAAAGACGCGACTGCTCGAGGGTTAAGGGCTACGTTGCTGGCACTATTTCATGCAATGTGGCTTTGCCGATGATAATCAAATTGGTCGCTGCCACATCATCTAATTCCAATCACATTTTTCGATTCTTAATTCCGTACACGTCGTTTGTTTCACATGGTGTAAACGTAATTGGGAACCGGGAAAAAGTGATTGAAATTAAGTGCACCTGATTTCTCGGTATTCCAGATCATAAAAGTTTCCTTCTTTTGTGAAATGTCGGTCGATTTAGCGTTGATGTCGATACCTTTGATGCTGTCTACGATAGCACTCAAGGGTTAAAGGTAGTTTCCGTTATTCAGTTGCTTTGTTAAACACTTGATTTGCTCCTCCCGAGCTTCTAGATTGAATCTTGGTATTCTTGGTATCAAGGATCGGTATATTCGCCTCACTCCATTCATATTCACTCCTCTTTGCTGAAGCGAATCGAGAAAGATGCAGCAAACGGATCGTCGTGATCAAACACGCAACCCCATCACCAGTGGGAAGCGATGAGCCAGCTGCTTGACATGAATATTCGTTGCCATTCGTCGCAGTTTGGATCGCAAGCGAATGAATGAATGGCGAATGGTGAAGAATGCTGGTGAGCGATCGAAGCGGCTATTATCATAAGTAGAAGAGAATTTCTGCATGTAATGCATATATTTTTACTGTATTTTTGTTGAAATGCTAGATTAGCAAAGAAAATAATTCGAAAACATCAAAAATTCGTATGCACAATGTCAATCGCATCACTCACGAATCGCATTCGCTTGCGATGCGAATGTGGACGAATGAGTAATTTCCAAGTGTGGCTTCCCACCGTTCGCCGGAGTTTGCTGTCGTTGCTGACAAGCATACACACGAACTAAAGCGGCAACCGTTCGCTGCTGACTGTCTTCGAATGTGGAAGAAGATGAAAAGTGGAAATCAGGAACCCTGCTTGGTATACTGCATGCCCAAGGTTCACTGAATCCTATTAACACAGGCTAAATGACTAGCCCAACTTTTACTGCCGTGTTTAATTTGCTTGACCACTTTCTCCGGTTGACTTCCTTCAACGTCTAAGTCTCGTGACCGAATAGAGCAACCAGTAGGATCAGTGTTTTATACGACGCGATTTTGTATTCCACGACTCAATGGTCAATTTCGAGAATATCTCCTAATGGCACACTTTTGTGTTCATTCTACGAGTGAAGCGACGTGACGCAGTTCGACTCTTATATTGTCGCTTCATCACCAAACCACAACTGAGTTGCAACGTGACCCAATTCGCGAAGTTTTCTGAATTATTTCAGAAGTAGCGAGCATCTACCTCTTTGTCGACAACAATACAGCGCACTAGTCGCGAAGAACTTGCAACTAGTGTGGAACAAGAAAAATACCTACAATTTTTGATTGATTTTAACCTGATAGACAATATCGAGGTGGGAAATCTTGACTAGACTGTAAATCAAATGGAGTGTCACCTCATTCAAGTCGGGATTTCATGGCTGTGAGTCTCCAGTTCCGCACTCTGCGAAGGGTCCGCAGATCGTCCTCCACTTGATCGACCCACCTAGCTCGCTGCGCCCGTTGTGGCAAATGAAACCAACCTCATCTCGAAGAGTCTTGCACACAGGAAACTGAAAAATGTAGCTACTGTGGTAAAGAACTACACGAATTGCAAAAATGCCCGGCATACAAAAAGCGTATTCAAAATGAGAGTCGCTCAGTTATTAAGCGCTCTAAGTAGACTTATGCGGAAATGGTGAAATCATTTAATACGCCCGCTAATATGTCTGAGTCAGCTGTCCCAGTTGAAAATCCCTATCAGGAGTTGTCTTCCGATGATCAGGACGACGGCGAAACTGATGAGGGTGGATCTCTTTCGGAGGTACACGCATCCGGAAAAGGGAAGTCACCATCTTCCCCGAGATTGCGCCGAAAGGTTTTCTTAAAGTCTTCCCTCAAAAGTTTGACAACTACCAAAGGAGGCGGAGGTAATTTAAAAACTCCGAAGAAGCAGGTCTCTAATGGTGCAGTTCCTTGCTGCAGCAAGGACCTAGAACCTCCTCCTCCAACTGTTAAGTATACTTCAGAAAGAAATAGGGTAATTTGCCAATTGTTGCACGGCTAAAAATTCGCCAATTATTGCACACTCCATAAGAAAAGCATGGAGTGTGCAACAATAGGCGAGTTTTTAGCCGTGCAACAATTGGCAAATTACGCTACTCGGCAAGGTGGCAAGAAAAAAGCCACAAAAGCTCCTCGAATTCTAGCAAAACCTATCAAGCCCAAACCAGGACTGTTCCGAGGATGCCAACGGACTTTCCGACTCATTCAGAGGTATACTAGACATTTTTCTCCAAGCAGTAGAAGAGTATCTTCGGAATTTGACACAATCATGGTCCTTGCTTCGATCATATCTTTTGATGGATAATTCATCAACCGAGGTTCAAGATATGATCACTGTACTACAGTGGAACTGTCATAGTTTAAAACCTAAATTAGACCTGTTTGAATTTTTGATTCACAACTCTGATTGTGATATATTTGCACTTTGTGAAACATGGCTTTCTTCTGAAGACGAACTCAATTTCCACGATTCTAACATTATTCGCCAGGACCGAGATGATCATTATGGAAGGGTACTTTTGGGGATCAAAAAAAGTTACTCATTTTATAAAATTCCAATCTCAACTCATCCTGGCGTAGAAGTCGTCGCTTGCCAAATAAACGTAAAGGATAAAGATCTTTGCGTAGGTTCTGTTTACATTCCTCCAAGAATTTCAATTAACCGCCGTCATCTTTGGAATGCGGTTCCTGCACTATCACTTCCAGTATTAATTCTGGGTGATATGAACGCACATGGTACAGGGTGGGGTGAACCAAATGACGATAATAGAGCGGTTATTTTCTATGATTTGTGCGACGATTTCAATTTGAGCATTTTAAATACAGGTGAAGTGACACGTATTGCATCTGACGGCAAAGAAAGTCGTCTCGACCTATCACTGGGATCAAGTTCACTATCATTTGATTGTTTGTGGAACGTAATCGAGGATCCTCATGGTAGTGATCACTTACCCATTATAACCACCATAAAGCATAATAGTGAAAGGTCAGATCAACCAATTCAGGTTCCTTTTGACCTCACAAGGAATATCGATTGGCAAAAATATGCAGAAGATATGTGGAATCGAATCATTCAATCCCCTCCCACATTTAGCTTCGCGAAAAAGGTCTGCCTAGACTCAGTCCCAGCACAACCGATTTCTTGGGAAACATCCTCAAGAGACGGTTCTCTGGACAGACCCTTCACTATGCTGGAATTTTCTATGGCTCTTCTTTCATCGAACAATTCTGCTCCGGGACGCGATATAATCAAGTTCAATCTTCTTAAGAATCTCCCAGATATCGCGAAAAGACGATTACTGGACCTGTTCAACTCATTCAAGGAGAATAACATTGTTCCGCCAGAATGGCGACAGGTCAAAGTAATAGCTATTCAAAAGCCTGGTAAACCAGCGTCTGATCTTAATTCATACTGCCCAATTGCAATGTTATCATGTTTAAGGAAATTGTTAGAAAAAAATGATCCTAGGGAACGTCCATAAATTACGACACGCTTTGAGGGGGGAGGGGGGGTTCAGCAAAGTGTGACGACTCATACAAAAATTTCAGAGGTCCCATACAAAAAGTGTGACATAGGGGGGAGGGGGGATTGAAAATGATCGATTTTTGCGTGACGTAATTTATGGACGTTCCCCTATCGCGACTCGACCATTGGGTTGAATCGAATAATTTGCTTAAAGTACACAGTTCGGGTTTCGCAAGGGCAAAGGAACAAACGATTGTCTAGCGTTGCTTTCAACAGATATTCAACTGGCCTTTGCGGAAAAGGAGCAACTGGCTTCAGTTTTCTTGGATATTAAGAGCGCCTTTGATTCAGTTCCCATAGGCATATTGTCAGAAAAACTGCACAATAGTGGACTTCCAGGAATTTTAAATAATTTCTTGTATAATTTGTTGTCAGAAAAACATATTATGAGCTTCAATCTCCGACAACTGACAACTTCCAGAATTAGCTACATGGGCCTACCCCAAGGCTCATGTTTAAGTCCCTTGCTTTATAATTTTTATGTGAAAGACATTGATAGTTGCTTGGAAGGACAATGCACGCTACAACTTGCAGATGATGCTGTGATTTCGCTAAAAGGCCCACATGCAGAAGTGTTGCAAAGACCTTTGCAAAATTCTCTAAATAATCTGTCAACCTGGGCAAGCGATTTGGGGATCGAGTTTGCTCCGCAAAAAACGGAACCCATCCCAACTGAAACTCAATCTTTTGGGAATAGAAATCGACCAGTCTTTGACTTCGAAATACCTTGGGGTCTGGTTTGATTCAAAAGGCACTTGGGGTACCCAATAATCAAGTATTTGGTGCAAAAATGTCAACAAAGGATCAATTTTCTACGCACAATTACCGGAACATAGTGGGGTGCTCACCCGGAAGACCTCATAAAACTTTACAAAACGACTATTCTCTCTGTTCTCGAGTATGGCTTTTTCTGTTTCCTCTCAGCAACAAACTGCCACCTAATAAAGTTGGAACGACATCAATACCGTTGTTTGCGTATTGCCCTCGGCTGTATGCACTCAACGCATAATGCGAGCCTAGAGGCCCTGGCAGGGGTGAAACCTCGCCAAAACCGCTTCTAGGAGCTCTCGCTAAAGTTACTTATCAAGTGTGGAGTGAGCAACACACTTGTTATTGAAAACTTCGAAGAAATGCTCAGTCTGAACACTCAGTCAAAATTCATGAGAATCTATCTTTTCTACATGTCATCTGATATAAGCCTCCCAGGGTCAGTGATGTCAGATTTTTTCGCAAGTGATTCCGTAAATGAAAAGTGATGAGCGGGGGGGAGAATTTCAGAATTTTGGTTCCGTAGATTCACATGCAAAATCCGTAGATTTTCCGTAACTTTCCGTAGGTTTCCGTAGAAAAACCGGGTTTTCCGCAGATTTATTCTACGGATCCGTATATCCGTAGAAGAGGCTCAATTCCGTAGATCTACGGAAATTTCCGTAGATCTGGTAACGCTGCCCAGGGTATACCGTGTGCGCACCTAACTTTGCGCAGGTCCAAACTTTGCGCATTCTTGTAAAATAACGAAAAAAATAACTAAATGTCAACATATTCACTATTTTAATCATTGCACTAGCATTGTGTAAACATAAACATAATTTCATAAATATTTAGTCGCCATAAAATCTTTGTTTATGTTGAATAATAAACAAAAAATACACAAAAACGTCAAAATTTGCCTCGCCTTAACACGGTTGCCAAGAAGTAACTCTACTAAAATCCAACATTTTCCTCGATAAAACTGTGCAACAATGATTAATTTTGCAGTTAATTGACAAAACAGGTGATATTCTAGTAATATCAATCACAGTTCGCAATATTCTTTTCTATTTAATTAGTAAATAGTAGTGCGCAATGTTTGGAACCATTATTTGCACTGTGTTCCTAATTTTTGCGCACTTTCAGTAAATGCATGTTGAACGTGAATACATGACTTATGAACCATTTGAATATTATGTAACACTAGTAGTGCCAATTTCAGGCCTGCCTCTCCACCATGTAGCAAATTTTGTATAGAACTTAGTAGAAAATTGTATGAATCGAAGCACTACGGCAGGCACTCTCCGTCTGTCTGTAATGTGACGTGATTTATGAACAGTCCTTCATTTGGCTTATCCGGCGGTCAATGCTAGGGACGATTCAAATATGACGTCCACCATTTTTCCGAATTTTAGACCCCCCCCCCGCCCCCGGGCCACCCCGTCACGCCTCATAGTATACTTAATACATGTCATATCACACTTTTTCAGATAACCCCGACCCCTTCCCTCCAAAGATGGACGTCATATTTAAATGACCCCTTATTGTTCCTATCCGTAACGGTCACTTTATATATCAGGAAGCTTTTACCTTCGATCTTTAGCCACTGGAAAACCCCTCATGAAGTTTGGATTGTTCTCACGGTAGGTTCATAGTACGAACCGCAGACGAATTCAAGAACTCCGGAACCCTCCTTTCCCCCTCCCTCGTAGGACAAAGTATTTCAACAAAGATCCATTAAGGTCACACTACCTGATCTGAATAACTTTACTTTAATGGGAAAACATTAAATAATAGTATTTTCAAAGATAATTTTTAGCAATTCATAGCATGCGCAAAGTTAGGCACTCCATGCGCAAAGTTAGGAACAATCGAAGATTTTGTGCGCAAAGTTAGGAACAAGGCAATGAAATAGTTTATCTATTTTAACTATTTTTTTTTGGTTAATATTATGATTTTTTTATATTGCAGATTCAAAGAAGGATCATTGGTCTATCGTATGAGCATGTTGTTCATGATATATTTTGTTTGTTTGTATTTCTTATAACGACTAGAAATTTGATTTTTCTTAACTGCGCAAAGTTTGGTGCATACACGGTACTCCTCCTCGTGTACACTTCACCAATTTCATTGTTTTGTTTTTAAAATTTATGTTATCCGGTAAATATTGCATAAAATGGCTTTGCTCTCGTCTAATTAATATTGTCCAATAATATCAGCACCGAAAAGAGTGTATTTATGCGTGTAAACTTGATTTTTGCAATAGTGAGCGGCTATTGGGTCATGAGCGGCTACTGGTACACTGACGGTAGCTCTTTTTACTGCGCTGCCATAGTGCCGCGTCAAAGTGAGAGTGGGAGTGCGCGTACAAAGGATTTTCGTGGATTTGCTGTTGTTGATATTCTTCTTTGCGGCTTCGCACACGCGCACTCTCACTCTCACTCCTAACTATAACGGCACCCTTAAGCTTGAGTGCGAGAAATGACCAACTCTGGCTGTCCAGATGTGTCTTTCACAGGTATTGTAGCATTCATCTTAGTCCTACTAAGGCGACGACGTGAGACATCATAGATGAGACGAATGTCGCCGGTATTTGCGGCTTTCTCGTCTTCGTCGGCTTGTTGAATCCGCTCACGCTCTTTCGTCCCGCCTACACCCTTAAATGAAACAACACAGCACACGAGTAACTTTCACGCAGCGACCGAAAAGACAAAAGAATTTTCACGCAGATTTGTGTAACACCGGATCAGCACATTTTTTGTGTTGATCCAGTGTTACACAAATCTGCGTGAAAATTCTTTTGTCTTTTCGGTCGCTGTGTGAAAGTTACTCGTTGCGCTGTGTACATCGAGTTCTGCGTGTACATGAGCGCTTCACTTCCTTCTCGAGAGCCGAATAGCGCTGACGGGCTACGGCTTTGGCTTCTCGTGTTCTCTCGCTTGCTCTATCGTGGCTTTGGCGTTCCTTCACTTCTGTATTTATCTCCAGGTGTCATCTGTGATCCACTGCTTTTTCTGGATGCGTAGCTTACCCAAATTATTCTCACCGGTGGCGATGAAGGCGTTCTTAATGGTGCTCCATTGATGTTAGACGCTTCCACCTTCTAGAACGGTGATTCCCAAAGTTGGCGAAATTGCCCCCCAGGGGGAGAAAATCAGGCCGAAAGGGGCGAAAATGTGAAAAACCAAAATTGGGGGGCGAAAATACTAAAAAAAGGGGGCGATTTTTTGAATAATTGAAAAAAAAATCAAAAGTATTTAAATACTAGTCGAGAATGTCAACTGAATCATTAAAAATCCCTAACATTTCAAATTTTGTTGTTTCTAGGATTATTGAAAAATGTCTGTTTTGAGATCGACTACATTTTACAGATTTTTTTTATGTTTATGAGGACGTTTCGTCAAAATTCCAAGAAAAAAATCACAAATAAGAATGCTATATGAATTTCCTAAATAATTCCTAGGAATTATGGAGATCTAATATTATACATGTTAAGAAATTATGAAAAAACTTTTATAAGAGATTATGAGAATAACCGTTTTTACTTGATGAGAAAGTTTTGTTTATAATTCATGTGCGTTTTTTCATGGAATTTTCAATCAAAATCATGATGTTTCAGGCGAATTTCAGAACACGTATTGGATAGGAGCTATCACACATTGTTTGAAAATTTCAAACTTATTACTAGTAGCTATTTTGATTTTTTCCACGAATTAAGCGTTGATTTCCCTCAATACCGAAGTTTCTCCAATTTATACTGGCTTTTCATTATTTGCATTTACTTTGAAAAGCTGACTACATTTGAAAATACACAGATATAGGTATTCCTGATTTGTTCTTTCTGTATAAAAAATATTTTTGAAGTTGTATTTCAATATCCCACCAGTAGGAGAACCCTTTTCAAAAACACTAGTAAAATATCTGGTGTAAGATAACGAGTTTTCGTAAATGTTTACAGTCCGTTCTGTTTGCTCGTTTTTGTTCAAGAATATGTATAGCACAAGTATGATTTCAAAATGTATTGTTATATATGCAAAAATGCGTTTTTTAATAAGAGAGATACTAATTTAGATACTTTAAATATCAGTTTCGCCACAGTAGTGTCAAATAGTGGGTTTTTGAGGGCTTCAACTCAACAAAGTTTCAGCCTTTTTTCATAAAAAAAATTAATCTCATTAAGGGGGGCGAAAAAGTTTTTCTCAAGCTCCAAGGGGGCGATACCTCCTAAAAGTTTGGGAAACACTGTTCTAGAATATCCGCAGCACGGTTCTCTAGCTCCTCGACGAAGGACCTCTTCACCTCAGCTTCTTCAGACGGCGTGTGTTGAACCGGCGCCCGATTTTCTCCTCCTGTCGATGGATCCTAGTAATGCGCAGTCGGATCTCGCCGAATAGGAGATGATGGTCGGACGCAATGTCAGCGCACATCAAGAAGGCTCCGTCTACATTTCCGGCTGATGCATTTTATTTCACGTGACTCTGCAAACAGCTTTCCGTTCTCGCTCGAGACCATGACGTGCTCATAGTTCGAGTTATCGGAACCAACCTTCGCGTTGAAGTCGCCCATGAGGATCTTGATATCACCTCTTGGTATCTCTGGCCACGAAGCCTCGTTGCTTCAGGCTCAGTTTTTCCATCAGAGTCAATGTTAGCATAGGTTAGTTCCTAAGGTTGCTCGTGGAACGGGTGTCTGTCACTCCTATGTCGAAAATTAAAGGCTTTTTATAAAAAACATATAAGGAAATTGGTTCACAAAATAAACGAAATACCTATGTACAGGTACCCAGTTGGGTTACCGAACACCATTAGCCTGGGTTAAACATTTTTCTTTATTGTTTCGCACATTTCAGAACACTTGCTTCGTAGCGTATTTCATACATAATAAAACTTATGAACCGCTTTGAGGCCATTCCAAATTACACGAGAGCCCTGACGAAGGTTTGCCATCACAACGAGAAAGCGGTTATAACTTCACCCTGGCTTTCAATGATAAACGCAATATAAAAGGAATCAAAACAAAAAAAAAACTAGCCAATCTACTATCTCGAGCTAAAACTACAGGGATATTGAACCAGCAACTCTAAACGCCCATCTTCTTCTTGAGGTCGTCGTCCTGGGCGGACATGGCCGTCAGCTTCTTGCCTATCCGTTCGTGGATTTCCAGGTACTTGGCCACGCAGCGGTCCAGGCAGACGGACTCTCCTTTGCCTGCAAAAAGAAAGTATGGATGGGCTCAGAAAAGTTGACCACTTGCTTACTTGATAGTCAAAAATTGTCAACTATGGCTAGGTAATCCTTTAGTAACTGTGACGAAGCACATCAAAGAGCGTTTGAACAGGTTTGAACTATTGAAAAGTAGTTGTTCTGAAGGAAGATACCTTGACTTATTTTAACCCTGATTTGGAGACCTTCGTAGTAATTGTAATTGTTTTATTTATTCATAACGATAACCTATTGGATGTACCATATATAAGGTCAAGGAAATTGCAGTTTGGATATTAAACATTGTGACGTAGTTGCTGGTGTATTTGAGCAAGTAATCAACCAATAAAGTTTAAATTACTTACCGAGCTCAGCATCGCTGTACTTGGGTGGGATGCACTTCTTGTGGCACGCTTGCGTCATCCGACTGTACAGATCGGACATCATCTCGATTTCCATCTCCTGCATGAGCTGCAGCTTGGCCTGCTGGGCGGCATCCATCTGGGGCATACTCATTGTGATCGCTTTCGGGGTGTGGTGCTTTCTTAACCGTACTAATCCGAGGTAGTAATTACTTGTTTTCAAAGAACTCCGATTTTATCTTCAATTTTTAGGGCTCTCCTTAGGACTGATAGCGACGGGCGTTTTCTGCAGTGTAATCTCCTTCGTTTGATTTTCGCATCCGTTCACGAATTTTCATATTCTCATAGCGGTTCTTGTCGACGGTGCGTTTCGAGTAGACGAAGCCAGCGATTCCAGCGACAGTAATAAAGCTCCTGCCGAAGAAAAAACATAAATTTCCTGCATTCTCATGCCCGGTCCATATTGAAACATGACTTGAGTGGATAACCTCGCGGGCAATTGACTCATCCAATTTCAATACTTACCAGCCAATTCCGATTTTCGCTAGATGGTTCAATCGCATAGTTCAATACCAAACCAGATACATAAAAGAAAAACCAAATGAATCACGTTTTTTCACTAGATTCTGTCCACCAAGAACAAAACAACACTTTGAGCTGCTGGAGGGTTCTTACGAAACAGTGATTCGTTCTCGGATGGGTTGGCTCGCGGGCCGCTGGCGCTGGTGGGCAGCGTTGCCAACCTTCCAGATTTATCTGGATTTATCCAGATTTTTGAGGTCCCATTTAACAAAAGTCTGGAAGATCCAGACACTTGTTTTCCGGATTTGTAAGGTTTTGCTCGGAATTTGTAAGGTTTTTGCCCGGAATTTGTAAGGTTTTCTCACGAATCCAGACTTTTCAAGACAAATCTTCCTAAATCATCCAGATTTTTCAAAAATTGACCTGGCATCCCTGCTGGTGGGTGTTTCGCTTGAGGAGCGAGCAGGCGTGCACGATGCGTTACAAAAGTTCTGTCAAAAGGCGACAGGTGCGGATGACGAGATGGGTTCAGACTGTTTCACCGCACAAATCAAATCCCACAAGAAATTCCACTGTCCACTCAAAAAATTAAAGTGTGGATTAGGAGAATTTACGTATTTTGCACCTTTTGTACAGACAGTTACGCGTATATATTTTATTTATTCAATTAATTTATTTGTTAGGCCAAAACGCCCGAAAGCTTAACGAGGCCGATTTGGGTACGATCGGTTCGGTTAGTTTTGCTTTTTCTGCTGCAGCTATCTCCTGACATTTTTGCTTTGGATGAACGGCCCTGGAGCACCATTTGCAGGTTTTGAGCTGATTTTTATGCTCAACGAAACAGATTTCGTTTTCGATCGTGATGTACGAAGGAATGGAGCCTTTCAGCCGCATCTGCAATAGCCTGACCCCGTTGGGTATCCCGGGGAAGAACTGTCTCCAACGCTCGTTTTGGATAGAGATCACTTCTCCAAAACGAGTCATAAAATCAGCAACGGTGGCGTGAAGCACGGATGATGGGAGATCGTGTACCCGAACAGTCACTGCCTCACTGTCGACGTACACGGGGATCTTGAATCTTTTGTTGTTGAAAACAAAAATTCGCCGAATATTGTACGCTTTTTGATAACGCACCGCGGTATCATTGTCTACCATTTCAAAGTAGACACATTTACGGGAATTGTGAAGCTGTATACTTCTTACATCCGAAAGTTGTAACTTAATCTCGTTCTCCAGGAAATGATGAACCTGTCCAGCGTCAGGTCTCGCTGGAAGAACGCTGAGGTCGATCACGAGAGTATTTTTTTCTAACACTACTCATTTTATTTGAAAGAACGAATGCGTATACATTTTGGACATCAAATGGAAATGTCCAAAATATAGCGTTACTTGCCTTATCGATCAGGCTAAGGCCTGGGTGGCCTCTGCTGTACATACAACAGCCGTCTCTATACTCGGTCTATGGCTGTTTGTCTCCAGTTCCGCACTCTGCGTAGGGTTTGCAGATCGTCCTCCACTTGGTCGACCCACCCTCGAACCCACCTAGCTCGCTGCGCACCACGTCTTCTTGTACCGGTAGGATGACTCTCGAGAACCATTTTAGATGGGTTGCCGACATCCTGATGACGTGACCCGTCCACCGTAGCCTCCCGATTTTCGCAGTGTGGATGATGGTTGGTTCTCTCAGCAGCTGATGCAGCTCGTGGCTCATTCACCTTCTCCAAGTCCCGTCTTCCATCTACACTCCGCCGTAGATGAGACGCAACACTTTCCGTTCGAAAACTCCAAGGGCGCGTTGGTCCTCTGCACGTAGGGCCCATGCTTCGTGCCCATAGAGGACGACCGGTCTAATCAGCGTTTTGTAGATAGTTAACTTCGTGTTACGGCGAAGTTTATTCGATCGTAGAATTCTGCGGAGTCCATAGCAAGCACGATTTCCTGCCACAATGCGTTTCTGAATTTCTCTGCTGATGTCGTTGTCGGTGGTCACCAGTGAGCCCAAGTACACGAATTCTTTGGTGATTCCTTCCTGGAGCCCTTTCCCATAATGTATATTGCAGACTACATCCCAAATTGGACTATCACACTTTTTATGGTACGCCTAAAAAGTGTGATAAAAGTGCACATTTGCCTCGGATCGTCTCGACGTCTTCGGGGCACTTATTCCTCCATTTACAAGGAATAAGTGCACCGAAGACCTCAATTCGATCCGACGTATCCCTGCGCTGTAATCACACTTTGAAGGTGTGTGCACACTATTGTGTCAGTCCAATTTGGGGTGCAGTCAGCAATACTTTGTCTTCGACACATTAATGACTAATCCGATTCGCCTGGCTTCACTCTTTAGTCGGATGTACATTTCCGCCATCGTCTCAAATTTACGAGCAATAATATCAATATCATCAGCGAAACCAAGCAGCTGAGCGGACTTCGTGAAAATCGTTCCACTCGTGTTTATCCCCGCTCCCCTAATTACACCCTCTAAAGCAATGTTGATCAGCAAGCACGAAAGATTTTCAATACACGGGACTGAATTGAAAATACAAGTGAATCGCCCCTCGACAAAAATGACAACACAAAAATGTAAGTGATGGGACATTGGCGCCACGCAACGGGAGCATAACGACATACTCTGATATGACCGTTACAAAGTTTTACACAAGGCAGAAAGCAAAGATAGACGTCTGTTCTCTGCACTCAGAAAAAAATCTATACTAAATAGTATAAATCCCACGCTATATCCATTTCGCCTGGTTGAGCCCAGACTTGGTATATACAGGGGATAGACAAAATGATCGGGACAGGCAAAATTTTCACTTTCCAAAAAATGTTCAACTAGCTGTAACTTTTCGAAAAGTGCATCAAATATTCTCAAATTTTTACTGTAAATTCTTCAACTAGTTGTGTATAAGTGGACAAAATTTGGAAAAGATCGAACAATTCTTCACGAAGTTATAAAGATTTTTTAAAAAGATAAAATTATTCGATAGCCAACTTTGAGCTATTATATCTCCGGATTCAATGAACCGCTTGCAATGAAATTTTGACCATTCATGACTTATATAATGAACTCTGGAAAACATTTGACTTAACTTGAAATTTTTAACTAGCAAAAAAGTTATAGCGATTTTATTTTTTTCACGATTTTTTAGTAAATTGGTCTATTTTTTATATGCATCCCATTACTTTTTCAATTTATTGGTGGTTATGTTACTACTTTCCTTCAAAACGCATTTATATATAAGTCAATAAGAGGGAAACTAAATGAACTATAATTTGCATCTTGAATTTTGAAACGATGTTGATGTTTTGGATAATTGGGTGTTTTATTAGAAAAATTATCTAATCGTTATAATTTTCTTCCGTGTTAAGAATATTAAGTAAAGTCAATGGTTTTTTATAGCTCATTATATAAGTCATAAATGATCAAAATTTCATTGCATTCGGTTCACTGAATCCGGAGATATAACAGCTCAAAGTTGGCTATCGGATAATTTGACCTTTTTCAAAAATCTTTATAACTTTGTGAAGAATTGTCCGATCTTTTCCAAATTTTGTCCATTGATACACAACTAGATGAGGAACGTACAGTAAAAATTTGAAAATATTTGGTACACTTTTTGAAAAGTTACAGCTAATTAAACATTTTTTGAAAAGTGAAAATTTTGCCTGTCCCGATCATTTTGTCTATCCCCTGTAGGCAGGCTATACGCCGCAAGTATAACTTCAATAAATACGCCCACGAGTATAGCTTGGATATATCAATGCTAGTTTACTTGAGGTTTACCTAAAAATGATTAGGAAGTTTGTTGTTTTTGTTGAAAAATAAAAAACAGAAAAATGAAAAATAAAACTAATGATCAAGTTTATTTAGAAATGACGGATTTAGCAACTAAATGTACATAAAGAAAACAGTAGCTTCCATCAGGATGATCATCACGATACTTCGAAGGGGAATTCCACATCGGTCATGCAATAAATCTCACTCTTGGGTTGGGTTACGGATAGTTCCGAAGGGCGGGTACGCCGGCAGGACGGAAAGAGGTCTTCGAGTGTGTGGGGTTGGTTGACGTTCCTGGATCGTAACCTGCGAGGGGCGAATCACTAGCGCATTTTCGATTCAGCATTGCGTATTGACATTACGCATTGATGCATTTTGTTGCGCATTGGCGAATTAGGGTTTAAAAATACGTGAGTATTTCGTGTATTTTTCAACGCATTGAATTTTATGGCGCATTTTTAATGCATTTTTCAACGCATTAGGCCAAATCACGAATTTTCTAGCGCATTTTCGATTCAGTTGTCTTGATAGTGATCCGCCCCTCGGTAACCTGCAACATAGATTCCGTTTGATTCAAACCTTAGATCAGTTCTTTATTTTTACTTCTACTTACATTTTTCTGAGATTCTTCCGGTAATCCGTTAGTAAGACGTGTGGCCTGATAGTTATGTCGATTGCGGAGCTCTATATACTACGGAATCTCCCGGCAGATGAAATGGAACGGCAGCAGGATGATTCTCTCGTTAAACACCCGCACTGCAGACAGCTGCGCTCCGCGAGTTCTGCTGGATGCCGTTGGGTTGAAACTTTCTGGATAGAAGGGCCTACAGAAAATGAAAACATTCAATTCTTAGCTGTCGGTATATGTTATCACAATCACCTACCTTTGATGAGCAGCTAAAAGCAGGGTGTTTTCTATGCCCGGTGAGTTAAAAATGGTTCTTGAACAGAAAGCAAAAAAAATGAGACTGACTTAAAGGAATGGCGGCAATAGTCACCACAAATTCCAAGAGCGGCCGCACAATACGCTGGTAAAATATTCTGGCGAAAATCTTGTTCAGTATAACTTTATATGTGAGGACAGTATACTTTGAATACTACGATAAGTTTAAACTTGAAAAAATACAAAAATGAGTACTTTTTAAACTGCTCGTGATTTTTATTATTTCAGAGTGTGTGATTAAGCATTATATTGAACATTCGGTGTAATGGTAAGCGATAACATGACTGACCTCCAACAAAAATGTGACGCATTAGCTCAGACTCAAACCCTTACACCGCACACGCTAAGAAAATGTTACTCTAAAATGAGTAAGATTCACACAAAACTGAGCTAAACTGGAACAGCTCAAAAAATGAGTAAATTGCATTTCCAGCGATAGCGCTGGCCCAAGTGCAAAAATCCAACCAATTTAGGCCGTATAATATTCTTCACATCAGCAAGAATATTATACGACTTAAACTGATGAGATTTTCGCACTTGAGCCAGCGCTATCGCTGGAAAAAAAATTTACTCATTTTTGAGTTGTCCCACTTTAGCTCCAAAATGAGTGAATTTTCTGACCGTGTGGCAACCCACACAATCCAACAAAACGCCAAAAACTCAGCGCAGAAAAGTCACGGAAAAGAAGAAGGACAACATTGATTGTGTGCGGCAGTGTCTGTTGTTTTTTTCGGAAGAAAATTACGGTGAAAATTCCTCGGAATCGGAACAGTGCCGGCGCAAAAGTGCGTTCCCAGTGCGGTGCAGACGTGGGTGCATCCGGTCGCGGTGGAAAGTTGAACGCCAGTGTCGGGTTTCCAGGCGCAAATTGGCCCCCTCCCCCAGCAGCAGCAGCAGAGTGATGCCGTCCAAGAAGAAAAAGTACAATGTGCGATTTCCGGCGGTAAGTGGTTTGGGCTGGGTCGGGTTGGGTTGGGCTTCCGGTGGTTAGAGGGCGATGGCCCCGAGTGCAGTTCCTCCAGTTTTTGGTGGGCGGTGGAAGCCAAGGGTTTCTGTCGCAGACGTTGCGTGGGTGGTCTCCGAGAGGCAATAGGCTTGTTGTTTATATTACGCGTCTGCTATGAGTAATAATGGCTTGTGTTTTGTTTCTTCCAGGGAAGGATCAAGAAGATCATGCAAACGGACGAAGAAGTTGGCAAAGTGGCTCAGGCGGTTCCCGTTATAATCTATATCCTTTTCAAAAAAAAAAACGATTTGAACGTAAGATACATTTAAGCAGGTTTATCCTGAAATGATTGATTGACGAGTTTTGGGTAGGAAAAAGCAGGATATGCAAATTGCGTAGAAACTTATTTCGACGTTGCTTCGTACAATGAACTATTCGTATACATTTCGATATCGATTTTCTTCATGGCTATCACTCAGTACACTGTAGTGTGCTGTATGTATTCATTGCATCACGCAATTTATATTTGCATGCAATGAAGAAGGCACTTTAGTTGATGCATATCACCATCATCGATCTGGGTGGAATGAGATGCTGTTATTTTTTGTTTATTAGTCTTTATTTGCAACTTGTTAAAGTATTACATTCATTAGCTTAAACAAGTGTTCTAAGTATAATTACAATCATTTAAATTTGATAAAATAAATGTAGGCTACATAGGATTATTTGTACCGGATCAGTGGTGAATACAAACTTTGCAGGGATGTTGTCCGGCATTCTTGCAACATGCCCTGCCATCGTATTCTTCCGGCTTTGGGCACCTTCAGAGTGTTGGGTTCGCCGTAAAGTGCAGCGAGCTTGTGATCAATCTTTCTCCGCCACACAACCTGTACACCGCCAAAGATCGTGTTTAACACGCGTCGCTCGAAAACTTCGAGTGATTGCAGGTCCCTTACGAGCATGGTCCATGTATCGTGTCCGTAGAGGGCCACCGGTCTTATAAACGTTTTGTATGTGATACATGTGGTGCGAGGTTGAATCTTTGATCGCAGTTTCTTATGATGCGCCATTGTATTTTACGACTCACATTGTTGTCTTTTGTCAGTAAGGATCCGAGGTGGACGAATTCCACCACTACCTCCAAGGTATCCCCGTCTAGCATAACGTTCGCCTGCTATAGATTTGTTTTTGTGTTTGCATTCTTGAATTCCATCTGGCACATTAAGCCTCGAGCAGTCGCGTCTTTGACTACCTGCAACGGTGCCGCGCTCACGCTGTGTACCACAAGCGTGTATTTTTCATGATGCGTGTACTCAGTACACGACGCAACCGCTCCCGGGTTAATTATCGTATGCTGCCTACAATAAGTCTATTAGATGCGTTGGTTTTTATAGTATTCACGGTATTTCTGGAGGATTTTCCGCACGGTGAAGATTTTGTACGTCGTCGACCCGTCTAAGATGAAACTTCCCACGAACCATTCGTTTTTAATGACAGACGATACAAGATGATCTGGTCGGCATTAAGTCAGAGGGGACCAAGTAACAAAATTTACGAAAATTAGATTTTTAAGGCATTTGATTAAGAATTACTTTAGCTACTTGGAACATTCACCCGATTTTCTTAATGTTACATTTAACGAGAGTTATAGCACAATTTTCTTTTGATTGAACTGCAAAAAACGATAATAGTGTGCAGTCAGAGTGGACCAAATGCTTGATGTCAAGAGAATTTAAAAAATAAGTATTGGTTAAAATCCAATAATCAAAATAGTTTATCATCAAAATATAATACGTTTCCAAATCGTATGACTCCCTAATGCATTTTCTGATGATTATTGATCAAGAAAGCACGTGAAAATCCATTTTATTTTGGTCAGTATCGTATTTTACAGATTATCGTGTTGAAGCATATTGTGGCAATTCGCGTGCAGACAGAGTGGACCATGTGTATCTAAGAAAAATAGTTGAAATTACCTTATTCTTCGTAATCCTTTCCAAATCAAAATATGTTCGTTTAGTAGCTGTTAGGCATCATATTGAAATGTACCAATACCCGTTTCATGAAGTAATTGATTTTACCGGTTATTTAAGAATTGTGTACTTGGTTCACTCTGTCTGAACGAATTTTTGAAAAACGCCAGTCTTCTGAATAAATCATTATGAACTGTTTAACTGCAATATTTCAAAAACGTACCGAACTATGAAAACACGTTCAAGAGTTGTTAGCCATTAAATGTTCAAGTTAATAATTCTTAAATAGCTCATTAATTGACTACCCTTCATGTGATATTGAACTGTTGTACTTGGTCCACTCTGACTGAACATAAAAATTGAAAATGGTAATCAACAGTGTAAAAACAGAAATATCAAATTTCAAACTTCCTGCTCACATCATACATCATTCCTATTAACTGTTGTCCTACTTGTGCATTATTTTTTATCAAATATGTTCAAACTTGAGTGTGAACTGTAGTTGATTGTAGATTTTCTAAAAATCGATCAGTCAGAGTGGACTAAGTGCAATCAATTACTTGGCAATTCCTCGGTTTCTAGCTTTTTTTACGTTTTTTTGCGATCAATACAGAGCGATGCTTTGATGAATAGTTAT
Organism: Aedes albopictus; assembly: GCF_035046485.1. Lineage (NCBI taxonomy): Eukaryota > Metazoa > Arthropoda > Insecta > Diptera > Culicidae > Aedes > Aedes albopictus. The sequence goes on from NC_085138.1 coordinate 343,179,887, forward strand.
CAAGATTTATGGCAAAAATTCAAGAACATTTGTTGAAAAACTCAAAACTTATAGAGTTGAAAACTTTAAAGTCGTTTTTCTAGAAATTAGGTAAAAGACACATGGTCCTCTCTGACTTAACGCCGACCATCTGTGATAGCACTTTGTAAGGGAAATTCGAAATAATAATCGCTCGGAATTTCTCAAATTCCACATGGCCACTTTTTGTGGACGGAACAGCATACTGTTTCAGGTGGTCATCGAAGTACTGCTTCCATCTTTCAATGACCTGTAAAGTCCGTCTTTCAGGAGGTACCTACCTATCTTTCTCTACTGCAGATTTCGGCACACCACACGACGTCGTTGCGGCATGCTTTGTGCTTCTGGAAGGCATCCTGTTTTTGAGAATGGTACAGCAGTTCTATTTCCTCGCACTGCTGTGATTGAGTTAGGCTTTAATCTTAGGTAGCTTTTACACCTTCACTCCTTCTCAAGCTGTAACCTAGGACAGGATAATACAACTAGTCAGCCCCAAAAGAGACCAATTTGGGGACCAGTTGATCGGTCCAGTTGGTGTCTCGTCAACGTCCTTCATTAGCTCCATTCAAGGTTGCAACCATTCATTTGCAAAAATTTACATTCATTTGCTATTATCTCAGTTCAGAAGCATGCTATCGAAAAACAATGTATGAATGAATTTAACCTTGTAGTTTTATCTGAAAGTTTGCCGAATAACATTGGGGTCGCACACGCATTCCAAAGTCGTGAGAGAGCTGTGAAGGCAACTTTCCACAGCGTGAATGAAATTTATATTCACCGCGTGGAGAGTTGCCTTCACAGTTCGCTTACGACTTTGGTATACGTTTGCGACCCCAATGTTATTCGGCAAACTTTCAGATAAAACTACAAGGTTAAATTCATCCATACATTGTTTTTCGATAGCATGCTTCTGAACTGAGATAATAGCAAATGAATGTAAATTTTTGCAAATGAATGATTGCAACCTTGGCTCCATTAGCTTCTGTAGCCAGAGCAACTCTTGGCAGGCCTCAGCTAAGGCCACGTATTCCACCACACTGGGCAGCGATAGGGTGGGGCGGGGCAAGATGGGTCACCTAAGGATGGATCACCGTAACTTTGTAAATACAAATCGTATTGGTTTGTATTCGTCCGCTACTCTTTAATACACTAGTTAGCTATGCTAAAAGTCGATAAAAAGTCCATTAAATACAAAATATGATGTTAAACAAGCAGTTTTAAAAAGTGATCGATTTTGCGCCGTGAAAAAAGTGCGGGGCATATATGCTCCATATAAATACTGAGTAAACATGAGCTACTAGTAAACATTTTATAAATTTATTTGGAATATAAAAAACTTTACGATTTGAGTGGTCCTAAGGGGACTTGAAAATCGATGTTTTCACTAAAAAATTATCATAATTTTCTGTTATAATTTTGAGCGTTCATTCCGGTTTATTGAAGTCATTTATGAGATAGTCTTGTAATAAAAAATAATTATCTTTTGAATGCCCCAAAACTACGTTCAAAATTGAAGGTGACCCATCTTGCCCCGCGGCCGTTTATATAGAGATTATATGGAAAGTATCGCATAAGAAAAATGGCTAAAAACTGTTTTATTTTTAATTTCCAATGAGAGTGAATAATTTTTCAATCAATGCCCTAAACTTTTGTGTATTCATGCTGGTCATCTAACAAAATTATGAACATAATCAAAACATGAGTAATGCGCCCGAAAATGGCACTGACCCATCTTGCCCCGCCCCACCCTATATGTACACTGTTGCTTTCTGGCAGCCCACACTGAAATAATTCTAAGACCCTATTTTATCAGACACTGCACATACATGGTACCCGTAGTCTGACACGTTCACATCAAATGAATCGTTATACGTATCATATCATAAACAGTTCCGATTGAACAGCCTTCTAATAAAACTCAATGACATTTGCGCATATCGGAGTTATATGCATATAACACAATCGATACATTAGCTGTGCATATAACTTTGGCCGCGTTGAAAAGCAACATTGGCAGATAAAGTGGAATACGTTTAGCAGAAATTCATAATTCCTCTAACTGAGCTTCGTGGTCGTGCGGCTAGGGGCGTCGGTCATTTAGGCGTTGTGAGTTCGATTCCCGCTCCAGCATAAGCAGACTTTTTTTCAAAATGTGAAGGATATTATTGGAGTTGCATATACATTGGCGCACCCAGCCCACATGATAGAAGCAAAATGCAAGACATATAACAGTATAATGGCGATCTGAGAGTCATACCACATGCGTCGCATATAACTCTTACTTCCCATTTTCAACCCATGTTCAGATTCATATGATATTCCAATAGTGCAGAAATATAGGACTGACATATAACGATGATCGGGAGAGTTGGCTCAGTGCAGAAAACTAATCCACCTAGCTCTTACGTTGAGCGCATAGTGGGTAAGGTGCGATGCAAAGAGATAAGAGATCGGATAAGCGTCGAAGCACACTCTGTGGAAACTATATGCAGAACGCATAAACCGTACATAGTAGATGAGTTGCGATGAGTGCGGTGATGTGATCGAGCTGCTTCGACGCATGTGAACGCAAGAGAACGCACGAGAAAGCAAGAGAACGCTTGTCGGTTATGGATTTCATGATTGCGCTCGTTGTTGTATGTAAAGCAATGCGGAGTTAATGTGTTGGGAATGCTAGTAGGTAATATAAAATGCGTTAAAATGTTGTTGTTTTTAAACATAACTCAAAGCTTTTTCACATGACATGCATTTTGATGGACCGGACGTAATGAAAATTTATCATATTGTCTATCGATCACTATGTAAAATAACATATTTCATTGCTTATAAAATAGTATTCCATAAACGATTTAAGTTTTTTACAGCATAATTTTGTTATTATATGTGTATAAGAAAACATTTTATTTTCTCTGTTCGGGATTTGAATCAAGTGACCAATGTTTGATATCAAGGTTGCAACCATTCATTTGCAAAAAAATACATTCATTTGCTATTATCTCAGTTCAGAAGCGTGCTATCGAAAAACAATGTATGGATGAATTTAACCTTGTAGTTTTATCTGAAAGTTTGCCTAATAACATTGGGGTCGCAAACGTATACCAAAGTCGTGAGCGAGCTGTGAAGGCAACTCTCCACACGGTGAATATAAATTTCATTCACACTGTGGAGAGTTGCCTTCACAGCTCGCTCACGACTTTGGTATACGTTTGCGACCCCAATGTTATTCGACAAACTTTCAGATAAAACTACAAGGTTAAATTCATCCATACATTGTTTTTCGATAGCATGCTTCTGAACTGAGATAATAGCAAATGAATGTAAATTTTTGCAAATGAATGGTCGCAACCTTGTTTGATATGGTCGTTTGTTCAGTGCATGTTATTCATGTGCAAGTTAGGAAGTTAAAGGTTTTATGGTATTCAACTTAATTGCGAAAACGATTCTAATTGAAAAGTTCTGCTTTTTCTTTGTCAGGCAAAACTAGATCCCTTAACGAAAATAGTATGACATCAATTTCGATTGATATTGCTAATTGAGAGAAAAATTTCTATTTTACGGTAGATTGAAAAGCTACCGCAGCTGTCAGACCACTGATTGCCACTGGAGTATCATCCAAGGATGGAAATCTAGTGATCATGATCAGATTTCGAATGTGTCGCGGTTGAACGGCATCGCGCGATCATAGCAACAACGATAACATTTTGTCGTCAAGCGTCATAAACAAACTACGGTCCGAGAAGAATGATTCGCTCGGCATGTGCGGGCGCGATGCGATCGTTATCATGAAGTCGAAATGATAAATTCGTGATTTTATTCACTTTTTGAGCATTCTTGCTGCTTTAGCTTCCAGATATGCTTGTGAATGTATTATTTCGAATCATGAATGCGGTATACGAGTGCATAAGTGGCATACATTGTGATGAATCAAGTTTATCACGACTTGTAACAAGATCCGATAACGGGTCATCACGCGATAAAGCGTGCATCAGATACTTTGATTGTCTCTGTGATACGAGCATGGTGTGAGGCGTCGGCATCATGCTATTGCAAGAACAAGGCTATCTTGGATTATTCGTATCCTGTATCATTTATCGCTTGAAGTGATTTTCTTCCATCCTTGGTATCATCAATCGGTCCAAGGATGCCTTGGATACGACCAAGATGTTTTCTACTTACCTTGGATACGACGCCGATGATCATTGTTTGTTGTTGGTTTTCAGACAATTTACTTTGCAAGCATACTTTGGTTTGGCCATTAGTTTCAATGATATGATGATTTTCATGGCTGCGGTAGGACTTTGACTACTGCGGTAGAACTCGGCGGCTACCGCAGAATGGAAATTTTTCAAAAAATCCGCAATACTCTTTTACCTAATATAAGTATGATGAATATTGTGTACTTATTAGAGACATCTTTTCTCGTAGATATCGCCGAAAATTTTGTAATAAAAAAAAACCTATACCCTTGAATAATACATACTTGCCGAATTTTTGTTTCTTTTTGCCTAGGTCAGCACAATCAAGTAATGTTTTAATGCCGAAAATCAGTATAACAGTCTCATATTGATTTAAATTGAAATCAACACTCAGATAGCCAAGTTCGGAAAGTAAAAAATGTGTATACATAAAGACATCGCTCACGAGGATATGATTACATGTTATACATTCTTTCCTCAAATAATTAATTCAATAATCTCAATCTTGTACAGTTACACCAGATTTTTTTTGAACTGGTCGGTTTTTGCTATTGCAACAGGATCAAAACTGACTAAGTTATAGCAGAAAAAAAAACGACCCGCGCAAAACAAAAAGCGGGTGCATTTTATCTTTCCGCTCTTATAGATAAAACGATCATTTTTTTCACTACCCACATCCAAAGAAGCGCTTCAACATACAAGCGACTTCATCGATCAAATCACGCGAGTCGTTGATGCGCACGAAATAGGCGAAAAAGGATGTGAAAACAACATGCGCACCCTCATTGAAAACCTCATGCACTATGGCCTATCAAACATCCCTCTTCTCATCTCATAACTTATCGCATCCGATCGCATCTCACCTTAGCCACTATGGTCACAGCCTTAGGCAGGACGCTCTGAGCTTTGTGATTTCTGGACACCAGCAGTACATATACCGGTTTCCATCCATTTCTGGGTAGCGCACGCCTACACTCCAAAAAATCCAAACGTCAAGGCTACGTGAAAACATACGTAGCTTTTTTCCATCGCACTTTTCACTTAGCAGCTACGTGAATAGAAGGTGACGAGAGATGAATGCATGAACCGATGAATTCTGTCTTTCCACTGGAATACCCGTAGCATTTAGGTGATTGTTATGTGGGTTTCGCCAACTGTTTCAATAGAACGGAAATGAAGTTTCGGTATGTTTTATATACAATAAAGATATATACCACCACATTTAGCGCTGATTTCAACGTTTGTTTTTTTTTTCGAATGCTCCGGATAATTTTAGATCAATTACTAAAGGGTAAACGCATTATTCTTCGCTTCTGCTATAAAACTCACTTCTTAGTTTCTTCCATTATTTCGTTGTGTATTAATGGGCTAGCACTAAAGCAGAAGCAAAGAATATTGCGTTTACACTACATAATTGGATAAATGCATTATTTTGTAAATAGCAAATGTTAAGTATACTAAAATTAAATTTTATTTTAGCAATTACAGTCGTACATTCGTGCAAGCTGTTCCTAATTATAAAATACGATTTATCACCTATTTTTTTTGTAAACATGCTGGGTAACTTAAAAACAGTTAAAAAGCACTTCCACTACGGCCAAGAACGTTTCCCGAAAAGCTGGAAATACCATCAGCAAGGACTGGTGAAATCATTTTGGGAACTGGTTCTCCAGATGCTGATTCAACCATCGCCAAAAAGTGGTTGTAGATGTAGAATGGGTGCGGTGGCATGGCAAGTAGCAAGTGAATGTGTCTTTATCAATGAGCCGCAATCGATAACTCGCCGGCAAAGCCGACACCAAATCGGTAATTTTGGATTACTGCAAAAATTCAAAAAGAATCCGAATTTGCATAGGATATTATTCTTAATTTGAGAAAATAATCGTTTACTTACGTTTCTTGTTCCAAAATAATTTCGAAGTCTTTGAGCCGACGCTCAAATGGTTGCGGATATGGTCCGAAAAAAGGTCAATATCGGTAAAATCAACTCCACATTCTATGCAAATGTAAAAATACGAATTAACGCACAATATAACTGCACTTTTGATCAGTTTACCTCAAATATTTCCTGCGAATAGGCCAAAATGTTCGAATCAGCAAGCAATGCTCAAAGATTGTTTTCAAAGACGCCATCTTGAAACACGAGTAGAGTACGGAATGAATATAGTATTCATTCAGCTGTCAGAATGAATTTTGGGTTGCATGTGGATTTCACGTAAGGTAAACATGGAAACAGAGTAAACACAACTAATTGTCCATTTAAACTTGATCGTTATACCGATGACTGCTATATTTGTCAGGTAAATTTTTGAAAAGTTCATTTTAAGTTGGTCTACGTGATTTTTCACGTAGCCTTGACGTTTAGATTTTTTGGAGTGTAGGCATCGCGGCATCGCACGTACGGCTTAGAGATCCGACTAGATCTTCACCAGACAGATCGTCGGTGTTAACATCCATAAGCAGTCTTTCGACAAATGACGCCTTATCGAAGCGCGAGGTCAGCCATCCTCGATGACTGTCGATGACCTTCGACTGCGTTCTCCTTCCACCATGTTCCACCCTGTATCGTATCGCCAGGGCTCCAGAAGGTCACGTCAATGATACGTTCGCGACATCTACATTCAGTCTTGCCATGGCTTCGAGTAGTGCCCAGCATCTCGCGTTAGTCGATCGGCTACCCTACTCAATCGCCCAGGCGTTGAAGTCTCCGCCGATGACCACGGGACTCAACCCTACTAGTGCGTTTGTTAACGCATCCAGCATTGCTGAGAACTGGCCCATTGGTCATCTGGGTGGGGCATAACAACTACAGCAATACACCCCATTGATCTTCGCTATTGCGAAGTCCTCGTGCGACCTGGAAATTATTTCCTGGATCGGGAAACGACCGCTACCTACGCGAGCCTTATGCGCTACCCAATTCCCGTTATCGGGTCGGATGCGGTAGGGGTCAGCTAGCAGGGCGATGTCCGTACTTGACTCCGAGACTGACTGCCACAGCAACTGCAGTGCAGCTTCACAGTGGTTCAGGTTTAGTTGTGTAACCTGCATTATCGTTTTGAACTTCGACCTCCTCGCGTGCCTGGGCATTTAGACCCGCCCGTCGTGTGGCCCTTGTTCGCCGTGCAAATCAAGCATTTTGGTGCCGAGTTGCACTCTCTGGCGAAATGGCCTTCTGCTCCACATTTCCTGCAGAGTTTACTCCGATCAGGGCCTTTGCATGCCTATGACTTATGTCCTTGCTCAAAGCACGTGAAGCACTGGCGGCTCGTATATGCTGAGCGGGCACACTGTACGCCTCCTCTACGGGGAGCTTGAACGGCAATCTGCGTGTCAATGCACTTGGTACATCTATCTCGCACTGCTGCGTCGGCGATTTCGTCCAGGTTTTTACACTGGAGAGTTGCCTCCGCTGTTAGAGCTCTTACCTGTACTTTTTCTCCAAGTACTTCCTGGGCTAGTGCTTTGTAGGATGCACCTTCATCTCTCCAATCCTGGTGCGTTGGATGCTTTTTACATCCGCGCCCAGCGGTGAGAGACGATTTTCGCCTCGCATGGCCTTCAGCACCTCGGCATGTGTCTGCATCGGTTTTGACGACCAGCGCGTCGCTCCGTTCGCGCTTGCGGGCTGGTTTCACCTTTCTCAACTTATTTCTCTTTCCAACCATAATCCAAGGGTTCCCTTTGTCTGGTTGGCCGCCACTCTTCTTGGGATTGGCTTGCTGGGGCTTGGTTTCCCTGCCCCTGCGCGTTTCGCAACCGGCTTGGTAGCCTGGGTACTCGCGCTGGCCGCTCCTTTTTCCTCCCACTTCGGCTTCGCGCCCGTTTCTACCGGACGCTTCTTGGGCCGTGACTTTCCAGGAGGCTTCGACCGTGCAGCTTGAGTCGTAGGGCGGCTTGACCGTTCCGCTGCGGCCCCGGCGAGCTGCATGGTCTCATGCTGCATTGTCGCGTTACCCGAAAGGAGGAATTGTCCGTTTGAGTGGACCGTTCCTCCTTATTCGCGTCTGCAGCACTTCGTTTCTCTACCAGGAGATCGTACTCCTTTTCAGCCAGAGCCAACGATTTGCGGAGCTTCAGCAGGCTCTATTCCAGGTCCTTGTTGATGTTGCTTCGCCCGCTAGTATAGCCGATCAGCTGATCCAGATGTTCGGCAACTACTAACATCTTTGGTAGTCCACTTCTGTTGCGATTCAGCGCCCGCATGAGGTCTACACCAGTCATCTGTGCTTCCTCAGTTGGCACTGAACCGCTTCGTCCATTTACTCCATTTGCACTACTTGAGCTACCTGAAGTTGCGTCGCTGGTGGATGCAGCAGTCCCGCGTGGTGGCGATCTCTCCAAGCCACCACGCGCAAACGGGTTAAACGCCTCACTGTTCTCAACTCCGCTCACGACCTCATTGGTTTTGATTTTGTTTCTCACTGTTTCTCATTCATTTCTGTTGACTCCCCCCCCCCCTAAAGCCGCTATCCCTCACTGTAAATGAAGTAGTCGTCGAGGATCCTGGTGGTTATCTATGCAAGCAGGGAGGCCACCCGAAGGTTAGCTCCAGGCCCTTTGGGACTGGGCTCAGAGCCGGATCAGCGGTAATCAGGATATTTCAATTGAACCTACTTTCGCCCAGTTAGTCTCCTAAGCTGGGAACAGATCAGGAACGTACTTTAAGGCCATGCCACGTTTTTATAGAGGGGGTGGGTAAGACAGCGTTGACTTTAGACATTAGCCTATCCGCCGTTTCAAGTCAGTGTCCTCCGACCTTACTAAAGAGGATAGAATGCCTTTGCCGCCATCAGCTCGCTTGTGCATAGTTACAAGGCAAGGATCTGCTTCTGACGGTAAGTATCCCAAACTCCGGAGCACTTCGGTAATTTCCCGGTTTCATATCCGCTCTGCTGGCTTTAGTCCATATAAACTTATCCGCAACAGACACACATTGCTCTTGGCACCGGTTTTGAACCCACTCGGCTGCCTAATATAGATGGTTTCTTTTTAACTCTCCGTACAGTTATGCCGATTTGACGTCCACGTGCTTCACTTGTAGCTTCCTACTGGTGGCGATCGACAGCAATGTTCGGACGGTCGTCTGCTTCGCAACGGAGGCAAACACTTCGTCGTAGTCCGTGCCGTATCTCTGACTGACTTACGCGACCAGCCTGACATTATATTGGATGACATTGCCATCACCATCCTTCTTCCTCTTGTACATCCACTTGCAGCCTACGGTTTTGCGGTCCTTGGGCAAGGTAATGCCTTCCTGAGCCGCATTCTCGTGCAAGGACTGAATCTCCTCCTCGATTGCGTGCTTCCAGAAGTCCCTGTCGTCAGGACACTTCGTAGCTTCTTCGAACGAACGGGGCCACAGTACTCCTAAATCCCTGTGGTGCGATGTGCGATCCCTTTGGTCGCACGGCTGGGTCGACGAACATCAGGTGTCCTTCGATAGCCAGAAGCAGATACTGCTCGATGGCCGTAGCACCTGACCGAATGGTGTCGTCCTGGTCGTCTTCTTCCATTGGCTGTCTCTCGGGCTGTCTCGAAGCCGTGGAAATCGTCCTCACTGAAATCAATGCCGTTCCATTCATCAACGCTTGTCGGATCCTCGGGAATGGGGGCACCGTCATCAGTTCGGTCGTGTACTGTAACATCGGAAATCTCATCAACTTTGTCACGGTCCATTGGAGAAATTTCAGAAAATGGATATGAAACGATACTTTCCTGCGTTGGTACGGTTTCCCGAACCTGCCGATGTGTTAAAAAACGGCAGTCTCTACTCGGGGTCAGCTTGTGCGTCTCACGGTCGATGAAATGGTAGGCTTTATGTTGGAGAAAGTGGGTCACGAATATCTTTTTGGATTTCGCTTGAAACTTTGAACGCTGCTCCGATGAAATCCATACATAGGCCCACGAACCAAATATATTGTGGTGGCTGATATCAAGTTTTAGGTTTTTCTCCTCCTTGTTGAGGTCCTATTAGCGGGCAGTAAAACAACCGATCTCTTCAAGAGTCAAACTACTTCTAACATTTATTGCTTACTTTCGAAATGAAGCCATTGTTGCATCATAACCGGGCTGGCTACTTTTACTGTAGTGCTGCAGCAGTCCTCTGAAAGGGCAACGTCGAGGACACCTTTGTCTAAAAATACTACCACAAGTTTCTGCGCACATGCTGAGACGACATCCAGTCGCTCTAGGTTGTACCGTACATTGTTGATGTTGGACAGTTGGAAAGTTTTGGGCCCAGCTTTAGTATTCAGACCTATATGAGACATCAGATAAGCTCATCATGCATTCAATATTCCTTAACTCCCGTCAATACCTCGAACCCTGGAACTGTTCGTGGAGTCGCTGCTGACCAAGACACTTCGCATCACGAACGCCCGCAACGCGAAAACCCTTTCGCCCTCTCACATGAAGCAGTGCATCATATCCGAGAGCCGATTCGATTTCCTGCGGGACCTCGTCAAGAACATCCCGGATATTGGCGTCAACGAGGAACAACTATCTGGCTCGGAAGCCGGCTACGAAGTCGCCGGAACATCTCCGGCTTCCACATCCACATCATCTTCCTCGAACGGAGGACAGCTCCATGGTGGGAGTGAACTCGTGGCCGGTGCCGGATTGCTGCAGCGTTCAGAGTCCTACACACCGTCCAGCAGCAGTTCCAGCTATGCCAGTGCCCTACCCCAGGCGGTCCAGCTTCAGCTCCCGCAGCAGAGTCAAACCCAGCAGCCTACTACTCTAAAACGGCCGTTCAACCACGCAAACAGTTTAAACTTCTACAAGGAAATTTCGCTGGAGGATTCAAGTAGCAACACCAGCAGCGGCCGGGAACCGCCTCCGAAGTTAACGCGTCTCCATTCGGCACCGGCAGCGGCCAGCGCGACCACAACGAATTCGATCCCCATCAAGATCGACATCCTACCAAATCTGACTGCGGCCGCAGCGCCATTGTCGTCTTCATCGGCGGCGTCAGCTACGATGGCCGCGTCATCTAGTTCCAACAATAGTCAACAGCCGCAGCTGAAGGCCAACAACGGCGGGGGCATTGCGAGTAGTAATAGTTTTAAGGTAAGTCAGTCACATGTTCTTTCTTTCACGCGGACTTAATCATCAAACTCTCATTCTTCCAGATCACATACAAAATTGCGCCGAGCAGCAACCCGCCTACTCCGACGGCCGTGATCGAGCAACCCGTCATCAAGCTGGACTACTCAAACCTAAAGCTACCGATGGCGGCGGCGGCGGCGACGACCGCCGAACACCATCAATCGAAGCAGTCGTGCCCTCAGTCGTCGTCGGTGACGCCTACTTCGTCGCGCCACCTGCAACCAACGATCAAGATCGACTTGAGCAACATCAGCAGCTTCAGGAATAGCCCCGCCCAGATCCAGTCGGCTCCGGTGGCCCTCATCGCCGGAAGTGGAAAACTGCAGCAAGTGCCTTCAACGCCTACTACTGCCAGCACTCCGTCGACGCCGCTGTCGGCCCTGAGCAGTGCTTCATCATCGTCCTCTGGGGCTTCTTCCATTTGCGGTGGAAGCGCAGGTGGTAGCAGTAGCAGTAAAAATCCGTACGTGTTTCAAGCGCAGCCGGTGGCGTCCACTAGTAGCGCAAGTGGCTCCACGGTAGCTCCCCTCTATTCCAGTGTGTCCTCGACCATTCCCGGAATGGACGAAGACTACGATGATATCTAGGTACAATGTACAAGGATCATCGATCTTGTGAGATGTCGATCGTGAGTAGAAACATCTATCCTTTGTCCTGTTTGTTTCTTGTTTAAACTGTTTTCAATTGCATTTATAAATATATACAATGTAATCTGTAATCCTATCCTTTAGCCCTCCCGATTGTCATCCGAGTGATTTTCATAGAATTCAAAGCGCCATTTTGTATGGATTCATTTTTAAGCTCAATGGTATCAAGTTTGAGGGAAAAGAATGAAACACAAATTAGTAAAACTGTTTTGCAAAACACTAAAAATGGGATGAAAATGAAGATTTTCGACATTTCTGTCAAACATCCATTTATGTGAAAATTTCAAAATGTCTTCGGCTTCGTAGAGCTGTTTTACACTTGAGCCTAACAAATGAAGGAGCTTGATGAAAGAGTCGTTTAATGTTTCATCCAAATTGTTCAGCCTTGGTTTCATCGATTAGAATTAGAGCCAATCTAAAACGATTTTCATATTTCATTTGGCACGTGCCTTTAGGCATAAAAAATGGCAAATTTGCTTCAGTGGAAATCACTCACTCTTACTTCTCTGTCAAATATGTAGTTGTTTATGTCTAGAGTGTATGTTTTTGCAAGAGAAAAAAAAAACAACTGAAATAGAGAGTCAAAATAAGTCTCAAATTTGTACAGAAAGCGGCCCTCTCTTGCGTTGCCGCTTGATTTTAGTTATTAAGTTGTTTTAGTTCAACTACAAAATTATAAACAAAAAAAAAGCGCTGAGATGCAACAACAGGAACGATGATTTCGATACAATTACACAAAACTACAAACCCGCGCGACCGGAAATGGAATTGTTTAGTTCAAATGTGCACGTTTTAGTATCGCATACATGGAAGGAAAGGTAAACGAGAGAGGTTATGTTCTTGTAACACCTATACTATACTATAGCCGTGAAAGTGTGTGCGTGCGTGTGTTTGTCAAATTGTTGAGTGACGATGGTTTGTATTTCCACGGAATTGCACTCTTCTGAAAGCACATGCCGCGCCGTCATACCTACTACCTACATCAGATTAATAGAAGAAGGATTCATTTTTGTACAACCCAAAATGCCGATATTGATGAAATAAATTTAATTAGGATTTAGCCGAAAGGAGTACTGCTTTATTCTATTGAAAATTTTGAGAAAGCCCGGCAATTGCACAAGCCTCGTCACAAGCATTATATCATAACATTGTTTATAATTCAATCGTGTTATTTAATGCAAGATATGTGTGGCTTCATGGTCGTGCGGCCAATGTCCCCAAGAACTCAATCGCATCGTGCTAGGAAACGTGGGTTCAATTACCGCCGCAGCTGTCAGGAAAAGCTTTCGGCTGGGCCACTGGGCGTTGCATGCTAGTCCATTGTCTAGTGTCATGCTTCCTTCAAAGAACGAATAGCGGAATAGCTCACTGGAAGCATTAAACGGTAGTGTCTTTTAAAGATTACTTTTATTCTACATCTGTCAAGTACAGGGATGGGAAATGTCATAAAAATGTCATTTCGTTATTTGCTAATTTCACTTCACTTAGTCGGAAATGTTAATCGATGACATCATTGATAATCCATAACTAATCAGCGTTATAAACTGGTGATGCATACGAACAGAAATTTACGCCGTTAGTGGTGTAAATAGAAAAATGTCATGACATTTTTTTCATAAAATCTCGCGACATTTTTCATTCCTGGTCAAGTCATGAAACGTTTAATCTACATTATAAAAGCTTTTTTCTTGTTGGAGTATGAAATCCGGAATCAGTGTCGGGAAATAGTGTCGCGCGTTCGCTTCGTTTTTCGCGATGGGCTGATAGGAGAGTAATTCTAGATTGAGTTTAAATAAGGGCGAAAGTAACATGAGAGAGTTCTCTTTATCGACTCTCTCTTCTGCAAATTAAAGTGACAAGATGCGAATTCAATCGAATTTTTTTACACTTAAACGCTTGATTGCATCGCAACCTAGCGATTTATGACCAAAAAGTTCAACCATACTTGCATCTTGTCACTATAATTTGAAGAAGAGAGAGTCGATGAAGAGAACTCTCTCATGTTACTTTCGCCCTTATTTAAACTCAATCTAGAATTGTGAAATCCGAAATCAGTACCGGAAAATATTGTGACATCATTTTGCGTGTTTGTGTGGCGAAAAATACATTCTGTGATTTTCGGTCTCCTTCATATATTAACAAAACAATAACTGCAAAGTTCGTCACTTCTAGTGTCAGCTCAAATTTTTAATTTATTTCAATACAATTTTGCTGTATTTTTGTACAGTCTGCCATCTTACGATGTTGGCCACACTATTTTGTTGCGTAGGTCTGTTAAAGTACTTTTACTTTAGTTTGTGTGGTCCGTCACTGTTGGGATTGTCAAGCTAAATCTGGAAAATGCGTAAAAAAAATGATTTTTCTTTACCACCCTCAAAGTATGTAACCCCTTAAACTCTGTTAAGGTAGGCGGGGCATAATGAGCAACTTAAGCATTTTTCCACAAAATCCAGTAAATTAAGTGCAACCAATGTGTAATTTTAGCGTTCAATCCTCATTTGAACCTTAACTGACAAAAGTTAATCGTTGAAATTTCGAATAAAATTATAAATGTTGTATATTTTTATGTTTTTAAAAACGTATTAAATCGCCAGTTGCGTTTTGGGGGTGGGGCATAATGAGCACCCTAGGTGGGGCAGGATGATCAATACCAGTTTTGTACAAAATCAAATGATAATTGACTATTCTTGCTAATGATAAAGCATACCGTCAACAATCAATGAGAATTTGAAGGGATTTCGGGGTTTAATTTGTAGGGAACTGTGGGGTTTCAAGGAGTCTTCTATTGAGGAATTTTTAAACGGTGATAATATACAGATACTGAAATTTTCAAGCTAATAAATTGAAAGTTACAGACAAAACCTTACTATATGCATCAAAACAGAGAAAACCATAATTAAAATTCGTTTGTTGAAGATGTTTACCATTTTCATTATTTTTTCACCAGTTGCTCATTTGGCCCCACTCTACTACCAACTCTTTGAAGCATATTTTTTCAACAAAATAATTACCGTGGGGTGCCCTATTTTCGCGCAGGTCCAAATTTCGCTCACTGATAATATTTAGAGATCATAATCATGAAACTAATTGTGCAGTTGTCCAAATTTCACTTTAGCTTCACTATCTAAAGTGAAATTTGGACAATTCAACAACTAGTTCTATGATTATGATCTCTAAATATTATCAGTGAGCGAAATTTGGGCCCGCGCTAAATTAGGGCACCCCACGGTATACAAATAGTTGAAAAGTGTTACAAATACATTATTTTAAGTCACCTGATCCTTATAGTATTTTCCCAGTGCATGACCACTTTACGCATTTTGATTAATTTTTCAAGGTAAACGGAATTTTTGACTAATGTTTTGTCATCAACTCATTGGATTTTAGGTAATTAGCCTACAATCAATCAATTTGTTTTGTTAATTAGAAGATTTACAGTGAAAATACAAGGTGCCTACCCCTAATTCCTGAAAATGGCGCGTATGTGGGTGTAGGATTTCTCCATTTTCTTCATCAACTACACTTGTTCACCTTCAACAGTATAGCCAAAAACTCAAAAAACAGAAAACTCTAACTTTCGTCGACACTATCATCGACTGGACTCTTCTACGTTCGTCTGCAAACGAATTCAAAGGGAATTTTTCGCGAGTGGCATCGTTTAGCAAAACAAGAATCGGTCCAGTGATTGTAGCAATTTCTTCACCAAGACAAAATCCCTAACGTTCTCTTCCCATATCCAATTTGTAAGTATCGGGTCAGTCAATCGGGAGCGTCTTAGAGACTCCCCAACTCAACTGCCTCAGGGTCGGCACGCTCACCTACGTTTATCGCGGGACAGGGAATTCTCGCACTCGATTTACAGGGGATACTCAAAATAACTGGTACAGGTAAAATGTTCACTTTTCAAAAAAATGTTCAACTCGCTGTAACTTTTCGAAAAGGGCATAAAATATTCTCAAATTTTTACTGTAAGTTTATCAACTATTTGTGTATCAGTGGTTCAAATTTGGAAAAGATCGAGCCATTCTACACGAAGTTATAAAGATTTTATGAAAAGGTATAATTATCCGATAGTCAACTTTGAGCTGTTATATCTCCGGATTCAATGAACCGAATGCAATGAAATTTTGACCATTCAAGACTAATATAATGAACTCTGGAAAACATTTAACTTTACTTGAAATTTTTAACAAGAAAAAAAAGTTATAGCGATTTTATTTTTTCTACGATTTTTTAGTAAATTCATCTATTTTTCATGTGCATCCCATTACTTTTTCAATTTAATGCCGGCTATTTGGTAGCGTTCCTTTCAAACAAAAATATATTCAAGTCAATTAGAGGGAATTTAAATGAACTATAATTACTATCTCGAATTTTGAAACGATGATGAAGTTTTGGAAAATTGGTGTTATATTAGAAAAATATTCTAATCATTATAAGTTTCTTTCGTGTAATCAATTTTTGAATTTAGTCAAAAGTTTTTAATAGCTTTTTATATAAGTCATAAATGATCAAAATTTCATTGCATTCGGTTCATTGAATCCGGAGATATAACAGCTCAAAGTTGGCTATCGTATAATTATACCTTTTTCTAGAACCTTTATAACTTCGTATAGAATAGCCCGATCTTTACAAAAATTTGACCACTGATACACAACTAGTTGATGAACTTGCTGTAAAAATTTGAGAATATTTGATGCCCTTTTCGAAAAGTTACAACGAGTTGAACATTTTTTGAAAATTGAAAATTTTACCTGTCCCAGTTTTTTTGAGTATCCCCTGTAGGTAGCTACACAAGCACTTCGTTAAAACAAGGCCTATATTTCTGGTTTCTGGACACTGTGCACACTTTATTGCTTCTTCTCCTTTTTCTCCTCTACACTCCTCCCCACTTTCTTATATTCTATCTAACCTTTTTCCTAATGTTTGGAGCCCCTTTCCTCCGCAGCAACCTCCTTTCTCCTCACCGCCGGTCGCCGGCGTTCCTTCCTTCGGCGCACGTGGTACCGCAGGTTCTTCAGGCCACGTCTGCCCGCGTCTCTTGCCTCGGGGTGGCTTTGGGGTACAGCTGCAGCTGAATGGACCCGCCTACACGTCCTAGGCTGCCGATATTTGGACGGATCGGCCTTCGGCCAACAACGCTGCCGGAATCTACCCGGTTGAAGCACCAGGACGTGGTAGGGCGGAGGAGAAACCTTTACAGGCTTCGCACTAAAACTGCGGGGTCCTAATAAAATAGACGGACACCTGATGTTACTGGACGTTACCTGATGTCCTCTCTTCGCACTTTCTCTCCACTTCACTCCTCTTCTAATTCTTCAACTTGGATCTCTATCGATTTCGCTTTAAAACTTTCCGACTACTAACTTTTCGTCTGACTTGGCTAACGATCACCGGGTAAGTGAAAGACTTTGGCTCTTTCACCAGGCTTCAAGGTCCATGACCTCGGCCCTCGGTCATTGCCTTCTTGAAGTGCATCCTTCGTAATGGCCCCATTACGACACCCCTTATGGCCGCCCATAGCTGCATCGTCTTCGACCTCTGGCGGTGGGTTGTGGAAGTTCGGTGGGAGGTATGCAGCGTTTAAGGTGATTTTGCCTACTACTGTCCTAGCTGTATGCGAAGTGGGGGACTTCTGGGGGGAATACCTATTTCTAACACGAAATCTATCTGTCCTATACATTTTCGAATTAAAAAACACAAAATCACTTCAACACAACCAATTAACAAACCAAACACTTACAAATTCCTAGTGATTTCTCGTAGTAACGCAGAGAATTCCTCGGTTATTGGCCTACGCGAGAATCACGTCATCACTTCTGTTGGCGCGCGAGAAACCAACTGGCAACACGGATCAATCCTGATTTGACAGGCGGTCGTGGATACTACCTACCTCCTGAGACGTCATTCTGTCATCGTGATAGATCGTAATGACTAAGCATTATTATGCATTGCATCTGAACTGATTTATTTATATTGAATATCAAAAGTAATCGAATTTGTAAAATTAGTTTAAATTTATTAATATTGTTTGCCGGTTCACGAATTAGAAGTATGTAGGTATTAAGGTACGAACAAGTGATTGAATTTATATGAACAATATTTTCGTAGGTAGCCTATAGGCAGCCGTTACACCTACTAGTGGAGAGAATTTATATAGCCCAAGCTGATAGTACTATACAGTAAGCTAGATCTCGACTGCTTAATACGTGCATATTACGACCTTAGTTCAGGAGGTCTAGCAGACCGAATACTTAAGGTTGATATTAGGACAGGACATTCGGAAACTCCACTGAATTGTAAGTAGAGTAGCTACGATCTTATACATGTTCCTTTCCATAACCGCAAACATATTTTCAGCTTTGAAGCACCTTCTAATAAACCGCTTTCGAACATCAGTGCGAACTTTTTGTCCTGTATCAACATCTTCAAAGAATTCATGGCAAACGACATGGATTCGGTTGGCACACCCGATCCGATAAACTCAGGATGTGTTGCGTGCAACAGATCGCATACGGCGGATAACTTCGTATGTTGCGATAAATGTAACTGCTGGTGGCACTTTTCGTGCGCTAGTGTAACGGCATCTGTCGAAAATCGTGATTGGATCTGCTCACGGTGTCTACCAGTTACACACGCCCGAGTATCACTGGCTTCATCCGCTGGATCAGTCACTTCTAGTCAGCGGCGGCGTCACGAAGAACATCTAGCTCTCCTGGCGGAGCAACAACAGTTAGAGAAGCAGCAGCTGCAACAGGAGCATGAACTGCAACGGAAACATCTGGAGCAAAAACGCCAACTATTGTCAGTGCAGGAAGCTGACGAGAACCAAAGCGTTCGTAGTCGTCGTTCCGTCCACTCCCGCACTAGTCAGTGGGTCAACAAACATGCAGATATCGTACCTGTGTGCGAGGAAAGTGGCGCAGTGGGAGGAATCTTACCCCAGCAGGACGCCCACTCATCACAGGTAAACGGTAACCAGTGGCTAGCGGGTCAAGATCCATCAGAGTCGCAAGTCATCAAGGAGCTTCAAAACAAGTTGAGGCAGCATGAAGCAGATTCTCGGCAACAGATCGAAATTCTGAAAACCCAGCTCGAGAAACTACAAGTCGAGTTACAAACTAAAGGAGCTGATCAAACGACCTCAATAATAATCGAAAGAGGAGCAATACCAAAACATCGCCCGGTGTTGCGGAACGTGCCTCCGGTGTCAGTACGCCAGTCTAACCCGATCGATTGGGAAATATCTCCCGTAGAAATGGGAACATCCAAACCAGTAGCAACAGAACAGCAGGTCAGCCGCGTATTCCGAGGTCAAGTGGATGTAGGAGCCCCGATGATGCCCACCATTCCGAATCAAGAATCTCCAGTTGTAGATACGGAACAACAGCGAGGCCTTCCGACTACTGCGATCAACAGAGATCGCATACAAAAGTCCGTCACGAACAATTCGGTACAGAATCGCCCACCACCGGAAAGGCGGCCTGGTACTATGCCGATGCCACAGATGCCCCTCGGGAATCAGGCAAGATCGTTTGATTTTCCCCCACCGGTAGCCCACCATGGAAACGTGACTAGAATTACATTATCACCAGAACAACTGACGGCCAGGCAGGTGCTCCCACGCGACTTGCCAGTGTTCTCCGGGGATCCAGCTGATTGGCCCGTATTTATTAGCAACTACAACTACACCACTGAAGCCTGTGGGTATAGTGAAGGCGAAAACATGATTCGGCTACAACGCTGCCTTAAGGGTGCCGCCTGGGAATCGGTGAGGAGTAGGCTGATCCTCCCAGCATCTGTACCCCAGGTCACCGAATCTCTGCGGATGCGGTTTGGCCGAGCCGATCTATTAATTGAATCGCTTATTGAAAAGGTCAGAACATCTTCAGCTTTGAGAGCTGATAAGCTAGACACGTTGATAGAGTTCGGAACATTGGTTCAAGGACTCCGCGCTCATATCATCGCAGCAGAGCTGTTAGAGCATCTGGAAAATCCAACGCTCCTCAAGGATCTGGTAAATAAGCTCCCTGTGGACTATAAAATGAAGTGGGCGGGCTATCGAAGGCAGGCTGGTGCTGTTAACCTAGAAACGTTCAGCATGTTTATGGCAGGAATTGTGGAGGACGCATATAGCGTGTCAACCCTAGCGCCAAGTGAAAGGCCACCGAGACGTGACAAACAACACACCGATAGAAGTTTTGTACACAACGAAACCGACGTGAACGATCTGGCTCTAAATCATGAAAACAGGAAAGAAACTCGTAATGTTTCCGAAATCGTATGTTCATTTTGCCGCAAACCTGGGCACCGAACGAAGGAATGTACATCCTTTTTAGCCCTGACCGTCGACGAACGCTGGAAACAGGTACACAACCAAGGACTCTGTCGAACATGTCTATTCGGACACGGGCGCAGAACATGTCGTAGCACGAACCGCTGTGGAGTAGACGGTTGCTACTTCCGTCATCACCCACTGCTACACTCTCGCATTTCGATTCCTCAGCACCAAGCAGTTGAACATAATGTACATCAACAAGAGGTCGATGTAACCAAATTGTTTTTCCGTATCATACCTGTGACACTCCATGGACCGACAGGAAGCATCGATACGTTTGCCTTCTTAGATGAAGGTTCGTCGTTGACGATGATAGAGACCAGTTTAGCGAACAAACTAGGAATCGACGGGCAGGAACATCCACTTTGCCTAAAATGGACAGGCAACATCACGCGCGAGGAGAAACAGTCCTGCAGAATCGCCTTGGAGATATCAGGACTACGGAACAAAAAACGTTATTGGATGAGCGACGTTGGTACAGTTCCATCACTGGACTTGCCTGTACAAACTCTGCCAATACAACATATGAGACACCGCTATACCCACCTCCGCGGAGTTCCAATTGATGGGTACCGCGATGCTGTACCTCGCTTACTGATTGGTATTGATAACCTGAGGCTGACACTGCCTTTGAAAACACGGGAAGGTGAACAAGGTCATCCGGTAGCAGTGAAAACACGTCTGGGATGGTGCGTTTATGGAGGACAACGAGATGGCCGTCGGGAACCTGTGAGCTTCCATATTTGTGAATGTGAAGACGGAAGATCGATGGAGAACACCATAACTGCATATTTCGCCACGGAGGAGGTAGGAGCCCGCCCAGTCGCTGAAGGTCTGTCGAAAGAAGAGCAACGTGCACTGCAGATATTGCAACAAACTACAATCCATGTCGGTACACGATATGAATCTGGACTCCTTTGGCGATATGATCACTTTGAACTGCCGGATAGTTATCCAATGGCTTTCAAAAGGTTGCAGTGTCTACAACGCAGGATGAACAAGGACCCGGTGCTGAAAGAAGAACTCCATAGGCAGATTCAAGAGTATATAAGAAAAGGGTACGCGCATAGGGCCACAACCGAGGAATTAGCATCGATCGATCCACGGCAGCAATGGTTCCTACCTTTAGGAGCGGTTGTCAATCCTAAAAAACCGTCTAAAGTTCGATTGATTTGGGACGGGTCTGCAAAAGTCGATGGCATATCTCTCAATAGCATGCTGTTGAAAGGACCCGACCAATTATCGTCTCTTCCAGCTGTTGTATTTCGCTTTCGGCAGCACAAGGTGGCCATAGTTGGTGACATCAAAGAAATGTATCACCAAATACGTATCAGTAAGTCTGACCGGTATGCGCAGTGCTTCTTATGGTCACCCGATCCCTCATCAGAACCGGAAATAATGGTGATGGATGTGGCAACTTTCGGAGCTACTAGTTCCCCAGCAACTGCACAGTTCGTGAAGAACACGAATGCCATGAGATTCGTCGAAATGTTTCCGAGAGCAGTCGATGGGATCATCCACAACCACTACGTGGATGATTACCTCGATAGTTTCCCCGATGAAGAACAGGCTAAACAGGTAGCGACCGAAGTTCGAGAAGTGCACAAAAGCGGTGGATTTGAAATCCGCAATTGGTGCTCCAACAGTCAAGCGGTATTGGAACACCTGGGTGCAGGGCAAGAAAAATCAGTGAAATGCTTGAATCTGGAGAATAATATTATATCAGAACGTGTTTTGGGCATGCTGTGGAGGAGCGAAGAAGACGTAATATGTTTTGAGACTGCTATGCGTGCGAACATAAGGATACTCATCGAAACGAACATCAAACCGACCAAGCGTCAGATATTGCAGTGTGTAATGACGCTATTCGATCCCCTGGGACTCTTGGCGCCTTACCTGATATTCGGAAAAATCCTTATCCAGGATGTGTGGCGCGCCGGAATCGGATGGGACGAACAGGTGGATGACAACACATTCAAAGCTTGGCAGAAATGGGTAAACATGATTCGTGACATAGATCAAGTGAGCATCCCGAGGTGCTACTTTCGTAATCCAGACGGCTACAGCTTTACCAATATCCAGCTGCACGTGTTCGTTGACGCTAGCCCACTTGCGTATTCCTGCGCCTGCTATTTCCGAATAATCAACGCTAATGGAGAAGTCGAAGTGGCGTTAGTAGCTGCTAAAGCTAAAGTGGCGCCGCTCAAACCAATGAGCGTCCCAAGACTAGAGTTACAGGCCTGTGTCCTGGGGACGCGAATGCTGAAGCTAGTGCTAGATGGGCATACGATTCCGGTGGCCCGACGCTATCTCTGGATCGACTCAACTACAGCTTATACATGGATCCACAAGGATCCACGTATATATCGTCCATTCGTCGCTCATCGCGTAGGAGAAATCTTGGAATCTACCAAAAGAGATGAATGGCGATGGATCCGTTCAAAGATGAACTCAGCAGACGAAGCTACCAAATGGGGTGTCGGACCCCACTTCTCCAAAGATAGTAGTTGGTTCAATGGTCCGAAATTTCTACAACTTCCCGAAACCCAATGGACCCTGTCTATACCTACCGAAAAATGCGATGACGAAGAACTACGGGCATGTCACGTACATCAGGAGCTGTATCAACCAGAGATGATTGTCGATGTTAGACGCTTCTCATCGTGGAATAAACTCCTGCGAGCAACTGGTTATGTCCATAGGTTCCTCACAAATATTCGCAAGCTACCTACAGGACGAGTCACCGGTCATCTCACTCGGAGTGAGCTACAAGAAGCAGAGAGAACCCTTTTCAAGCTTACCCAACGAGAAGTTTATGCGGAGGAAGTCATTGTCTTGATGGTCGAACATGAATCGGAACAGTCTACTTGCAAAACTGTGCCAAGAAATAGTGCTCTATATCAGTTGAACCCAAAAATCGACCAATATGGAGTGCTCCGAGTTGATGGCCGAATCGGAGCAGCTAAGCGAGTTCCATATAGTGTAAAGCATCCGGTGATTCTCCCAAGGAAACACTACGTTACCAAGCTGATCCTTGAAGATATGCATAGGAAATTTCTACACGGTAATAACGAAACAGTTGTAAATGAGTTACGCCAACAATTCTACATACCCCAGTTGCGCAGAGAGGTAAGAAGTGTTGCTAGCCAATGCCAGCTTTGCAGAATCAGAAGGGCCCGGCCGGTCCTTCCACAAATGGCTCCTCTACCAGAAGCCAGATTATCACCATTCATCCGTCCATTCACGTATACCGGTGTAGATTATTTTGGCCCTGTTTTAGTAAAAGTCGGCAGAAACAACGCTAAACGGTGGATCGCACTATATACATGCCTCACGGTCCGGGCGGTGCATGTGGAACTCGTACATAGTTTAACCACGGAAGCATTTGTTATGAGTTTGCGCAGATTTGTGGGTCGTCGTGGGGCACCACTTGAAATTCATAGTGACAATGGCTCCAACTTTCACGGGGCAGAACGGATACTAAGGGAGCAAATATACGCCGGTCTAGCGGCGACATTCACTAACACCAACACTACTTGGCACTTCATCCCTCCCGGGGCCCCCCACATGGGGGGATGTTGGGAGCGTATGGTGAGGTCAGTCAAATCTGCAATATCAACGGCGTATGGCGACGAGAAGCTGGATGATGAAGCGCTCCAAACGTTGTTGATTGAGGCTGAATCAATTGTTAATTCCCGTCCTTTAACGTACCTACCATTGGAGTCAAGTGAACAAGAAGCGATCACCCCTAACCATTTCCTACTTGGTAGTTCATCAGGGGTGCGACAACCAACAGTGCAACAAATCAGCGGCACTCAAGATCTTCGACGTTCCTGGACCACCCTACAACGACAGTTAGACAGCTTTTGGAGAAGGTGGATTCGCGAGTACCTGCCGACGCTTACAAAACGTACCAAGTGGTTTGGTAAAACGAAAAATATAGAGCCTGGTGAATTGGTAATAATCATCGACGATAAGAAGCGGAATAGTTGGAACAGGGGGCGTATTTTAGAAACGATTACCGCAGAAGATGGGGTTGTTAGACAGGCCGTTGTTCAGACTGCAGGAGGAATTCTACGACGCCCGGCTTCAAAACTTGCCGTCTTGGAGGTTTCAGATGGTCATGGAACCTCAACCGAGGGTTCCATCGGGGGGAGGATGTTGGCGCGCGAGAAACCAACTGGCAACACGGATCAATCCTGATTTGACAGGCGGTCGTGGATACTACCTACCTCCTGAGACGTCATTCTGTCATCGTGATAGATCGTAATGACTAAGCATTATTATGCATTGCATCTGAACTGATTTATTTATATTGAATATCAAAAGTAATCGAATTTGTAAAATTAGTTTAAATTTATTAATATTGTTTGCCGGTTCACGAATTAGAAGTATGTAGGTATTAAGGTACGAACAAGTGATTGAATTTATATGAACAATATTTTCGTAGGTAGCCTATAGGCAGCCGTTACACCTACTAGTGGAGAGAATTTATATAGCCCAAGCTGATAGTACTATACAGTAAGCTAGATCTCGACTGCTTAATACGTGCATATTACGACCTTAGTTCAGGAGGTCTAGCAGACCGAATACTTAAGGTTGATATTAGGACAGGACATTCGGAAAGTCCACTGAATTGTAAGTAGAGTAGCTACGATCTTATACATGTTCCTTTCCATAACCGCAAACATATTTTCAGCTTTGAAGCACCTTCTAATAAACCGCTTTCGAACATCAGTGCGAACTTTTTGTCCTGTATCAACAACTTCCTTACCTATCCTCAATTGATCTGTATTCGGACGCGGCCAGCGCTGGTATTAAATACTCATTGAAAAGTATTGGGATGTCAGCATTTACACAATGGGGAGAAGGCTAGACCCAAGCACTATCTGTTGGTTCTTTGTGTAAATGCAGATGTCCTTGCTAAATATTACAGAGGAGCATCCGCGGGCGATCAATCATGCTCATGCTCAATTGGGTTTTTAAATTTAGAAAAATTTAATGATTTTATATTTTTAAACGAAAGAGCACCTTTTTCTAAGCCTCTCCATGATTTATTTCAGATTTTTAGAACTTTGTTTTGATACCGAAAATCAATTTCAAAAAGATTTATTCAAATCACTTTTTGACAGCTGGGCAACTGCTTGACAAATCGCTCCCATACAAACTTCAAATTGATTTTTAAATAGGTTCCCGGGCTCCAAAATTCATGAAAATTTGGATTTCAGCTCAGTTTGGCGTACAGATTCAGAATATGGAATTATTTATCTCAACACCGCTAAAGAAGCTAATTGACACAGCCCTTTAAGCGTTGTTTGCAGTTCAGAAGAAATTTTTCGGCCTATCTTGATGTATGGGAAATTCCTTGCCTGAATCGCCCAAAAACCCGTTTTTCTTCGATCACAGTACGCAGTTGCGAAGAAATGACAGTTCAAATGGCAGTCACCGTGGAAAGTTTCTGCCAGGAATCGGTCAAGAAGTTTCTTGAGCGATTCCTTTCAAACACCAAACTAGGCTTTAAGAAAAAAACATCATATCTGATCAGAGTAAGAGTGTATCGGAACAGGTATTACCCGTTGCAAGAAAATAGAGAGCGAAAAAGGTGCAAAAACGCTAATAGACCTCCGCTGGTATGTTTAATCGTTATGATGTCTTCTACAATAAGTGCGCGAATTTGGCAAGGAATACTGCGCCGAAAACACCGAAATGATTTTTCTTAAGTGCCCCACACAATGCATACGTTTGCGTGTGCGTGACAGTAGTTTGACACATTTCCCATGGGAAAACTGTCAAAAAAACGCAAACCTCGACGGAACGGACGCTATGTGTTTCAGGCTTTACAGGCGGAGATGTATGGGCGCTTGCGCGTACAAATTTTCGCGCAACGTCTAATAATATTTATGAGAAGATAAAAAAAGATAGAAAAATATAAAAAAGGCTGTTACGCTAACCGCTGCTAACTGAACAGCAGTTGGACTAGACACGATTAATGACAGTTAGCGACGGATAAATGCAGATTTTTGCGGTTAACAAAGGAAAAGTGTCGTTCCCCCAGATTTATAAATCTATACACGCTCGTTGAAAACTACTCTAAAGTGAGTCGTTTTCGACTCACTTCGGCACAAAGTGGAACAGCTCAAAATAGAGTAAACGGGCAGTTACTCACTTTAGAGTAATTTGGATTTTTTTTTAAATTAGAGTAACTCTTACTCAGTTTTATTTTATTTCAATTTAGCAGACTGAGTAGAAAGTTACTCACTTTTACAAATTTATTTTGATTGTTTTTCTGATTGAAAAAGTTACCGGAATCTTAAATGAAATATCAAATACACATATTTTATTGAGTAATATTACATAATATAAAGTAAAGTAGCTAACTTAATAACAATACATCATTAATATAATTGATCTTAGATGCATCTTAGAGGCGCAGATTGGGTTACAGTTGGGGGCATCCGGAAGTTGTCTTTCGAGAGTTGATATTTTCCAGTAATTCAGTAGATCCTAATTACCAGCGTACCGGCTACCGATTCGCGATTCCGTCCCGAGCAGCCTGCTATGGCAGCATCCGATCGATGAACCTCATTTTTCCGAAGAGCTCCTTTCTCAAAGATTTTGTTGTTTTCGAGACCTGATGTGCCAATGAAAAACATGTTAAATTTATTTTGATTTCCTACAAGTTACCAACATACTTACTTTCCATTATCAGTTATCATAGAATCTATGCGAAAAACAACACATTTAGTTACTGAAATAAGGAAAACTAAACCAAGAATTAAATGTTCTGAAAAAATGTAATTTTATTGCTTAGTCTCAACCGTTAAACTGTTCGAGAAAACTCAAAAGTGAGTGAAGCGTAATTTTATTCCTGGATGAGTTGAAAACAACTCTCTTTCATAAAATGAAGTTACTCTCTTTTGACAGCTAGTTCGAAAGTACAAAAGTGAGTCGAAAACGACTCACTTTAGAGTAGTTTTCAACGAGCGTGTAGATGATGTTGCGTTCCGCTGCGAAAGCGCTCGACACTCGAATGGCAATTTGTTTCAGTGCACGTTGTGGAACATGTTTCCAAGGGCATGGCATAAATTCTTGCCCCAGCAGCAGTGTTGCCACAGGTACAGATTATTCTGTAAAAGTACAGATTTTTTTCAGCTTTTTGGTACAGATTCTGTACGGTACAGATTACAGATTTTCAGCAAAAGGTACAGAATGGTACAGATTTTTTTGAATTTCAGAAAAAATCATTAAAATTCAAATTAAAAACATTTTTAATACTGATATTTTTGTTTTAAAGTTCAGAAATTGGTAACAGTATACTCCAATCAAGTGTTTTTCATAGTTTAGCCTGAATGTAATGCTCTTTTTTTTATGTATTTCAAGCGATTTTAAATCGAATGTGGTTCAAATTTGGTACAGATTTTGGGTACAGATTTTTCGAATGTCTGGTACAGATAAAAAAGATTTTTGAGCCTCCGGTACAGATAAAAATGTGGCAACATTGCCCAGCAGCGAAAGGGTGTTGTAAACAAAAACGAGTGAAACTCGTAAACGTAAAAGTTGTAATTTTCACCATTACTTTTGATAAATTCGATTTATTTCGCTGCAACTGAAAAGTTTAAAGATGTCCCTCTTCCCAGCTTATTCAGCCGGTGTGACATCCAGCATCGTCCAAGGTAGGTCAACATTGTCTCGTAATTCAAAACGAAAAATCCCTAATCCCATCTTTCCCGCAACTTCATCAGTACCGGCCAAACCGAGCGACCTTGCGTGGTTAACGAACCAGAGTTTCATTGCGATTCCCACCGGTGGTGGTGGCACTTCGGAAAAGGTTGACGGTGATGATGATGGTGGTGGTGCGTCGTCGGAACGGGAAGAAGGTGATTCGAGTCGCAGGGACAGGAGCCACACAGCGCATAAACGGAAAAAGAAGCACCACCACCGGAAGAAAGGGGGAAAGCGTCACCGGAAGCGAGCGAGCAGTGGCAGTGGTAGTGGTTCGGATGTCGTTGCGGAGGAGGTGAGCCGAGCGGATGTGAAGGTGTCGGAGCATGATTATTACACGGATGTGGAGGCATTGAGGATTTACCTGACGGTGGAGACGCTTTATAGGCCGGCTTGTCCGCGGTATAAGTTGGGGCCTTATCGGTTCCGGCAAGGTGTGGGGCATAGGTCGAGAGGGAAGGCGCAGAGATATTTTAGGCACTTCCGGAAGTGGCGGGAGGAAGGTGACGGAGAGGGAAAGCTGGATGGTACGTCGACGGGGGATAAGGAGATGGAATTGGAGAAGGCCGCCAAGAGGGATTCATCGGTGGAGAAATGGCTTGAGTATTACCGGTACAAAAGGGATCACCCGAGGCACTACGATAGCTATCAGAACCACAAGGCAGAATTGGCAATTGTGGAGCGGGCTATGCAGCGGCATCCGGATGACGAAGATCTGCTGGGACTGTATCTGGAGGGCATTGTGAAGGTCCACCCGACAGACGAGGTGCTGGAGTTGATCCAAAAGCAGATCAAATTGGACAATACGAATGTCCAGCTTTGGGATGCACTGATAGCCAATAAGCAATCCTCGATGGCCCAGTGCATAGCGCCGAATGTTCTAAAGCTGTACGAGAAGAGTATCAGGGCGCTGTTTCTGGCCAAAAGGAGCGATGAGGTGATGTTGAAGTTCTTTAAGAAATGCGCGATCTTCTGTAGGCAGGCCGGATTGTGGGAGCAGTTCTTCGCGCTTGTTCAGCTCACTATCAGCATGAATGTGAGCACAAACTTTGCTAGTGGGAAGCCTTTATTTGCATCACCGGAACAGTACGGCCAGTTGGTTGAGTATGAGGAGCTGATCCTAAAGTCTGGGCTTCCGATGAACGAGATTTGGTTGAGAGTTGAAAAATTGCGATCCGCATTCCATTTTCTGCCTTTCCAGGGGTCTCAGATGTGTAGTGACCCGCAGCGAATGGTCCTTCAGGAGGACATAATAGGCTTCGTCTACCCATTGATCAACAAGGAGTATGCCTTCGATCTAGTGATCTTGATCCTGAAAATGATGAAGTACCCATTTGAAAGCTGTTCCTTCGAGAGCTGTTCGTTTTTCCAACCGGAAGCGTACGAATCGGACCATTCCGAGCAGATTTTGCCGCTCTTTTTACACCTGACCAGGGATCGAAAAGTCGATCCGATCGTTTTGAACTTGATCAAGGAATTGAGTACGCCCCCGTCCTTCATCAACACGAACCTGGCGTTCGAATCGTACCTGGACGTAATGAGGGAATTCCTGGTGTCCGCCGCGGAACACTTCTCCGATGCCAAGAACATTATCCTTCTACTTCTATATCTAAGATTGGAGAGGATTCTTCTGGCGTTCGATAGAAACGCCGGCCCTCTGACTGATCAACGCAAAAAAGCGACTCGAACTCGCGTCAAAAACCTTCTCAAGAAGAGCAGATACCAGAACAACCTTAACTTCTACATCGAATACGGACTGATCGAGTACGAGATGGAAGGTATGGGACCAGACTGCCTCAAAATCTTCAACACTTCGGTACAGGTGTTCTGCGCGCAAGACGACTTTATGGATGATAATGATCTCTTTAGTCTGGTTTTGAAATTTGTTGAAGTTCTCCTGAAGGAGGATCGCAGGAATCAAGCGATAGCGATCATGACCAAACTCGCTCTCAATCCCAGAACCATTAGTTTCGATTCAACGGATGATGTTTCGGATCCTTCCAAACTCTTAGCACTTCAAAAGTTTAACGATCGAGTCACCCGATCTCTGAATGTGGATTGCCACGCCGAGCACATGCCCGTTGAGCGGTACTTTGTCACAAGTCCCCTAGCCAATAACATCAGAGCCTATCTCTACTATCTGTCCCTGATCAAGTCCAAAGCGGAAACGATCAAACGCATCGATGGGTTCCTGTTCCACTTCAACGACCTCGGCGATCCGACCCATAGGTTCATCCGAGAGCAAATCTACGAAATTTTTCTGAAGATCCTCGAATTCCGCCTGGACGAGTTCACCAACGATCACTTCCTCCAGGTGATCGATCGAGTTCTGCACGAATTTCCCGAAAATCTAACCGCCATCCGGATGTGCAGCTTCTCGGAATCCCTGACGTGGTTCCAAATTCGGACCATTCTCGGCAAACATCTGACCACCAAATCGATCCTCCTGATGGTCACTTCCGCTCGCATCCGCACTCTCTACACCAAGGATGAAGCAGATAAAACCGACGACCAAGTCTACAAACGAAGAACCCTCAACCTTCTGAAGCACTCCCTCCGGAGGGATTCGCCCCTCCGGCAGAACGCCCTTCTCTGGCGGCTGTACATACGGGAGCTGTTCGACCAACCAGCCCTCCCTCAGGGAGGGAACAACGTGCTAGAACAGTGCAAACGCACACTGTATCTGGCGCTGGAGGCGTGTCCGTGGAACAAAATGCTCTACCTGGATGGGGCGTTCTTTGCGCCGCAGGAACTGTCCCAGCTGCTTGATCTGCTGATGGAAAAACAACTGCGGATACACGCCATCCCGGAGGAGCTGGAGATACTGCGGGATGAGTAGTGAGTGGTTTTTGTTTAGTGGTTATCAGAATAGATTGTGTATAATACTCTATATGTGTTTATTTATTCCGGTAGAACATCAAATCCATGTTGCGACTAAAGTTTAATTTTGTTGCATCTTCAAAATCGCAAAATGGAAAATTTCGTAAAATGGACTTTACTATTGAATAGGTAGTTTATACGGGGTGCTTTTCTAAGAGTATTGAAATACACGGGGTTACCCCATTTGATGTAATGCGGTACCATACCATAAAGAAAAGCAAACTGATTATTATTCTGTCAATTGGACAGTGTCAATCGCCATTATATCGAATGGGGCACTTTCGATTTTCAAGTTGTTTAAATTCATAGTTTTATTTCTTACCAAACATAATTCAAAAAGTAACCAGCTTTCAATAAACTCGAGTATTGTCAGATAATGGCGGGAATGGCACACGTTCACCAATGATGGCTCCGGTCACATTTGGGTCGGAGTGAACTCCGGATTCCAGAACCCGGGCGGAGTATCGTGGAGCTGTGCCAGTCGACACTCGCGGCAGTGCAGGGGCAGCTTACTGCGGGCCACATCCGCCGGCTGGCCACAGTTCAGCAAAAATTTAAACTGTCTCGTGCAGTCGAGGCAGCGTCGTGGTTCAGCTACCGCCGGAACCAAGGGTACTTTCATCGTTGGCTTCCGAAGCACATTGAAGTCCGATTTGGCCGCGAAGATCTCTTCCTTTTTCACTTCCCGTTTGGGAGGTGGTCCCATCACGTTGAGCACCGATAGACGGGAGTTGTCGTCCTTCCGTCGTTCCTCCCGGATGGCCTTCATGAACAGGTCTTCCTTTTTCGGTTGCGTTTCTTCGATAGTGATGATTTCGTCCTGGGATGGTGGTTTCACGAATATGACACTACTGGTGCTGTCAGGGTCCTGCGTGTCTTTGGCCAGCACCGGGGACGGTTCCGCACACTTTGGTGGAGATTTTTTCTGCGTCAGAGGTTCTACTTTGACGCGAGATGCAGAAGGCGCCGCCGTTTTCAGTCGAGTCAGATCCTTTTCTGCTTCGGAGAAATAGGTTTGATCGATGTCAAAGTCCTCATCGCCCGGAGTGTCCTTCACCTTGGACCTCGGCGGGGCAATCAGTGTCGATTGCTCTTTCTTCTTGGCGCTCTTCAAGAACCGGGATCCGCTGAAGGCCGTTGCCGATGTTGGACTGGGTACAACAAATTCATCAAAGTACGTTTCATCTTCATCGTCCGCAAAGGATTTGTTCATGCAGTCCTGGAACTTCAACTTGGTCTGTCTCATCCGGGTCCGGTTCAACAAGGAACCACCTTTCTTGGAACTGCTGGTCGGCGTCTTTCGGAATGTAGAATCCATCCTTCCGACGCTGCCGGGGGTCGTCTTCTTCGCCGTCCATTTCCCCGCCACAGGTGGAGGAACCACATTTTCCTGCTCCGAGCTCTTTGGCTTCGGAGTGGTCAACTTTTGGCGCAACGGAAGCAAAGCCGCCTGCTTGCTCGTTTCCGGTGATGTTTCAAAACTACTCGAGAACCGACTCAGCGACAGCATACTCTTCCTTTTCTTCTTGTCCCCTCCCGCTGGCTTGCCCTCTTCCTGTCCACCGAACAGCTCCACCCGAACCGGATCCCGTTTCGGCGGAGTCTTGGGAACATTGTCCGGAGCTTTCACCGGCGACAAAGGTTCCCTCCGTGATGGGCTCTGTGTCAGAGCGAAAAACGAATCCTCCGTATCCGGCAGGTTGTCGATGTTCTGATCAAGAACCGATCCGGATACCTCGGGGTTGCTCCGGTTGCGTGGAGTTTCCTCCTTCTGGACAACCGTCACCGATGAAGGCGAATCGAACGACTGAGCTTTCCGACGTTTGTGTGGCGAGGGCGATGGCTTGGGCTTCGGTTGCACCTTCAGCAGATCGAGCATTTCGTTGTATCCGGTGTTGAGCTCGGTCATAAGGGATTGCATACCTATTGGAGATACACATAAAACATGTTCAGAGAACGCCGTTTGAACACTGCCAAACCAGCAGACTTACACAAAACCGTTTGGATGACATTGTCGAACATCCGCAGGAACTTCTGATGCTTTTTTCGATGGTCTTCGCATTTTTCGATCAGGATTTCATGGTCACACATTTTGCAATTGTTTCCACTTTTTAATTTTACAACTATTTGCATCCAATCATGCTATGAAGAATATTTTACGAGCTTTTAATCACTTTTTTAAACTTTTAAACAACAAACTGCTCTAGAAAAAACACGAAATCGATGGCAGCGTGAAATGTTTTGACATGTGCTTGTTTTGAAATTTTGAGTTGTGCACTTCCGGAGTAATTCGCGAATAGGGCGTAACTGACAAAGCAATAACATTGCGAAAACAACAACCGAATTTGGCTGATACAATTTCAATTCCTATTTAAGGGTAATTCAGAGGAATTCAACATGAACAAGCTTAGTTGACACAATTCTGGCACATTTTCTTGATTTTCTAATAAAACAGTACGAATTTGTTAAATTTTGCACTAAAAATTGCATTTATTTAATTACGCCTGAATTGATACCTAAGAATGCTAATTTCGCCCAATACTATGCGCCTCGAATCGATATCATTTTCAGAATCGCCTTTTATTATTCGCCTTGTTTATGATTTTGACAGAATTTCGCCATTTGCTTTCGCCGTGTTTACGTTTTGATTTCAGTTTCGCCGTCTACTATCGCCGTGTTTACGTGTTGATTTCAGTTTCGCCTTTCACTTTCGTAAACAAAACACCAAACAAAACAAAGGAGTAGAAGGCGTAATTCTTGTTTTTGTTCGTTTGGAATAGAATGGAATTACGCCTTTCACTCAATCAGTGATTTTCAATAGTTAGAAAAGTGATATCAAGGAAACTTTGTGAGCATTTAGAAGACAAATCTAGCATCTTTTCACTCCTGCAATTACTCAAATTGTGTACATTTTGTTGGTTACGGCTTTTTCGCTAATTGGGTTTTTAAATTTAGAAAAATGTATTGTTTTTTCCATTTCATACGAAAGATCATCTTTTTCTGAGCCACTATGATTTTTTTTAAATTTTTAGAACTTTATTTTGGTGCCTAAAATTAATTTCAAAGAGATTTTTTGAAATCATCTTTTGACAGCTGAGCAACTGCTTGACAGCTCCGCCCAGTACAAAATGCGACGAGGGGTGATCCGACAAATCGCTCCCATACAAACTTCAAATTGATTTTTAAATAGGTTCCCGGGCACCAAAATTCATGAAAATTTGGATTTCGGCTCAGTTTGGCATGCAGATTCCGAATATGGAATTATCTCAACACCGCTAAAGAAGCCAATTATTACGGACTTGTGGAACATGTTCGAGGGGTAGGACAACATGGCCAACCGGCTGCGATAAGTGCACTTATCAATAAGTTGATTCAACCAAGAGGTTCAATCTTTTCCGATATGGACCAGTAGGTCTGTGCCAATAAGGGAGAGAAAAAAAAGGTTCAATCTTTCCTTCAACTTCATCAAGAAACACAATTTGATGGAAATATTGCTAAATGTATTTCATTCATTTTTATTGAGGAGAACATGGATGATAATGTTGAATCTTGATATAAATACAGTCAGGTTTTTTTTACGCGGTTTTCATTTACGAGGTTTTTTTTACGCGGATTTTTGAATTAACGCGGTTTATTTTTACGCGGATTTTTGAATTAACGCGGTTTTCATTTACGTAGATTTTTAATTTTAAGCCGGAATTTTCCCAAGCATTATTATAGAGTTTTTCTACATATTTCTGTAGTTTTCGTGCTTAACAGCATTAAAAAGGTAGAATATGATGCAGAGTAATTTTCTTGATATCCAAGGACATCCAAACTGTTCTTGAGTTTAGATCCTAAAGTCTACGTCTGTAACGGTAACTTCTTGCATTATACAAAGCAACGATTTGTAATCTATTAAGCCCAGTAAGTCTTTTGAAAGTTCAATAGACAGTTTCAGATCAGTCGGGATATCCTAGGTCATCCAAACTATTCTGGAGTTTAGATCCTAAAGTTTACGGGTGTACCGGTAACTTCATTCATAATACAAAGCTACGACTTTTATGACTTACTGAACATCTCAAAGTTGAATAGACAGCATCAGATCTGTTGAGATGTCTAAGGATATCCAAACCGTTCATGAGATTACATGAACTTTTTTCATTGTACGAATCTACGATTTGTAATCTATTATGTCCAGAGATTATTATTATATCAATTATTGCATCTATCTATCAGATAATTATGTCTATTATGTCCATTTCTGGCTGTTCAATTGGCTGATTTGGAATATTTTAAAACTATTTTGGAATAATTATTGATTTAAACCCTGTTTAATTATGTATAGTTACTGTTTTAACTTGAGAAACTACTGTCATAGCCATAGACTCGAGCATAGACTTTAAAAACGGAGTTCCAGAACACTTAGGATTACCTGGAATTTCCCAAAATTTTCTAAGAATGCTTTGTGACCTTTAACTATCAACCCTCGAGCAATCGCGCTGTTGTATTTTGTACAACACGTTCAAATAATCTCGCTTTTCGTGTTCAGCATTAGCGTGGTGCTGACGGTGGTGGGCAACCGCGCGAGTTACGGAAGGTTAAGTGAACATGGTTTACTGCCTGTACTTCGGCACTTATGCGACAACTGTGAGATGGAGTCTTAACAACGAACCGGTTTAAACCAGTGTTGCAAAACTTCATCTCATTCATTTGAACATTAACCAACAAATCTTTTTAAACATTTTTCCTTCTATTCATGTTCAAAACGATTTCATTCAATCAGTGCACCTATCAAATGAGAAGCGAATCCTTGTCAATTGAATACATTGTCACTCGAATGAGTAGCTGGGCACGAAACACGAGAAAACCCTGCAAAATTCCGCCAGACTGAAAAAATGTCGAATGTCGGGTCAAAGTTGGGTCAATTTTTATCGAATGTTGAGCCACTGTTGGACCAACATCGACCAAGTATTGGGTCCATGTTGGGTTTGGTGGCCAAAATAAAAATAGGTGAATGATAGGTTGATGTCGGGTTTGACGTCATCAATGATGTTAAAAGCTTTAAACCTTTAAACAATAGCTTGGCAGTTAGTAGAAATTTTGAGTGACAGGCAAAAATCTTAAAATGTTGTCTTAAAATAATTCGTTGAGTTCATTTTTTAATATAAAATCAAGAAGGAAATTATTGAGTTAAAAGTGGTTTTCATTTACGCGGATTTTTGAATTAACGCGGTTTTCATTTACGCGGATTTTTGAATTAACGCGGTTTTTTTTTACGCGGATTTTTGAATTAACGCGGTTTATTTTTACGCGGTTTTTTTTTACGCGGTATGTATCCCCCGCGTAAAAAAAAACCTGACTGTACTGACCAACCTGCAAAAGCGAGGATTGAGGTTGGTGGTCATATCCTCAATATTTCCACTCCGAAAGATTGATCCAACCGATCCAACCACCACTATCATCCAGTTTGACCAAACCATCAAGATCATCCAAGTTTGTCAAACTTTCCCCTCGAGTTGTTTGATTCGATCTATCCAGCAGGGCAAAAGAGTCAGCAGATTAAGCGAAGACCATTCCATCAGTGAGGAAGAGATAGCAATTCACCAACGTTCATCGCGTGGTTCACGGCGTTCATGGTGGCCAGTACAATTGAATTTTATGGAATGCTTTGAAAGCAAATTTCTAGAAATAAAGAGTCACGTTTTTGCTTTGTAAATATAATAAAGACTTCATCATTAGAAAAGTGCAAATTTCAATACTACGCTTGCGTATTCAATTCCATTAATAATTATGAAAAAAAAATTTTTTGATAGTTTTGGTCATTTATTACGCCACATTCGATTTTTTTTGTAAGCATTCATAAACTCTTATCTATTGAACCCAATCTCTCCGATTAGCATGATGAATTGTTAAATAGTGGATCTATTTACTAATTCATCGTGCTATTTTTCCTAATGTCTTGAGAAGGTTAATGTTTTTTAATTACTAACACAAGTTATGAACTTCTATCGTTGAATCAAAATATTTCATACAAAATGGAGCTTAAACAGTATTAACAGTTAGGTTCGAACAAGTTTTGATTTTTGCTAATGTCATAGTAAATATGTATAGCAGTAAAGGTTTAGAAAACAAAGGCTGATAAGTGGTTATTGCCATATTGATTTGTTTGTTTCGTCTATAATTGGGTTTTTAAATTAAGAAAAATGTATCGAATTTTTGATTTTATACGAAAGAGCACCTTTTTCTGAGCCACTATGATTTTTTTCAGATTTTTTGAACTTTATTTTGGTACCTAAAATCAATTTCAAAGAGATTTTTTGAAATCACCTTTTGATAGCTGGGTAGCTGTTTGACAGCTCCACTCAGTACAAAATGCGACGAGGGGTGATTCGACAAATTGCTCCCATACAAACTTCAAATTGATTTTTAAATAGGTTCCCGAGCACCAAAATTCATGAAAATTTGGATTTCGGCTCAGTTTTGCATGCAGATTCAGAATATGGAATTATTTCAACACCGCTAAAGAAGCCAATTGAAAATGTTTGCTTTATCAGTTATTGTTAAAACAGATTTCTCTAGAGCTAGATTGATGATTACTGAACGATAATTAAATTATATGTCCTGAGAGTGACTTTGGGATTTTTTGGCAGTTTTTCTCTCTTTGCCATAAGCGGTTTTTGTCGTCCGAATAGCTTGAAACAGTTTCATTGGCAAACTTGAGGCTTTAGATAAAACGAAGAGAACAAATCTGTCGAAAA
Source organism: Aedes albopictus (assembly GCF_035046485.1). Lineage (NCBI taxonomy): Eukaryota > Metazoa > Arthropoda > Insecta > Diptera > Culicidae > Aedes > Aedes albopictus. The sequence goes on from NC_085138.1 coordinate 343,217,538, forward strand.
TATACTGAGTTTCCCTATATAGTTCTAGCATTTTATACTGAAGGCTCTAGAAAACCGCATATGCGTTAGTGGAAATAAAAGAATAGAACATGATAAACCAATGTTAAATATTAAACATTATTCCTAAATAATCTAATGAAAATTTACGATGCGCAACTTACTTGAGCTTGAAAATGTTTATTTGGCAGCGCTTTCTTGTTTCCTTTATTCCACCATTCCATCAATTATTTCTTTCTCAAGGATTATTGATGAAATCACGCAGATCAAACCAAATATCAATCTAATATCTTCGACATTACCCCTTTCCAGAGAGATAGAGCTAGCCGAGGTTCGAACAGAGAGAAAATCTCCAGGCAGTATGAGAGAAGTTAATGCATGAAGAGAGAGAAAAAATGTCCGTGCATGCTTATCATACGTGCACAGCTAGCAAAGCAAAGCCTTTTATTGAATCAATGCGTCGTCGGTGGGTGCGCGGTTGATTTTCAGTCCTACCGATCCCAATGCCAATAATGCGGAAGATAATGTATACAATGCATCTCTGTAAATTTTGTATTTATGTTGTTTTTAATAAATTTTCTATTTACATTATTTCTTCTTCTAAGCTTTACCATTTTTACATATTCAAACATATGACATATTTTTTTATTACAAAAACTTTTTAGACAGCCCATGGGATGGGACTCGAAACACCTTCAGCGCCATCTTGCTGAATTACCTTTATATTTCGACATTACACAAAATTACTACCCAACTAACATTTATTGTGAATGTAAACGTCAACAAAGCGTTCTTAATACGGCTTGATGCTGAGTTACTGTGTTGTACATATGGACGGAAGCTTCTATGCAAGCCCTATACCAATGAATCTGGCGAACTTAATCAGCTTGTACATGCTGTGCGATCAGCTTTTATGCCACCTAGTCATAGCTCTTTTCTCGGCTCCTATGTGACCACTAACTGAATAACATCTTGAGAAGGCGCTTTTTCAGCCTTTTCGCAATTGTTAAATAATAGTTTAACGGCATCCCCAAATTAAACGATTAAATATAATTAGCTTATGGATACCGTGACGCAATACATGTGGAACTGGAATTATCACTTTTAAAATTGAATAATTAAAGTACTTGCCGCTACTTGGAATCGAACTCCCGATCTCCGTATCCACTGGTCCCGATGATGTACTCGCTGCCACACTGCTATATATAAATATCATAGAAAATAGCCCGTTTTGTTTTACTCCAGACAAGGCTTCATAATTGTGCCACAAGAAACCTTACCCAACTTCATCTTGCTGTAAAAGCTTGTGAAACGTCAAACGCAATAATGTTTACATTGAACAAGCTGTGTGGTTGCGCCAACAGATTCTTCTTCACAGCTTCTAGCTGAAAGAGTGTTCTTTAAACGGGTACGAAGCGCTGCTGTTTTGTGTTTTGGCAACATTACAAAACGTACTGTATAAAAGCAGCTGTTGTAGTGGCTGGGACTCTTACTCGATTTGCACATCTTCCGGCATTGAATTAAAGTGCAATAAAAGCAACCCAAATAATTTCACAGCACATACATGGATAGCTGTAAAGAATTTGTGTAGTAGCTATATATCCCGCTTAAAGTTTGTTTTGACAATAATGTTTATATCCGACAAGCCGTGTTGGTAAACCAACAGTTTCTTTATTACAGCTTCTAGCCGTAATGAAATCGCATAACATAACGCGCTGCTGGTTTGGGGATTTGTCAGTATAACGAATTGTACTGTATAGTAGCAGCTGTTTTGTTAGTGGGGACTCCTATTCGATGTGTTCAAGTTTTCACATCTTCCGGGAAATCTCCCGAAGTTGGAATACGGTGGAGTAAAGGCAGCCCCAGTGACAAGTAATGAATTTCTGAAAACCGAGTTTGGTAGCTGTATGATGCTTGTTTTGCAGTCGTGTATTAGCTTACGATTTATATTTGACTAGCTTTCCTTTTATTCGGCGTTGACTGCTTTTACTCGATGGTTACACAACAGAAAGCAAATGATTGAAGCTTATAGCGCTGAAAATGTTAGTTGGGTACTGAAGGGTGTTATTTGTCAGAAGGGGTATTTCTTATTTATAGGCAACGCCAGTAAGCCACCATAATGTGCAAGTTATTAATTAATTTTTTATCAGTATTAACGAGATTTTTAGCCCTAGGCTAGTTCATCTCGGGACCCACGCTTTATTTCCCCTCCGAAGGAAGAACTCACACTTTGCAAATTTGTCGGGAGTGGGATTCGAACCCAGGTCCACGGCGTGTTAGTCACGCGATTTAACCATCACACCAGGTCCGCTACACGAATTATTGATTAACTGGTGTTAGAGACCGCCAGTGCACCAGTAATTTCGGTGCAAAGTTCGGTGGCACACCAACCGAGTTATAAGATTACACAAAGAAAGCTGTGAACTGTTTATTACCACTAATGCATTGTAATCGTTGGATTCATTACATTTAAATAAAAAATATTGGGAAAAATATACTTCTGCATAAATTGTTTCTTTTGTTCGATGATTTATTACATCTGAATTTAGTTTCTTTTTTTGTATTTTTTTTTTGTATCATACATTTCAATAGTTGTTTATTTAAATTAAAAAAATATATGGCAACACGGCATAATGCTCTGCAATGATGATGCTCTCGATCACGCGCTGCTGCATTGAAAGGATGATAGGTTGATCTGGAGGGGAAATATTGAACCAATCAATTGATCCATGGAATAATTTGACCCATGGTTTGAACAATCTTCGGATTGATGTAAAATTTTCGAAGGAGGGGAAATATTGTAGAGAAAATTGAAGTAAAATGCGTTATGGAGCGGAAATATTGCTGCGTGGTTGATCAAACGGAAGATAGGGGAAAAATTGAATGATTGATATCAATCTATTTTTGAACAATATCATACATTCAATGTTTCCATAAAACGGCCAACTATTGATCAATATATGCATCGTGTGACTGGCGCTATACGGCCATGTTTTTGAAGTCATCATCTGTTTCAGGTCAAACATTTGATTTAGGCGTAGTTTACGAATGATATTTTTTCTTTAACAAAAAAGTTCTTTGCATCCCCAATTGCGGCCTAATTTGAACACGTTTTTATTTATTGTAACATATTTCAGCTAAGAGAATTAGATTTTTTCATGATTTTCCTAGTATTTTCGAAAATGTTCTTTTTTGTTGTGGAAAATATTACGCGCTTTTCAAGTGTTGGTCCAGAAAAGTGTACTGTTTACAAACTTTTGCTGTCAAAATGGGGTTCAACGCACAATAGGGGTCAGAGATGTTGGCTCGCTTTTTTACTGTGGGGTAGTTTTCGGATGACAAGTGGCTGAACGTGGCGATCAGAGTGCAGAGCTGCCACTCAGCGAAAAAAACTAGCGAAATTCATCGAAATACCTTATGAAAATTAGCTATAACTCATTCTTATGGATGACATAAGAATAGGGAGCGTCCATAAATTACGTCACGCGAAAATCGACCATTTTCACACTTTTTGTATGAGACCTAAGAAATTTTTGTATGGGTCGTCACACTTTACTGAACCCCCTCAAAGCGTGACGTAATTTATGGACGTTCCCATACCTTATGAAAATCGATCGTGCTTGCTATGACAAATTTTATAAGATAGACTTATGAAAAGAACAAAAAAATCTTAAAATGATGCAGATTGGATTCGATCCATGAACGTCGGGATCATCGAGCCCGTGTTTTATCCGTGTATGTTGCTAAACATGAATAAAAGCCACGTTGTGAGACGATTTTATGTCATAGAGTGACCTTATAAAATTCATCCGAATCCAAGTCCGAATCATTATGAATTATTTAAAGGCCGTTTCATAAGTTGGGCCTTATGCAAATCTTAAGGTTATTTGGCTGAGTGTGGGAAAAAATTTCGCCTAGGGAACGTTCAAAAATTACGTCCAACATTTGGGGGAGGGGGGGTCTAGAAAAGTGTGACAGTACGTGTATTGGGTATAGGGAAATTGCGTGACAGAGGGGTGAGGGGGGGTATAGAAATCCCGAAAAACGATGGACGTAATTTTTGAATCTTCCCCTACACTGAACGGCGGCTTGCGGTGAAAATTAATACTATTCTGAGGGTCAATTTAAATACACAACGCCACTAAATTTGTGCAGACTGATTTTCGTTTCAATTCAACAGAATTATGTTTTCAATTTTACCATGGACTCGATTTTTAATTATAAAAAGTTTCTGTTGGCAACCGGATTCGAACCAAGAACCTTGAAATCACCAGGCTCGCACGCTACCACTCGGCTATCGAACCGGTTGATGTGAGAAGAAACAAAACGCACACAAGAAGCGTTGGTGGGTCAATGATCATGTTTTGCCATGGTAAATTTAAAATCATTGTTATGCTTGTCATTACTGCAAGCCGCCTTTCAGTGTACCCTCTATCATGTTTTAGAACCAGTAAAAAGACGTAACTACCAAACAAGAAAAGTTCAATTTTCGATTACAAAACTAAATTTAATACCGTTTCATCATGCTAAAAGCAAGTCAGTATGTGATTTAAAAATAAAGATTAATATATTCAGCATATTAGATTGAAAAATTTCATTCCGAAAAAATCAGTGTTCTGTTTTCACCATTATGAAATATAAGCCTCTTCTCTCGCTTGTTTTTGTTGTTGCTTTGTTTGAAGAGCGAAAATCGGCTAAAAATTGAAATCTCTCTGGGTGATTATTTTTCTCAAATGAAAGGATAATGAGCCATTTTACGAAGTGACAACAATGCGTAGAGAGTGGGACCTTACACACCTGGTGAAAACATTAATAAAAGTGCGCCATTGCCCGAATAAAATCCTGAATTAATCCACCTATGGTGAACAGAACCCTTCCTACACTTATTAAAATTATTGTTGTATTCTGTATTCGTATGTATGATTGTGATTTTTAGTCATTCTAAAAAATATTGTAGATTTGACATTTTATCAAAAATCTCTCAATAGCGTGAATTTTATAAAACCTAAGTACTCCGCGAAAGATATCTCGGAAACAAAATGTCCAAACGGAATGAAATTCAATATCATACTACTAGGATGCTGCACCTTTCATTTGCTGATTGGAGAACTCAAAACGATTGACACACGGCTGAAGCATTTTTCAAAGACCTCTTAAAAAGTTAAGTTGTATTACTCCAAAGTACTCCCCGAAAGATATCTCGGTTACAAAATGTTCAATCGGAATGAAATTCAAAAACGTTCTTCTAGGATGCAGTAGCTTTCGTTTCGGGCCTTAAGAACCCGAATCGGTTGATAGACGGCTGAGAAATTTATGGTGATACACTTTGTCAAAAATATCTAAAATAATTAAGTTGTACTACTCCCTAGCACTCTTTGAAAGATATCTCGGTAATCGAACGTCCAATCAAAATAAAATTCAAAAGCGTTCTACTAGGATGTAGTAGCTTTCATTTGCTTCAAAGAGAACTTAAATCGGTCAACAGACTGCTGAGAACCGTGAGTGACATTTTTTGTAACATACATACACACACACACACACACACACATACACACACACACACACACGCACATACAGACATTTGCTCAATTCGTCGAGCTGAGTTGATTGGTATATGTGACTCGGCCCTGCGGGCCTCGGATCGAAAGTAGGTTTTCCAAGCGGTATTTATACCCTTCTTATGGGTGTAAGAAGGGTAAAAAAGGCTTTTCCTACATACATTCCGTGATATTTTTGCTACTGTTTATTATGCTCAAATATTACAAAGAGATAGTAGCTTTTATGTATTTGATGCAATTGCATTTTCATGTATAACTAACTTGTGTAACCAAATATGATCATAAAAAATCTGTTGACAAACGGCTGAGAAATGTATTATGATACATTTTATCAAAAATCTCTCAAAAGCGTAAATTTCATTACTCCTTAGTACTCGTGGAAAGATATCTCGGAAACAAAATGTCCAAACGGCATGAAATTTAATAGCATACTACTTGGATGCTGTAGCTTTCATTTGATGCTGAGAGAACTCAAATCGATTGACACACGGCTGATTCATTTATTATGAAGCATTTTGTCAAAGACCTCTTAAAAAGTTAAGTTGTATTACTCCAAAGTACTCCCCGAAAGATATCTCGGTTAAAAAATGTCCAATCGGAATGAAATTCAAAAGCGTTCTTCTAGGGTGCAGTAGCTTTCGTCTCGGGCCTTAAGAACCCGAATCGGTTGATAGACGGCTGAGAAATTTATGGTGATACACTTTGTCAAAAATATCTAAAATAATTAAGTTGTACTACTCTCTAGCTCTCTTTGAAAGATATCTCGGTAACCGAACGTCCAATCAAAATAAAATTCAATAGCGTTCTACTAGGATGTAGTAGCTTTCATTTGCTTCCAAGAGAACTCAAATCGGTCAACAGACGGCTGAGAACCGTGAGTGACATTTTTTTGTAACATACATACACACACACATACACACACACATACACACACGCACATACAGACATTTGCTCAATTCGTCGAGCTGAGTTGATTGGTATATGTGACTCGGCCCTGCGGGCCTCGGATCGAAAGTGGGTTTTCCAAGCGGTATTTATACCCTTCTTATGGGTGTAAGAAGGGTAAAAATACAGTAGAAAAACCGAACGTTGTATTGTAACAGCAGTACTATTTAGAACCATATTGTTACAATAGACACCACAGTAAAAATAAAAATACAAAAAACAATAATATGTAATGTAGACACTTAGGGCAATACACTGTGCTGGAGAGTACATTTTTCGTCACAGAGTTGCTCAGAATTTCTCCGGATTGCTCCCGTGTTTACATGGGTGTTGCCTGATTTATCACAAAATCAAAACAATATTGCCCGATATCTTGCTTTTCTTACAGCTTTAGGGGTGTTTATTAACAAATTTCGTCGATCATTGGTGAAAAGAGTTACTCAGAATTTCTCAGAGAAACTCTCGTTTGCACAGTGTCTTGCCCCTAGTGTAGACATCATATATATTTGATGAGCAAGTTGCAGCAGCTGGAGTCTTGACTGGAGTTTCCCAACATGGCTAATAGCGTGGTTCAAAAAATCGTTTTTGCTCCACACCGCTTATTCGATTCCTAACCAGATTATATGCCTTCTCACAAAATTTGAGTTCATTTGGTTGAAAATTGAGACTGCACAAGCCCGTCAAAGTTTGTATGGGAATTACTATGGGAAAACGATGTTTTTCATTCAATCAACCGTAGCATTTCCCCAAGTGCCCTAGTGGGTTAGTCGACCCTTGGTAATCCTAGGCTACTCTATCAGCTACAACTTTGCCGAAGACCGCATTCAAATCGGATGCCTCATTAATTAGTTACCGATTTTTATCCAGAATCGAAATCTTTACTCATGATGGTTAAACTATTCGGTGGGCATCACTGCATTCTGCAGTGGAACATAGTAGCCATTAGTAATCCTACATTATAGAGATCTGCGGAGGCGGCCATTGTAAGCCAATCGTGCAGAAAGAACTGTCAAAGTGTGAGCCAAATGAACAGGCTGATCGTTCGTAAGAAGGCGTCGATTGAACGGTATTGCAATCCGAACTAAATAAATTAAAATTATTTATTTTTAATATCGAGAAATTGACGGTATATGTAAGTTTAGTAAAAAGATAGAATTTAATTAATTCTGCTTTCAAAAGCTCAAGCTTATGACGAAACTTTTGTTGCTGCACTTCTCGAAAAAACTTTCATTGCTGCTTCTTGCTTTAGTTCTGCTGATATGTTTAGCTTAACACTTTGCAATAAATTTCAGATTTCATCGATTGCTCCGCTATTTTTTTCAAAATTTTGAAAAAAAAATTCTATCATAATTAGAAAATGTAAACAAAACAACTTGAACCACTACGAAGTCACGCACAAAGTTTGAACATCTAGCTTTGCAGCAAGTGTTGGCCGCTGATGCAAACAAAATGAACAGCGTTGCCGAATCGACATATGTAACTTCCGCTTATCTCTATGTAGAGGATTTCTAGTAGCCATGATTTCAGTGTGCTATCTTTGGCGCCATATGCAGCAATGTTGCCTGCTGGGAAGCTGGAGGATCATAGCTAAAGTTTGCCCAGTTGGATACAAATCGATAACAAATTAATTAAGCGTCCGATTTGAATGCGGTCTTCGGCAAAGTTGTAGCATATAGAGTAGCCTAGTATTACCAAGGGTCGACTAACCCAATAGGGCACTTGTGGAAATGCTACGGTCGATTGAATGAAAAACATCGTTTTCCCATAGTAATTCCCATACAAACTTTGACGGGCTTGTGCAGTCTCAATTTTCAACCAAATGAGCTCAAATTTTGTGAGAAGGCATATAATCTGGTTAGGAATCGAATGAGCGGTGTGGAGCAAAAACGATTTTTTGAACCACGCTAATGGCTAATCTCGGGCTAATTAAAACGCTTGAAAAATAGTCTCATCTAAATCTGGCTTAGTTTAAATTATTAAATGCCGCCAGTATACTTTTTAAACTGATATGTGTTTAAACGCCGCGAATGACAAAAAGGATTAAATTTTAAACAGTTCAGGATTACTATTATTTCAGAGTGAGACTATAAATATGTGAAAGTGGAATAGGACAAATCAGAAAGAAAACAATAACAAGACAGTTTAGATTTAGTGAGTAGAGTCGATCGGTATTTTTTGTGGTTTCTAATGTTATAATTACAATTGGTAATACCACTAAATTTGCGGAGAGAGCTAGGTAGAAAGAATTGGGAACAGGAAAAATATCGTGGAATATCGAAGATACGATACCAATTCTTGTAAGTAGAATAAGATTCAATTGTAGTTCTAATCTCTTTAAATATAAATTCATTTTTTTTAGTTTGAGCTGCCACGAAACAGTGCTGCTCCAAAAAATTGGTTCAAACATCCGAACAGTATTCCTCTCATCGCACTCTACATACTAGCCCGCTATATCTCTTGGATCTGCAGTTTTTAAGACATCTGGATTACCACCGATTTAAACATTTTATTGACTTTAAATTGATGTTCCAACTTATTCACTTTTTTCTCTATTCTTTCCTTTGCATCAAAAAAGTCACAAACATCAACAAAACAAAGCACGGAAAAAATCTAAAACTGAATAAATAATTAAAAATAAATGTTTCGGAAGAGTGAATGATTCAAACGTAAGAAAAACAGTATAATATATTGTTACATGAAAATCGAAAGTAAATTTATAGTAGCTACAATGTGCAAAGCTTTTAGCGAACCATTTCATTACAATACATTTTATTGTAGCTGGTATACTGTATGGTGCAGGAATGGTTTTCACCAAACACCCTATGGTTAGTTTTTATCCGGGCAGTTACTTCTTTTATGATGCCAATCAAAATATGGGGGTGGACTTGTGAATCAGAGAACATTTTTGAAAAGGTGGACAGGCCTAGTAAATATATTGTTTTTAATTGTAATTTTTTTTTTTTTATCTGTATTAACGAGATTTTCAGCCCTGGGCTAGTTCATCTCGGGACCCACGCTTTACTTCCCTTCCGAAGGAAGAACTCACATTTTTTTGTGTGAGTTTGTCGGGAGTGGGATTCGATCCCAGGTCCTCGGCGTGATAGTCAAGTGTTCTAACCATCCAACCAGATCCGCTCCTCATTTGTAATTTCACTACTGGCTATACATATAATCAAATGGTTTTGGAATGGTTCTCTCGAGGGTTCTCTTTTGTTATGTTGCATTGTTTTAATTGTGTTAATGGTATCTTAGGCTTTCTAGTCAAACTAACCTAAACTAGACTAAGTCTGAGTAGTCTTTGATTGAATTAACAGTTGAAGCTTAGGCTCCCATGTCCCACCTTGTATCCCACCAGCCAGATAACTGGGTTTTGCAAACTAAGCATTATTTGTGGCAACACTTTAAGCGGCATGATGGAACTATGCCAAGCGCGCTATAAGTGTTATTAGACCACTAATGTAGTTGCATGAAGTGGGTACGAGGTACATAAGTATCATTAAAGCGTGCTTAACCGTTATAGGCAAATCTGACGGAAGCTAACGATCCCTCCGCATCTGGTGGCAGGAATGAGAACCCTACGAAAAACATGACTCCGCCAAAAAGTGCCATGGCGCAGCATAGGCAAAGTGCACTTGTTTTTACTTTTTCGTATCGAATTCCGCATCGTAGAGAATCAAACGAGCACTTTTTGGAAAGAAAATTTAATTCTCTTTTAGATGCGCATAGATCCGGTAAGTACTCACGAACAATTTATGTTATTAATTTGAGGAGCTCTTGCTATGCCTCCAGCGGGCGATCTTTCGGATTTTTTGTTAGCTGGCCTATCCGATGTCTGTCGGCATGGGCATCAAGAATGATGATATTAGAAGCCATTGTAAATGGAAAATAGCAACTTCTAGAGCAAAAAATGAGTAAAATTTGACGACAAAAAATTGACTTTTTTATGTAAACAAACTAGAGGTGGGCAAAACGGCTCACTTCAGTGATCGGAACCGAGTCGGATCAATCACTCTAGTGCACGGGTTCCCAACCGGAGGTCCGTGGCCCCCGGGGGGGGGGGGGGGGGGAGGTGGGTGTTTGATGCCAGTCCAAGGGGGGCGCGATGTTACCAAAAAGTTGTTAAATTTTTATTCTATTATGTGCAAATTATACCAATTTTTAGTTTTGTATACCGTCACCCCCAAAAGCGACAATTTTAGGAACAAATTTTCAGTATAAAACGCCTTCAGAAGAAAAACTTTTCGGCTGCGCCATTATTTTCAGCTATGACTTAAATTGAATGTACATGACATTATTGTTAACGAAATGTGAGTGTCGAATTAAAAAAAAACGCATCATTGATCGTCGAAAACCCCTCCCACAGTAAATTTTTGGCTACGTCACTGTATCCAAAAAACTCGGTTTCATTCATTTAATTCAATTTTTTTTCCAAAAAATTTCATTGGGCCCCAGATGTTTCGACATTTCTTAAAGGGGGTCGCCACCTCAAAAAGGTTGTGAACCCCTGGTTCAGAAGATCCGGTTCACTAGAGCATAGGTTCCCAAACTTTCAGGTCACGCGACCCCCTTTTGTCAGCAGACGTAGTTTTCGCGACCCCCCCATAGAAATTCCCTCATTTGTTGTCTGTTACAGTAACATATTTTACTTCTTCTCTTCTTCTTGGCGTAACGTCCTCACTGGGACAGAGCCTGCTTCTCAGCTTAGTGTTCTATGAGCACTTCCACAGTTATTAACTGAGAGCTTCCTCTGCCAATGACCATTTTGCATGTGTATATCGTGTGGCAGGCACGAAGATACTCTATGCCCAAGGAAGTCAAGGGAATTTCCTTTACGAAAAGATCCTGGACCGACCGGGAATCGAACCCGTCACCCTCAGCATGGTCATGCTGAATACCCGTGCGTTTACCGCCTCGGCTATATGGGCCCTACAAAATATTTTACTGTCCCTCGCGACTCCCTGGATGAAGGCCGGTGACCCCCCTGGGGGGTCGCGACCCACAGTTTGGGAAACCATGATCTAGGAGTTTTATTTTTCAACAGTTCCAAGTGTTTTTTACGGTTCATTCAGAAGTTCCTTCTGGGATTCTTCAAAGAACTTCTTCTAGCTTCAGAACTTTTCTCTTGAATTCTTCCAGAATTTTTGTCTAGGTATTTTTTTTCTGAAGTTTCTCCTAGGCTTACTTCTCTAAATTTCCTCCAGGAGTTCCGTCAGGGATTCTTTCAGGCATTCTTTCTGGATTTCCCAGGGCGAATGACACTTCCTTTGCTAATCGGAAAAATCCGAATTTATCCGTTGCCAACCGTCGTTAACTGCGTCTAACTGCTGTTCAGTTAGCAGAGGTTAGCGACGGTTAAGAACGGATAAATGCAGATTTTCCGAGTAGAAAAGGATATGTCATTCCCCTTGGGATTACTTCAAAAAGATTCATGTGTGAGCTCTTTCTGAGATCCCTTAAAGAGTTTCTCCTGGAGCTTTCCCAAGATTTCTTCAGTATTTCTCCTAGGAGTTCTTGCTAAGATTCCCTCAGTAGATGCTTCTAGGGTTTCTTAAGGAGTTCTTTCATAGATTTCTCTAACAGTTATTGGCGGGATTCCTCAAGGAGTTCCTTTTATGTTTCTTCGTAGTTCCTCCAGGAATTTCTTCAGTAGTCTCTTCCGGAATGCTTTCAAAAGTTCCTTCTATTATCCTACATGATTTCTCCTAGAGCGTGTTTTTGTAGGAATCCTCAAGAAATTCTCTGTGGCAGTCTTCCGACAGCTCATTCTAGAAATCCTCCTATCTCTTTATGATTCCTCAAGGAGTTCCTACTTATTGGATTCCTCAAGACGTTCCTCTAGGATTTTTTTCAGAGGTTTAATGATGTCCCTAATTTCTACGTGAAATTCCTAATTTCTCAAGAGGTGCTATATATGTTGCCTGAGGGAGTTCTTACTGAGATTCTTTCAGCAGTCCTTCCTGGGATTCATCCATGAGCTTTTTTTCAGCGATTCCTACAGAAATAAGTTCTGGGATTCCTACAAGTGTTATATAATATTTTTCCTGAAGTTCCATTTACGGTTTCACCTTGAGCTCTTTCTGGGAATCCCTGTAGAAATTCTGTCTGGGATTTCTTTAAAAGTTCTTTGTAATGTTCCTCCGATCCTCCAATATTTCTTCTGGAATTCTCCAAGATCTCTTTTTAGCATTTTTCTGGGGTTTCTCCAAAAGCCCTATCTGGAATTTGCTTCCTGAACTTCCTTTTAGAAGTACCCTAAACATTCTTTCTGGAATTCCATCTAGAATTCCTCTAGGAGTTCCTTATGGATTTCATCCAAAAGTTCCTTGTGGAATTTTGCAGGAGTTTTTTTCTGAAATTCTCCCAAAAGTTTCATTTGATGTTTCTCCAGCAGATCCGTCTGGAATTATTCTAGAAGTTCCATCTAGTATTCCACTAGAAGTTTCTCAAAGGATTCTAATATGAGTTCTTTTTGGAGACTCTTGGACATTGCCCCAAGAATCGAAATTGTTTCAGAAGGACTTCTTACAGAAATTTTTGGGGATAGCACAGACCGCGCATTTGAAGAGCCCGTCAGTTATCGTGAGGCGATCAAACATCCGGAGTGGCGAAGTGCCATGGATTTTTACCTAAGTGATGGTGTTGCTGCTAGTGCATGTCGACGACCTACTGATATTTGATGAAGCGGCTTCACCAAAGACTTACCCAATGTTCCTTGACTTGATATCGACTCATATGCATTTTTGTTTCGATATTGTAACATAATTTTTGGATTGCTTTGTAGATCTTTCAAAAGACTTCCGAAGGATTTTTTATTACACTTCTCAAAGGACTCGATGGTTCCTTCAATATTGACTGTATCCCTCAAATGCAGCTTGCAGCGTTTTGATTAGTGGTGTAAATTCTTCAAAGTAATAACACACAACAGTATAGAAACTACAAGAACGGTTTACTGGTAAAACTTATCGATATACATATCTAAGGTAACATTCACGGTACTAACAAATTATGATATAGGTAGGATGAGTGTATTCCGGTTTATGGCAAGCTTTTTTTAGAATACAGTTTGCCGCGTCTCGATTTATTCTTCCTCTCCGCTTACAAATTTCCACGCTTGTCCTGATCGGCTTCAATGGCTTCGAACAGAGCCTTGAAGTTGCCAGCTCCGAATCCCTGTTTGAAATAAATGGAAGAATGATATCAATTCATATCAAATCAAAACTTTGCAAGCAAATGAACTTACATTGTGTCCGTGTCTCTGGATAACCTCCAGGAACAGTGTTGGACGATCCTGCATGTTTTTGGTAAAGATCTGCAGTAGATAGCCGTTCTCGTCGTAGTCGATCAGGATGTTGAGCTTTTGCAGCGTGTCCATGTCCTCTTGGATCTTGACCCTGCTGCTCTTTAGGCGTTCCCGCAGTTGATCGTAGTACGTGTCCGGGACGGACAGGAAATGCATTCCTCTGGCGCGAAGGTTCTCGATCGCCGCGATGATGTCGCTAGTGTTCAGAGCAATATGTTGGACTCCAGCTCCTCCGTAGTAGTCTACGTATTCTTCGATTTGGGACTTCTTTTTGCCTTTGGCCGGTTCGTTGATGGGCATCTTGACGGTCTCTTCGTAGTTGGTCATCACAATGGATCTCAAGGCGGAATATTCGGTGTGGATCTGGCTGTCGTCCACAGACCAGAAACGGTGGAACATCAGAACCTTCTCGTACCAGGCAGCCACAGATTCCATCTGCAGGTCTGGTTGGTTGCCGACCACGTGATCGATGAAGTCCAGGTGCGTTGCAGGCAGTTTCTTTGCAAGGACGTCGTCGTACAGCGGGGCCTTGTAGCCCGGCAGGAAAAGTCCGCTGTAGTTCTTCCTCTCGACGAAAGTGTGCTGAGTATCGCCGTAGGTCTTAACGGTCGCAAACCGCACCGTTCCGAACTCGTCACTCTCCTCCCAAACGTCACGGACTACTTCAGCTCCCCGCTGCTTGGCCCGCTTGACGATCACGTCCAGGTCTTCGACGGTGAAGGCCACGTCCTTGACTCCGTCGCCATGCCGGACCAGATGGGCTCCCAGTTCGGTGTTTTCCGGTTCGTAGGCCGACACGAACACGAATACGATCTTGTTCTGGCGCACGACGTGTTTGGCCAGCTTGCGGCTGCCCGTTTCCAGACCCTGGTAGGCCAGCTCGGTGAATCCCATGCGGGTCGTGTAGTAGCTGGCGGCCTGTTTGGCATTGCCTACGTAGAACGTGATGTGATCGAAGCAGAGGAACTTTCCCCCGTCCGGCTTGGGGCCCTTGTCGGTGTAGGTGGTCTGCGAGGGACGAAATAAGAAATGAAAGGATTAGTTTTCGTCTATTGATATGGGTAATCTAATCTATTGCATAACAGTAAAAGGAAACGCGATAACAATATGCAAATGGCGGTGACCGGCGCATCACCAACTAATATCACGTGTAAAACCCAAGTGCAGTAGGCACCCCTGAAGCTTGTCAACCCGGAAGCAGTTGCGTCTTTGATGACCGATGAAGCTGCTGGTTTCGTCAGGGATACTCTTTGGACGCTAAAAGGAATCGAAACAGTGTTGTTCCAAAAGTATACGTTAGTGCAGCAGAGGATGGTCACGAACCAACAACAGTCTTTGAAAACACTAAAAAGTAAAGTATAAAAGATAATTGGAGTGAACATTAAGGAAAACCTTCAGATGCCAAGATGCGGGAGCACCCGCATACTCGCCGATCTACTGAAGGACCGCGAGTTCGGCATTGTAGCGCTGCAGGAGGTGTGTTGGACAGGATGCATGGTGCGAACGTTTGAAGGTCGTATCATAATCATACCATCTACCGGAGTAGCGGCAACACACGTGAGCTGGGAGCAGCTTTTATCGTGATGGGCGACATGTAGAGGCGCGTGATTGGTTGGTGGCCGATCGACGAAAGAATGTGCAGGTTGAGGATCAAGCGTCGATTCTTCAACTGCAGCATAATAAACGTGCACAGGCCTCACTTCGGAAGTACTGATGACGATAAAGACGCATTTTACGCGCAGCTCGAACGCGAGTACGATCGCTGATCAAGCCACGACGTCAAGATCATCATAGGAGATTTAAAGGCTCAGGTAGGCCAGGAGGAGGAATTCAGACCAACGATTGGAAAGTTCAGCGCCCACCAGCTGACGACTGAATCATTGATTTAGCTGCTTGCAAAAACATGGGCATACGTAGCACCTTTTTCCAACACGGCCTCACTTATCGTTACACCTGGAGATCACCACAGCAGACGGAATCGCAAATCGACCACGTTCTGATTGGCGGACGGCGCTTCTCCGACATTATCAACGTCAGGACCTATCGTAGCGCAAACATCGACTCCGACCAGTATCTGGTGATGGTCAAACTGCGCCCAAACTCTCCATCATCAACAATGTACGGTACCGGCGACCGCCACGGTACAACCTAGAGCGACTAAAACAACCGGATGTCCTCTCAGCATACGCGCAGAATGTCGAGGCCGCGTTGCCAGACAAGAGCGAGTTCAATATGGCCCCTCTAGAGGACTGCTGGAGAACAGTCATCAACGACGCAGCCGAGAGCACGACGGGAACGTGGAAAGGAGTCGACGAAACGAATGGTTTGACGAGGAATGCAGAGGCATTTTGGAGGAGAAGATCGCAGCACGGGCGGTAATGCTGCAGCAAGGAACCCAGCAGAACGTGGAACATTACAGACAGAAGCGGAAACAGTAGACCCGCCTTTTGTGGTAGAAAAAGCGCCCCCAGGATGAAGCGAAATGCGAAGAAATGGAATTGCTGTGCCGTTCGGGAAGATTCAAAAATTACGTCCATCGTTTTTCGGGATTTCTAGACCCCCCCTCCCCCCTCTGTCACGCAATTTCCCTATACCCAATACACGTACTGTCACACTTTTCTAGACCCCCCCTCCCCCAAATGTTGGACGTAATATTTGAACGTTCCCTTCCCAAGAAACACGGAAGTTCTAGGAGAAGCTCAACGCACCCCGCAACGGCTTCGTGCCGCGAGCTGAAATATCCAGGGATAAGGACGGAGGCCTCTTGACGGACGGACGTGAGGTAATCGAAAGGTGGAAGCAGCACTTCGATCAGCACCTAAATGGCGTGGAGAACGTATGCACGGGAGGCCACGGCAACGGAGGAAACGACGATGCCAGTGCAGCGGACGATGGAAATGAACAAACTCCCGCGTTGAGGGAAGTTACCCAAGTAACCAAAAGTTCAGATAAAAGGGTACTTTATAAGCTAAGCAGCTTGTTCGAGGTTGCTCATTAGCCTTCTAAGCAGCTTCATTTTTAAGTAATTTTGGAACTTGAAAGTTCACATAAGCACGCTGGATAGCCTTCTAAGCAGCTTCTGACAGAACTTTGACAAAATTCATGCAGAAACAAAAATGTGTTTTCCAGAATCACAACTCTGTTGGTGGGTTGGTGATTCATGTCTGGAAATTCTTCTGATAATTATATTTTCACACATATCGCTGCTATGTAGATTTGAACTTGATCCTCCTGCGTGATAGCCTGCCGACTTGCCGCTGCGCTGCTGAAGACACTTGACAAAGTCAAGCTAACTTCACTACTGTACAAATGTGCAAAACTAGCTGCTGACAGAAAATCGATTCAAGTCAGACTTTACCTGTCGCTCACTCAATCGCAACTGTAGTACTGTGGTAGAGCGTAGGGTTCTCACGCAGTGACTATTGGTTCAAATCCGATGGGCGACATTTTTTTTTGCTCAAACATAATATTCATTGATTTGATAAACTCATATTTGTATTTTATTCTTGTTTTCTGTAAAAGAAATAAATTTAATCTACATTGAAACACAATGCTACTGAACTGAACTTCTATGAACTAGAAAGTTCCGACAAAGTTCCGAGTAGCATCATAAGCAGCTTTAAAGCTCCGCGAAGTTCAGATAAAGTTCCGAATGGAACTTTCTGGCTGCTTAAGAGGCTAACAATGAGCCTTGCCGGAACTTGTGACCGAAGTTCCAGCAAGGCTCATCGTTAGCCTCTTAAGCAGCCAGAAAGTTCCATTCGGAACTTTATCTGAACTTCGCGGAACTTGAAAGTGCATTTTGTCATGGGAAGCGGAACTTTTGGTTACTTGGGTAAGGATGCCATTCATCAGTTCTAATCCAACATCGCAGCTGAACTCATCAAGAAGTTGGCCACCTGTCTGCACCGGCTGATAGTCAGGATCTGGGAAAGCGAACAGCTACCGGAGGAGTGGAAGGAAGGGGTAATCTGCCCTATTCACAAGAAAGGCGACTATTTGGAATGTGAGAACTTCAGAGCGATCACCATTTTGAATGCTACCTACAAAGTGCTATAACAGATCATCTTCCGTCACCTGTCACCTATAACGAATGAGTTCGTGGGAAGTTATCAAGCCGGCTTCATCGACGGCCGGTCGACAACGGACCAGATCTTCACCTTTCTGGAGGCAAATCCTCCAGAAATGCCGTGAATACCAGGTCCCAACGCATCACCTGTTCATCGACTTCAAAGCGGCATACGACAGTATCGACCGCGCAGAGCTATGGAGAATCATGGACGAAAACGGCTTTCCTGGGAAGCTGATAGACTGATTAAAGCAACGATGAACGGTGTGCAGAACTGCGTACAGGTTGCGGGTGAACTATCCAGTTCATTCGAATCTCACCGGGGACGGACTCTCATGAGATTTTTGATCATTTCCAGCTGTTACTTATCCAGTGTGTGCTTTTGGACGTCGTCCAGCAGGAACTCCTCAGATCTAATCTGCTCAGCTAAGAATCCTCAATTTTAGGAAAAAAACCTAGAGGCTTTCGCCAGAATCTTCCGGAAGAATCCCAGCAGCATTTCTAGAGAAATTCAAAGTGAAATCCCTGGAGGAAGCAGAGCACAGAAGGAATTTTAGGAGATCCTTGGTGAAATTTTGAAAGGAATCTTGAAAGGAAATTCTGGAGGAATCTCTGTAGGCATTCGTCACAAGAGTCACAAGAAAAATTTCTGACGGAATTCCTGTAGGCATTCCAAGGACAAAAGAATTGGTGAAGGAATCATTGGAGAAATCCCAGGAGGAAGTACTTCCATTTTTCGAGGGGAATTCCAGCACAGCCCTGGAGAAAATACATCCTTTATCAGACGAATTCCTCTTAACAATCTTCAGGAATACCTACTGGGATTCCTACAAAAAATCTGCTTGGATTCCTCCAGAGATTTGTCCAAGGATTTATCCAGGAATTCCTTTCGAGATTCTTCCTGAGATTCCTAAAAAAAATCCTCCTGTGATTCCTTTATGGAATTCTTCAAGGGTTTTTCCAGTAATCGCAGACAAAAATCTCTTGAGGTATTTCTGGAGAAATATCACAGCTGGAATTTCTGGAGGAATTTCGGGAGATATTACTGGAGACCTACTAGCAGGAATTTCTGGAGGAACTATAAGAGCAATTTTCGGATGAATCTTTGTAGAAACTTCCAGAGGACTCCTAGAAGTATTTCATGGATATATTCGACAAGCCATCCCAACAAGAATCTCGGGAGGAATCTCTGCAAAATTTCCTGGAGGAATAAGTTCATGAAAATATAAAGTAAATTTTGGAGGAATCACAGCGAAAATTGATGGAGGAATCCCCTCGGGGATCCTCCAGAAATTCCTCCTGTGGTTCCATTCTTCCAAAAAAATATTCTAGTTTGCTCGAGAAACAGGTTCTGCTCTAGTTGGGGCATTATGCCAAGAACAAAGGCGTGTCAGAGGCGTTTTCATGCGCTTCAGGGCGTTTCAGGGCGTTTCAGGAGGTTTCAGACGGCTTTAGGGGGGCTTCATATGCTCTCAGGTGAACTTCACGGGAGTTTCACAGGTGTTCCAAAGTGTGTCAAGGCGTTTCAGGGCGTTTTAGATGTATTTCATTTGTGTTTCAGAGGTGTTTCAATGCGTTTCAAAAGGTTTCAGAGAGGTTTTGTGAGGCTTCAGAAACTCTCAGGTGAGTATCACGGAAGTTTCATGAGGGTTTCAGAGGCGTTTGAAAGCCTTTCAAGGTGTTTCAATGCATTTCAGGGCGTTTTATGGCCTTTCAGGAGGTTTCAGGAGGATTAAGAGTGCCTTTAGTAGAGAGTCGCAGGTGAATTTGCCGGAGGTTTAATAGGGGTTTTAGAGGCGTTTAATAGCGTTTTAATGCGTTTCAAGGAGTTTCAGCAGGTCCAAGGGGGCGTCAGAGGTTCGTAGGTGAATTCCACGGAGGTTTCATGGGGGTTTCAGAGGCGCTTCAAAGCGTTTCAATGCGTTTCAGGGCGTTTCAGGACATTTCAGAAGTTTTCCGATGAATTTGAGGGGGCCTAAGAGCAAATATGATAAATTAAAAATCTTTGCTAAGAGGCTCGCAGGTGAATTTCACGGAGGTTTCATGAGGGTTTCAGAGACGTTTCAAAGCGTTTCAAAGCGTTTCAATGCGTTTCAGCAAGTCTCACGGGGGTTTTATGGGGCTTCAGAGGATTTCAGGTAAATTTCACGGATGTTCATAGGGAATTTAGAGGCGTTTCAATGCGTTTCAATGCGTTTCAGGGCGTTTGAGGAGGT
Organism: Aedes albopictus; assembly: GCF_035046485.1. Classification (NCBI taxonomy): domain Eukaryota; kingdom Metazoa; phylum Arthropoda; class Insecta; order Diptera; family Culicidae; genus Aedes; species Aedes albopictus. Next base: position 343,237,623 of record NC_085138.1, read on the forward strand.
TTCACAGGAATTGAATTTCTCGTTTCACGGTGTTTCAGGAAGTTTCACAGGGGTTATAGGGGGCTTCAGAGGTTCTCAGGTGACTTTCACGCAAATTGTGAAGTGGGTTTAGAGGCGTTCCAAGGTGGTTCAATGCATTTCAGGGCGTTTCAAAGTGGTTTCAGGAGGTTTTAAAGTGGTTTCAGGGGTTTCAGAGGCTCTCAGGTACATTTTATGAAGATTTCATGGCGTTCCAAAGCATTTCAAGGCATCTCAATGGTGATCAGAGCGGTTTCAGGGGAGTGTAGAAGCCCATTTAACTTTTCTTCTATTGCGTAAATCTCTTAGAGACAATCAGATACGTGTAGATTCGATGACCTATACTGAAGGAAGTTCTTGGAGATGCTTAAACTGACAATGAACTCACCACTTGATAGCGCATTGCTACATGAGGCTGTGTAAGCATAAATTTCATTCATAATGCTCCAATAGATCACTGATTAAGCTTGCAGATCAGATGGCCTAAACTCCAGGGAGTTCTCGGATACTCTTAAACGTTTAACCCTTAAACAATCCGTAAACGGCCCTTAACTCTTAATTTTGTTTTTTTTTCGTAAACCAACTTTATCTGTAATCTTGAGTACGCCAACTGCACTGAACACAACCAAATTCCATTTAGGTAACGTTTCCTAAATGGAGGGATCTAAATAGATTTTACCTAAATGGATCCTACCTAAATGGAGGTTTCAGTGTGCAGCTTTTAGTGTTCTTGTTTTGTAAGATCAAAAAGTTTGATGTATAGGTAGGTTCTGAAATAATAGGTAACTGTTCTCTTCCTCGGAAGAATCAGGAATCAGGAAGTGACCGTTATTGAGGTTTTGTATAAAAATTAAGAAGAATAGATTCAGATTTGGATTAGAAATAAATTAGGGGTATTAGGGGCATAATGGACACCCTAAACAAATGAGTGCGTAAGGCCTGTATAACAGAGTAAAACTTAACATATTATCAGTTGATTTACAACTCTAACTTGTTTCCCACGTCTTTCAATCATTTACAGCAGGTAGAATGTCTTTATTGTGAAGAAACAACGAATTGTAAACCGTGTGTTTTTCAGGGCTGGCAGTAAAGGTACGGGGCGAAATGGACACCCATCGGGGCATAATGGACACCCCTGCATATTTTATGCTAATTCTTTGGTTACATCGACCAGTTAAGTAATTTGCCTACAGAGACCAATACCGCAGATATAATACTCCATCTTAGACGAGTTTACGTAACATCTTAGTAAATTAAATAAACTTTAGGCAATAATAATCGGATTGATTATTTTCAAACGATCTAAAACGCCTAACAGTATGCAATGCGCGTACATCCATTCGTTATTGCCGGTGTTCATTTCGCCCCGAATCGACTACAACATTAAAATTGCTATTTTAAGTAAATTCTGATTAGAAATAAAATACTTCATCCATTGCTAAATCTTCGTATACGTGTAGATAAGGTAACAATTCACTTGTTTTTATGGTAAACACACTTAACCGTTATGTGTCCGACAAACTTTTTGCTTTTTTCTACACCGTGCTATTCAAATGGGCGCTGGGTACCCGGGTACCCTGTCGGCCACATAAGGGTTAAACACTCGTAATACCTTATTTGATGCTGCTTCGAAATTATAAGAATTTCACCATATGAAAAACATATTTCAATTTCAATGATATTTTGGTTATTTTGGAGCAATATAAATGGTACTTTTGAAAAAAAGAACCATGACTTGTTCCTTTACACTTATTCATCAAAAGTTTTACATAAAAGTCAACGGTTTCGGCAAAAACAGGGGTGTCCATTATGCCCCTTATCCCCCTACTAAATGTCAACTAATAATTCGAACACATAATATCTACTCTAAGACGTTTTGCCACCTTTTGTATGAAGTCGCACCACTGTGCACTAGACCGGCCCATATTTGTATGATGCGAAAATAGTTATTTATGCAACAAGTTGCAAAATGATGATTTTTTCAGCACGAGTCGTACATTTATCCAACGAGGCTTGCCGAGTTGGATAAATACGACAAGTGCTGAAAAAATCGAGTTTTGCAACGAGTTGCATACAAAGTTTTTTGTAATTGCAAAACATACCCATTCAGTATTATCCTTGGTATAATCTTGCTACACGTACATGTATCAAGACGAACCACGTGGCAGCATTCATGCGCGTCAGCGTGGTGCTTTTGTTTGATCAGGTAGGCTATGATGGGGTAGGTGTAAGAAATTTGCAAACTCCCGTCGTCGTCATACCGCAACCGCACCGCATGGGCAAGAATAAAAGTAGCTTCAGCTGCTGCTTGTACGTCTGATCTGCAGTTTTAATCTGAATCTGGATAGTCCTGATTCGGATTCGAGCTCATTAGAGGATGTAGAAGTGGCAGCTGTGTCTACGGTAGCCTTGAAAGTTATCGAAAAGTGGGTTCTGGCAAAGGTGCCGAAAAGTGCTACTTTTCAGCACTCTTAAGAGTGCCGAAAAGTAGTACTTTTCGGCACTTTTGTTTTAGTGAAGAAAAGTAGGCCGTTTTAACGTTACAACCGCGAGTGAAAAGTAGGGGAAAAAGCTACGCAATTACAAAAAAAAAGTTTTCAAGATTCACGGGGCACCCTCTAGAATTGAGCCTTTGGATGAGAAGAACAATCTGTGAAAGATTCAGCTCAATCGGTTGAAAATTGAGCTGGCGCAAATGAGTTGAAGGTTTGTATGGGATGTTCAGTCCAAATATATGGGAAATTGGATGACCTCCAGTCTTTCATTCAGCACGCTGGTTTGGCGAGTTCGATTCGGCTCAGAATTGAAAGAATGGTAGTTGATACCCTAAAGAACAACTTTGTAGAAGACCATATCATGATAGAACTCAATTCAGTTGCGGTTTCGGCCAACGAAAGCAGGATGAGGACATCTTCCCCAGTTTACTCTCGGTTGTTACATGCAGCATGTGTTTTTCGTTTGAAACTTGCGCATTACATCATAGGCGGCTATGTTGTCCTGTATTTCCATTGCTCACGCACGTAAATGGGTATCGAGACAATGAAAAATTACATAGCTGCCTATGATGTAGCGCGAAAGCTACGACCTTCAAACACGTGCTGTATATAACAACCGAGAGTAAACGGGGGAGGGCCCATATAGCCGAGGCGGTAAACGCACGGGTATTCAGCATGACCATGCTGAGGGTGACGGGTTCGATTCCCGGTCGGTCCAGGATCTTTTCGTAAAGGAAATTTCCTTGACTTCCTTGGGCATAGAGTATCTTCGTGCCTGCCACACGATATACACATGCAAAATGGTCATTGGCAGAGGAAGCTCTCAGTTAATAACTGTGGAAGTGCTCATAGAACACTAAGCTGAGTAGCAGGCTTTGTCCCAAAGAGGACGTTACGCCAAGAAGAGAGAGAGAGAGAGAGAGTAAACGGGGGAAGATGTCTTCATCCTGCTTTCGTTGGCCGAAACCGCAACTGAATTGAGTTCTATCATGATATGGTCTTCTACAAAGTTGTTCTTTAGGGTATCAACTACCATTCTTTCAATTCTGAGCCAAATCGAACTCGCCAAACCGGCGTGCTGAATGAGGGACTAGAGGTCATCCAATTTCCCATATATTTGGACTGAACATGTCATACAAACCATCAACTCGTTTGCGCCAGCTTAATTTTCAACCGATTGAGCTCAATATTTCACAGATTAGTCCTGTTCAACGACGTAGGTTGAACTAGCTCGATGTTGCTCCATCCTGCTCTTACCCGTTTGTTGACAAATAGGTAAAAGCAGGATGCAGCAACTTCGAGCAAGTTCAACCTGCGTCGTTGAACAGGACTATTGTTCTTCTCATCCAAAGGCACGATTCTAGAGGGTACCCCGTGGAAGTTTTCGACATTTTTGTTTGGGTCAGTCTACTGTGCACTGTTCAAAGAGATTCAGTGGGGATGCAAAGGGATTTCAAGGAAGTTTCAGGGAAGTTCAGGAGGGGTTTCAAGCTTTTTCAGGGTTTCAGGTACTATCAGGGATAAATTCCCTGGAACACTCCTGAAACCATCTAAACCTCCCGGGAATACTCCTGGAACGAGGGTTAACCTTCACATACCCGACCCCCGACAACTCATTTTCAAAATGCTGGCATTTCGTCAATTCTCATCCGATTTTTTTGAAGTCGCCCTTAATCGATCATAAATTGGTGCAAGTTTATCACACTTAAGTGGTCATGTAATATCCGGAACCATTCCGGAGATATTCCGGATTGTACTGGGGTCAGGGGGTGTGGGAGTGATCTGTTTCGTCAAATGACTAAAAAGGATTATTTCGTGTGTTATTGTGTTTGAGAGGCACCCGCGGAACCTGTTTCAGATGTTCCGGAGCTGCCATATCAGTTGCTACAAACTTAAGTCATTTTTTTCTGCTCAATTCTCTTGAAATCATGAGGTTTGATATGTCGCACGGCATGTTTTAGTTGCAAACCAGAAATGTCCCCGATGTCACCCCCTTGGAACCTATGCTAGATGTTCCGGGTTGGCCATATTAGTTGATACAGACTTCAGGGTATCGTTTCTGAGTCAGTCATTCGAAAACATGAAGTTTTATATGTCGCACGACATGTTTTGGATGAAAACCAGAAGTGTCCGCAATGAGGTCCACGTGGAACCTGTCACGGTGATCCGGATGGGTCAACTTATTCAAATCTGGTTATCGCAGTTGTGTTTTATTATTCGCAATAAAAATTCTGCTGAATTTCGATGGTTCAAACACAATAACACACGAAATAATAATTTTTAGTCATTTCGGCACCCTACCTGACCCCAATACAATCCGGAATAACTCCGGAATGGTTCCGGATATTGCATGGCCACTTGGGTGTTATAAACTTGCACCAAATTATGATAGATTGAGGGCGGCTTCAAAAAAGTTGAATGAAAATTGACGAAAACCCAGCATTTTGAAAATGAGATGTTGGGGGTCGGGTGTGTGAAGGTTAAGGACGATTTGAGTTTCTATCCGAACACTTCTTTTTTTATTTAAGGACAAACGTCTTTAAATCCCGCTTCAACAGTGCACCAAAACTTCAGACGCACAAATCTCAAGAAGCAAGCTTCAAACAACAATGCATTTTATTATTCTATTCATGCTCACTTGTGAATTGATCACTGAAATAACTAAAACGGCCGCTATGGAATGAACAGATAGCGCCACCGTAGCCTTGTGTGTTTGACGTAACTCGACTGCTGTCACTGTGTGACCGTCCATATACGGGTGGCGCTTTTGTTTTGATGCGGTGAGTAGCGGAAAAGTCGGCTTCAATGATCCATTGCTTAAAATATGAAGCTCAGGTGCGCTGGCTATGTTAACAAATAGATTTGTGCCCTCGAAATCGTGAGTAGGTGCCAATGACGGCCATTGTGGCGGCCATTTTGGGATTCTAACAAGTCTGTCCTTAACTGACTGCAAACAAATTGGCGTTATTGAACCTTTTATAAGTGGAATTACTGGAATATGTTACAAGAAAACAGTTAGGTATGATCACTTAGCCACTCAATTGATTCGTTCTGCATTTCCACTGATTCCTCTAAATCTCAGACTAAATTAGGCCAAGCTCAATGTCTTTAGCGAATCTTGTAGCTGGCTTTCTCAGTCTAGCAATTTACTGTTTTCTTAATTGTTAAAAGCGTGTAGAATTTTGAATCACCTAATTTACAAGTTTTTCTTTGTGGATAGTTGAATTTCTCTTCAACTGTGATTTGTTGCTAGATTCAACTAAGCTGTACACTAATATTGTTCAGGTTCACACAATTCAGTAATAGTCCACCAAAAGTTTTCACTCACCATTTTCACAGATAAACTCGTCAACTGTTATATAACGCCCCCAAAAACCGTCACGTCTGCTTCAGGTTGCTTCCCGACCGGATCGTTCAGCAACGTCTCCCGATAAACTTGTTCTCACTGGATCTCCAACCGGAACCGAATCACTTGCACAGTTTTTGTCCAAATCACAAAATTCCTCACAAAATCACACGATAACCGTCCGTTTCGCGCCACGTCCAAATTCAAACTTAACCACCTGAGCCGGCAACGTACCACCTTTTATAGAATTTCCACGCGTTGCTCCGTCTTCGATTCGATCACAGTTTGATCGCGGGATGTTTGTTCGAAAGCGAAGAATCATGGGCACGCGCGCGCCTCAACGCAAACCTAAAACTTCATTCGGAGAACTGGTTCTGTTTCTAAGCGCAAACGGTCGTCTCCTCCCGGGCTGGATGGATGGAGGTTTTATGCGAAACGAAGCCGGTCCGGGACGGTTTCGTTGCCGGGCAGGCAAATGAGTGTCTTGATACTTAGATGTTGTTGTTGTCGTCGGCGTCGGCGTTGTCCATGTCTTTGGAATTTTTCAAGAACTTGCGGACAACCTGATCATCGCCTCTGCTAGGTGGTTGAAAGTGCGGGTGGTGACATCGATAATGGCGCTGGAAGATGTCACCATCAAGTTCGAGCAATTTATTTACGAGTTATATCAGGTAACTCAGGTTGATACCAGCAGACATTAGCTAGCTGTATTCCATTCTTTTTTCAATTTAATTGGACAATTTGTTCAATTTTGATAATACTGTTGTACGCTTTCGTTTAACCAAGGCCTATTTTTTCGCAACTGTAATAATTTTCTTCATTTTTAGTTTTGGAGGTTCTTACAGGTGATAGGGAATAAAACAATATAAACTGGTACCTAATTTTGGCGGACGGTGCATAAATTTAAAAGGGCATAAAAAGAGCACAAATTTACAAAAAATGCATAAATTTAATTCACAAGAACTAATCTTGCTCCTAGGCATTTGAGATGGGCCTAAGGGTTTTCCAGAAAGTTCCCAGAGTGCACAAAAAAGGGGGATCCAATGGACTTCAGTGGCGTTTCAGAGGGTTGTTTCAGGGGATTTTGGGAGCCTGTTAAGGGCATTCCGTGATGTTTCGTTGGTGTTTTAGTCAGATTACGGGGATTTCAGGTGCGGTGCAATATGATCAAGGGGGTATCAGGGGCCTTTAAAGGGATAAGGATCAATACCATGGATTTGGATCGAGCCAAATAATAGCCTTTAAAGGGCGTTGCTAGGGGTTTTAAGGGGCGTTGTTAGGCATTTTAGAGAGTTTCATGGGGATTCAGGTCTGTTTTAAGGGCGTACCTAGAGCTTTTGAGCATTTGATAGCATTTCAAGGGCCTTTTCAGGTGAATTTCAGGAGGTTTCTGGAGCCTTTAAAAGGTGTTATAATAAGTTTCAGGGACATTTCAAATTGGTTATAATGTCTTCATTCAAGGGCGTTTCAATGAGATTACGAAGGTTTCAGGGACGTTTCGAGGCATTTCAGGATTTCAGAAACACCCATGGAGTTTCAGGGGCATTTCAAATGGATTACCGTCTACCCCCGTTGGTTTGACCGCATCTAATCTGAACACTTTTTAATTTGACCCCCTCTAATCTGCACATCGTTCAAACTAAAAATGGTTCAAACGTCACTCTGCTCATGGAACGGGGTGAAACGGAACGCAGAATCAAAACAAAACAGCAAACAGGGTTGCCATTAGTTTGTTTTTCGATGCCCACAGGGTTACTAGAAGATTAAATTAACAAAAGAACCCCGTTGGTTTGCATGAGGTGTCTTTCAAACCAACGGGGGTAGACGGTACGGCGATATTAAGGAAATTTCAATGAGATTGTGGAGGTTTCAGGGCCGTTGTAAGGTATTTCATGGGTGTTTCAAGAGGTTTCAAGGTTTTTTTTTGTGGTGAATGCTTCCGAAATCCCTCAAAACCCACACGGACCCCATGTAACGCACCTTCAAACTCTCCGAAACCCCCGAAAACGCCGCCGAAAATGTGCTGAAGCTTCCTGAAATACCTGTAACCTTGTAGCTCAGGGATTAAGGGATCAACAGGGTCGTCTATAGAGGATGGCTTGAACTTTCCTGTCTCCACAGTTTTAAAGGCAGTCTATCAACAGTAACATTGAACATTTGAAGCACATATGAACACCATAGAAAATCTGAGACCGACCAACAACATTCACAAACGCTCTAAATAAATATACTAACGGGAATTAGAACAGATCATCAGACCAGCGAGGGATGGTAACTCCTTCCGAGTTCGGAACCGTTCAACAAAGGGCCAGAAATGGTAAAATCGCTAGAACCAGGGCTGTGTCCTTAATAAAGTGGCTACTCTGAGGCTAGTTACAATTTACATAATTTATTTTGTGACGTCACACTTAACTAGGGGTACTTGCATGCTGATTGAACTTCGGGATCCGGATCCCCGAACTGTGGTTGATCGTAGTTTCGCAGGTAGGTAACCGGCGGCCACATTGGCGACGGTTGTCGGGGCTATGGTTGGCCAAATGAAGATGGCGAATTCTTGGGCTGCAGCTGGAGGCATTCGGAGGACGCAATGGCGACCGATCGTGGTTTCGTTCGACCGGCAGATCGCAATGGCCGTTGCTGCGGTAAACCTCACTTCGTAGAGGGGGGGGGGGGTGGGGGGGGGTTCACGGCTTTTGTCTGTCGAGGCCGCCACGGAGATTCGATTTCCGATCACTGGAGAGCGCACTTGACCACTACAGATGCTTCCGGGATCACTCCTAGGCAGTGGTACACAAATAGAAAGAAAAAGGCCCAATTGCTGGACCTTTTTCTTATGGGTTTTCTGTTTAACTTTCTACTTTTTGTATCTTCGCACTACTATTTAGCATCAGAACGTACTATCTTCGTGGACGTTAATACTAATTTTTAATATTTTTTGTGGTGTATTTTAAGCATAACTTGCACAATTTTAAAGACCTAGGATAAGAACAAAACAACACTTAGTTATTAACGATTTTATCACAAACTATAAATTAATTTTAACCTTTTACAATATGTACATTATTTACACGCGCGCACTACTGTCTGTTCTGGTGATCTTGATCGGAAAAAGAGATTGATCATTGGCATTTCTGGCTTTTATAATCAACGGCCATCTGTGGAACAGAGCTAGATTAAACATGCAACATTCAACATACATCCATTGTTTAATCTTTTGCGCTCATAATTTGGTCATATACCCGATTTTTGCTGGCTCCATCTGTCTGTCAAACTAAAGACCAAGAAGTACTTTACCCAGTCTCTTTACAATGTTATACTGTCAGACGGCCCGTCAAACAGTGGGTACAGTAAAAGTGGAACAGAGCTCTTGCACTCATCAAGCCAACTGAGTGAAGCCACCCGTTCCATACTGGTATTAGTGGGATCTTACTTCGCAAAGGGCGTATTAGTCATAACCGGAAATTCGGGAAAGGAATTTGGAAATATCAATAAATCTTGTGGCGGAGCTACAAGTCCAATTTGGAACCAACGGTTACATACCTCCAAAATCCCCCTCGGACCCTATGTTACGCACCTCAGACCCTCCGAAACCTCCGAAAACGTATCTGAAACTAGTCGATCAGTTGAAGCGCCTCTAAGACCCACTCCAGAAAAAGGGGTTTTGATAAATTTATATTTTCACCGAAAAATACATGAAAAATAGAAAAATGGGCTTGACATTTGTTAAGAGAAATAGTTTTTTTTATTATTGTAATTAAAAATAAATAAATTTAAAAACCAATGCAAGGCAACAATTTTGTATAGTGATTTACAATGTAGATGGACCTATTAATCATAAATATTATTGTTTCGGAAGTGTTGCCAGTTTAATTTTACATTCATTTCATAGAAATTTGTCATCCGGATGCGCTTTGGAGCGCCTGACTTCCGAAGTTAGGTATCTCGCATATGTTTTGAGAGAATTATATTTTCGGCAAAGTGCATTTTCTAACTTTGTACCGCGCCGACAATAACACGTAGGGCGACGGTCGAATTGTGGACCTCCAGAGAAAATCAGGTTTGAATTTAAGCCTTAAACTTAATCAGATGCAGATAATGTTACACGTAGTCATCATGTTGATAAAGCCTGTATCCGTAATAATCGGGACACAGAAATACAGCTGTAACTCTGTAATAGATAAAATAAAATTGCTCAATTTTGGCCTAATAAAACCTTAAGATGTGTTCGTCTCACCTACAAAATTTCATGTGAATCGGTGCAGTAATTTTTGTTGTAGCAATGAAAGAGTAGAATGTGTGCCATTGAATTTTGTACAGCCCCTAGTTTTGCTTGTCAGCGCTGCAACTTTTGAATTCGTCAAAGGAAATGGTTGAAATTTTCAACACAAACCTCTCAATCTACATTTGTTGCATGGGCAAAATTTCAAAAAAATCGATGTACTATCAACTATTTTATAATCGAAACATGTATTGGGACTGAACGTGATTTTAACCCCTCAGACAGCAATTAGTCAGCACCCTTTATTGTATCGATTGCACTACTGAAAGTACTTTACCAATAATCATCAAATTTTGCCGACATAATATACACATAATCAACTACCTTCTGTGAAAATTTTATGAAAATTGGTAGAGAAATTCAAAAGTTATGAATAGGCAAACACCGCACATGAAAAACACGAAAAAAAATTCACTAACACTCACCCCTATCAACACCAGTAGCTTTCGAACCAATTGATAAAAGTTGACGAAATTCTGCAAGAAAGTGTCTCTATAAGTATCATAACTGCTAACGAAATTTCATAATTATCATCACAGAACTTTGAACTGTAGCGTAAAAGAACCATCTACTATGCGAATGAAAATTGGTCATGATTGTACAAAATGCTTAAAACCACATCTGTTTCTTTTTCATCCACAGTTAAAAGTAATGCATCGATTTTTATGAAATTTGGCACAAATAATAAACATACACCAGAGAGTTCTCAGTCTATTATTTGGCCAATTTTACCGATTCATCACAGAGCTACAGCCGTACTTCTGTGTCCCGATTATTGCGGATACAGGCTTTATCATAACAAAAGCCCTCACTGTTAGCCAAAAATATCCACAATATCACTTCTAGCTGAAGATTAGATGAAAATAACTTGTTTCTGTTTCGTCAGTTTCCACTAATTTGGACACCTTAATTCATTTTTGAATGTATTTAGAATATTTTTTGTACACCTGGTGTTAATACTCGTTTGAAACTGATTTGGGAGAAACTGCTACTTGAATATGTTGGATCACGTTCTAAACACTTTTATGCACTTATGCAAGTTATAAGACTTTTTTCTAAATAAAATTTCTTCCATAATTCCTCTTGGAATTCCATTTCAATTTCATTCAAAAAATCCATTGAGTATTATTTCATTAGTATTTCTCCAAATATTCCTCAGAGAATCATTATAGAAAATCTTGCAGAATTGCTTTAGAAATTCTTCTTTGAATTTTATTAGAAATCTTCTAGGAATTCTTTAGAAATTATCCAAAAATTTCTCGAATTAGTCATTTAAAAAATCATTCACTGATTTTATAAAAAAAATCTTCGTTGACTTCTTCAGGAATTTCCTCTGGTTAAAGGAATCCCTTTGGAGCCGGAAGGGTCAATATGACCCCGGGGATGACACCGGTTAAAAAGCCTTCCATGAAATCTTTAAAACAATATGCTAGGGATTCTTTCTGAGATTTCTCTAAGAATTCCTGCAATCTTTCAGGACACGCGCGCGCGCCATCAAGCAGTTAAAACTGCACCACGCTCGCGCTGTATACTACGAGCGAGGTTGTTTGGTAGCGTTGTACTTTTTAAAACAGTGCGCGTCCTGAAGGGTTAAGTATTATTGCAGAGATTTGTTTAGAAAATTCATAGAACCGTTAATGAATTCCTCTGAAGTGCTCTGTGTAATTCATCCATATACTAAGAACTAAAAAACAAATAACTGTTTTTTTCAATCCTTTCATGGATTCCTTCAGAAATTGTTCCATGTATTCCTTTAGGACATCCTCCAGGGATTTTTTTTTTCAGAAAAATCTTCCACAGATTCCTTCAGAAATTTCGCTAGGATTTCTTCATGGACTTATTATTTGAATTCCCTTTTTAAAAAGAAAATCATCCAGGTACTCTATCGAATGGTTTTTACAAGAACTCTTCTAAAGTTTCTTAATAAATTCGGTTAGAGTTCCACCAAGAATTTCCCAAGAAGTTTTCCTTGATATTTCTTTAGGAATTCCTGCTGAGATTCCTTTACGAATTTTCTAAGATTGCTTAAAAAATGCCTTCCAAATTTTGTATAGTATTTAGACTGGAGATTTGAAAAAATCTTTAAATCTCTCTGGAAAATCCTTGAGAAATTTCTTCAGAGATAAGCCCAGTTTCCTGTTCAAAAAGAATCGGTCAAGCAATTTCTTGACCGGTTCCTGGCAGAAACTCCATTTGACTTGTCATTTCTTCGCATCTGCGTACTGCGATCTAAGGACAACGGTTTCTTGAGCGATTCAGGCAAGGAATTTCCTATTTCCTAAGATAAGCCGAAAAATGCCTTCTGATCTGCAAACAGTTCTTTTTGAAATTGCTCTTGGGATTCTTTCAAAGATTCATCCGGCGATTTTGCAGCAGTTCAGAAATTGTTCAACAAATTACTAGAGGATTTTTTTAGAATTTTCAAAGAAATCCCTTGTGGATTTTCTGAAGGAATCCCTGAAATACCTCCAGAAGATACCTGTGAAGATTCCCAGAAAAAATCTTGAAACATTTCTGAAAGAATTCTTGGACCTAAATTCCTGAACCAATTACTTATCAATAGTTCAACAGTTATCTCTGGAGGAATAATAATTTGGGGAATAACTGAAGTAATTTCCTGAGATATGTCAGAAGGCATTACTAAAAGAATTTTAGTGGAGGAATTGCTGAAAATATTTTGAACCAAATTTCTTAGGGAATTTCTGGAGTAATTTCTGAGAAAATCCCTGAAGGGATTTTTAACGGGCCACCCTTGATGAGTATCTAATGGAATCGCTGGTGAAAATTTTAAGGCAATCCCTGCAAGAATTCCAAGAGATATCTCGGGAGAAATGCTTCAAAGAACTCCTTGTACAATTTCTCAAGATATTCGGCTAAAATTACTGGAGGAATTCTTCGAGAAATGGCTGGGTAAATTTCTGAAGGAAATATTTTTTTATTGAAAAAATCAAGAACCCTGTTTAGGTATTCCTAGAATTATTTTTTGAAAACATCCTTGAGAAGTTCCAAGGAATTAAGCTTTGGAAAAACTCTTGAAGATCACTGGTAAAATGTCTGAAAGAATTCCTGGAAAAAGGTTTAAATAATTCCTGAATTTATTTAGCAGTCTTTGGAGGAATGCCTGGACGAAGTTTTGAAATAATCACTGAAGGAACTTCTGGAAAAGTCGTTTGAGAATTTTCTAGAGGAACTCTAAAGGATTTGGTATTTAGAATTTTAGATTGATGAAATCTCTGGAGTAATACATGATAGTATCCTAGAAGGATTTATGGAGGAACACCTGAAAGGACCTATCGAGGCCATCAGCAAGCTACCGGGGTGATTCCGCATTTCACGGTGGAAGAGCAGATCTTATGTACAGACCCCTAATCACCAAAACCACATTCGCACATTTCATGCCATCACTGTACGTACAATTCGATATCTCGACCTTTTTTCTCATCATTGTGAGATTAGGGTGGTCCATCTAGTTTAGCTGATCCGAACATCTGCTTTTTAATAGTTTTATGTACGTTTACAAAATGTTCTACAAAGTTGTAAAAGAACTTATTCGGAGCAAATTTGCCGAAGAAACCATTATTCTATCTCTTATGGTTCCTATATTTTTTTTAAAGAATCATGTTAGGGTGATCCATGAAATTCAGTTTTCTTGCAATAACTTTTAATCCATTCGTTTCTCGTAAAAACTTTGTTCCACTTTTAGAACTATCAATGACGCATATTTTTTTCCAAAGAGGTCAATGTTCTATCTCTCATAGTTAAAAAGATATTGGCGTTTTTCTTCAAAAAATCACTTTTTTTCAAAAATTCATATCTCAAAAAGGAGCAAATGAATTTTCAATCACCGAATTGCATTGAAAAGATCGTACTCTGTTCTATTGATGGTGAAAAAATTGTGAGTACCTTTTTTGTTTGAAGCTTTTTATTGATGTTTGAAAATACGTTTTTTTTACATAGAAAATCAGTTGTAACTCTTAAAATCGATGAGATACAAACTTGGCGTCTTCGACAATATTGTGAGAGCATCCAAAAACTCACGATATTGTCGAAGACGCCAAGTTTGTATCTCATCGATTTTAAGAGTTACAACTGATTTTCTAAGTAAAAAACCGTATTTTCAAAAATCAATAAAAAGCTTCAAACAAAAAAGGTACTCACAATTTTTTCACCACCAATTAAACAGAGTACGATCTTTTCAATGCAATTCGGCGATTGAAAATTCATTTGCTCCTTTTTGAGATATGAATTTTTGAAAAAAAGTGATTTCTTGAAGAAAAAAGCCAATATCTTTTAACTATGAGAGATAGAACATTGATCTCTTTGGAAAAAAATATGCGTCATTGATAGTTCTAAAAGCTCGGAACAAAGTTTTTACGAGAAACGAATGGATTAAAAGTTATTGCAAGAAAACTGAATTTCATGGATCACCCAAACATGATTCTTTAAAAAAATATAAGTTAGGAACCATAAGAGATACAATAATGGTTTCTTCGGCAAACTTGCTCCGAAAAAGTTCTTCTACAACTTTGTAGAACATTTTGTAAACGAACATAAAATTATTGAAAAGCAGATGTTTGGATCAGCTAAACTAGAGGGACCACCCTAATGTCACAATGATGAGAAAAAAGGTCGAAAAATATGAAGAAACTTTCCCAAAGACACCATGTATCTAAAACTTAAGATTTAGGCACAAACATTTTTGTCTTCGTAAATGCGGCTCTGGACCCATTGTACATTGATAACAAAAATAAAGTTGTACTACTGGATTTTTCGAAAGCGTTCGACACTATTTCCCATTCACAACTGTGCAGCAAGTTGTACGATTGCCAAGACGATTACTTTTTCTTTAGTCGCACGGCAGTTTATTTGATTAGATCCTACTTGATAGGCAGAACACAGGTGGTGGTTATGTATGACGATAAGGTATCGAAAAGTGTTGCTGTGATTTCTGGAGTTCCGCAGGGCTCTGTGCTTGGACCATTCTTGTTTATGTTACATATTGACGATCTTCCTAATGTCTTTAGGTATTGTTAAGACCAACTTTTTGCAAACGATGTCCAACTAGTTTGTATATGCATGGGGAAATCTCCTGCTGGGACGGGCTTGGTGGTCTAGCGGCTACCGCTTCTGATTCGTATGCAGAAGGTCATGGGTTCAATCCCTGGCCCGTCCCTTTTCATCCTACTTTGTATCTTGCTATCCACTTCTGCTATCTCTCTCTCTTCTCTACATATACAACTCATGTATATGTTCATAGTCATCGCTAGAACCAGAAACGAATTGAAAAAAAAAGTCGTTTCCCTCCCTTCTAATTTCCACTCACAGCACAGTGTATATAACGGCTACAAGTTATGCAACCAAAGCGTGCTGTGCCGGTTGACCTTATTCACCTCATTCACCACACAATCTATCACTTTACGAACACTATAAATAACCCCCTATCCATGGATTGCATCACCGACCCAACGGTGACTCCCAGATCTCCCATCCTTTCCGTCTAACAAATACCCCAGTCCGTGCTGGTTGTGGGGATGCAGAGGTGATCTCGGTCTTTAGTAGCAACAACCAGCACACTCTAACATTCCTCTCCCTTCCCACCTGACTATAAGGACGTGGCCGGCACCGTTATTGATCCAAAATGTATGAGCTGCTAGAATTGCACTTTGAGAATAAGTGGAGTGTCCCAGCCCTTATTCATTTGGATCTCAGTGCAATTGGTACCAGCTCAGATCAATCACGGAGTAGCAACCATGGACATGTATAGTCAGATTTGATCGTTTGATCGTTTTGATCGCATGGGGAAATCTCCTGCTGAATTGTTTTATTTAGTGAATGAGGATTTAACTAGACTCCATCATTGGACAATGAGAAGCTACGTTTACAACTTTAATCGATAGATATCTGTTCGCCATCTACAGAACACACTGTTGTGCTGTAACTATACGCTCAAAATTTCGTTGCATTCGGATCATTGAACTCGGAGATATAACTGTTCAAAGTTGTCTATCGAATAATTATGCCTTTTGCTAGAATCTTTCTAAATTGACATAGAATAGTTCGATCTTTCCCCCTTTCGGACCATAGACAACTAGTTGAAAAACATAAGTAAATATTTCATATTTTTTGATGCACTTTTCGAATAGTTTGTTGAAAAAGCGAAATGCCTGTTCCGATCATTTTCTTTATCCCCTGTGCATCTTTTAATTTTGGTCGTAAGGGTTCGTCGCTTAAACCCTTTTTAATCGTTGGTTGAAGTCTTCAGTTTGTAATGTTTAGCAACGGCTACGTACTTGAATACGAATGTCGACCATTGAAAGGCAATCTGTTTTTGGAAATGTTCACCAATGTTAACCAATGTTATAGTAAATTAACTATAGTTCATTAAAAACTAGGCATAAATATTCTCACACTTTTCCATAAATAAAGTATGCAAGAACAAATCACTAATCCAACGCAGTAATAAGTAATTTAAAACTCAACGAATCCTGCCATGCAAAACTTGAAAACCTCTGCTGTAACGAGTTTTCAATAAATGATAAACAAATTGAGATGCCGAGGTAAACTCATGCCGAGGTGGAATTTGTTTTGCTGGTTCTAATGTTGTTTTTCTGTTTGCAACTCCGGAGAATATCGACAGTCAGTGGTAGATATGTACCTACCCACAATGATTCGAATAATTTCTACCGAATTCGACGGATCTTTTTTGCTTGGTAATAAGGGGCAAGACCATGACAGAATGGGTTATGCAACTGTTTAAATACATCAAAAATGAAAGCAATATTTGGGAAGACATTCATGAAATGCATCCAATACTCAAACTACTTTCTAGAAACTACTGAGCTATTAGAAAATGTTCGTTTTGCATCAACTTTATGACGTTTTCGTTTTGAGCCATCGATTGGGCTCGAAACAGGTTTACCGGTGTCCAGTTTTTTTGGGGACTTATCGCGCCACCACCGCCAGTAGGACGTCTGTCTCATAAAAAAATAATGACGCCACACACCGGGGAGTTGTTCGTTCTGTGCGATAGATGTTGATGATGACGATGCTGACCAAACAGAATTCCGTTCTGTGAGATTTGAGTCTGAATGTTTAATGAGCCTTATCAAAGACCCTAATGCAGGCGACGCGACGCGACGACGTGAATGATGTTGTTTGTCTGACCGAATCGCATGATCGCGAGAGGAACTCGTTTGGCCAGATGCTGAGTGTGCGCCCACTACGCTGCTACCAAGACCTATTTTCGATTAGAATTCAGCTTCGGGAGGACATCCAGTCGAACGGGACCAACAACTACACATCGCAGGATTGACCAGGTGATACTATTGCCTGCTTGCACAGGGAGGCTTGATTTGACTAACAAATCAACTAGTTTCTATAGCGTACAGTCAGAGACGAGCCTCCACAGAGAATTGAAGCTGGCGCTAGGTGCGTCAGATTGTAAGTTGTAAACAAGTGGAATTTATAGTATTACTTGGGTGTTTACTATAGGTAATTGCGTAGCAATAGGCACAAAAATATGAAGGCTTATATGGTTCAGCCGGTGCACACGCAGCTATTCACCTAGGCTGTCTCGGATCGATTACCGATACGGTCCAGAATCTTTTTTTAATGAAATGTCTGTGATTCCCATCATGGGCATACAACATCTCATTTGAGCAAAGCAAAGCAAAGCAAAGCAAAGCAAAGCAAAGCAAAGCAAAGCAAAGCAAAGCAAAGCAAAGCAAAGCAAAGCAAAGCAAAGCAAAGCAAAGCAAAGCAAAGCAAAGCAAAGCAAAGCAAAGCAAAGCAAAGCAAAGCAAAGCAAAGCAAAGCAAAGCAAAGCAAAGCAAAGCAAAGCAAAGCAAAGCAAAGCAAAGCAAAGCAAAGCAAAGCAAAGCAAAGCAAAGCAAAGCAAAGCAAAGCAAAGCAAAGCAAAGCAAAGCAAAGCAAAGCAAAGCAAAGCAAAGCAAAGCAAAGCAAAGCAAAGCAAAGCAAAGCAAAGCAAAGCAAAGCAAAGCAAAGCAAAGCAAAGCAAAGCAAAAAAAGCAAAGCAAAGCAAAGCAAAGCTAAAGCAAAGCTAAAGCAAAGCCAAAGCAAAGCCAAAGCAAAGCCAAAGCAAAGCCAAAGCAAAGCCAAAGCAAAGCCAAAGCAAAGCCAAAGCAAAGCCAAAGCAAAGCCAAAGCAAAGCCAAAGCAAAGCCAAAGCAAAGCCAAAGCAAAGCCAAAGCAAAGCCAAAGCAAAGCCAAAGCAAAGCCAAAGCAAAGCCAAAGCAAAGCCAAAGCAAAGCCAAAGCAAAGCCAAAGCAAAGCCAAAGCAAAGCCAAAGCAAAGCCAAAGCAAAGCCAAAGCAAAGCCAAAGCAAAGCCAAAGCAAAGCCAAAGCAAAGCCAAAGCAAAGCCAAAGCAAAGCCAAAGCAAAGCCAAAGCAAAGCCAAAGCAAAGCCAAAGCAAAGCCAAAGCAAAGCCAAAGCAAAGCCAAAGCAAAGCCAAAGCAAAGCCAAAGCAAAGCCAAAGCAAAGCCAAAGCAAAGCCAAAGCAAAGCCAAAGCAAAGCCAAAGCAAAGCAAAGCCAAAGCAAAGCAAAGCCAAAGCAAAGCCAAAGCAAAGCCAAAGCAAAGCCAAAGCAAAGCCAAAGCAAAGCCAAAGCAAAGCCAAAGCAAAGCCAAAGCAAAGCCAAAGCAAAGCCAAAGCAAAGCCAAAGCAAAGCCAACGCAAAGCCAACGCAAAGCCAAAGCAAAGCCAAAGCAAAGCCAAAGCAAAGGCAAAGCAAAGGCAAAGCAAAGGCAAAGCTAAGACAAAGCAAAGACAAAGCAAAGCAATGGCAAAGCAAAGGCAAAGCAAAGGCAAAGCAAAGGCAAAGCAAAGGCAAAGCAAAGGCAAAGCAAAGGCAAAGCAAAGGCAAAGCAAAGGCAAAGCAAAGGCAAAGCAAAGACAAAGCAAAGGCAAAGCAAAGGCAAAGCAAAGGCAAAGCAAAGGCAAAGGCAAAGGCAAAGGCAAAGGCAAAGGCAAAGGCAAAGGCAAAGGCAAAGGCAAAGGCAAAGGCAAAGGCAAAGGCAAAGGCAAAGGCAAAGGCAAAGGCAAAGGCAAAGGCAAAGGCAAAGGCAAAGGCAAAGGCAAAGGCAAAGGCAAAGGCAAAGGCAAAGGCAAAGGCAAAGGCAAAGGCAAAGGCAAAGGCAAAGGCAAAGGCAAAGGCAAAGGCAAAGGCAAAGGCAAAGGCAAAGGCAAAGGCAAAGGCAAAGGCAAAGGCAAAGGCAAAGGCAAAGGCAAAGGCAAAGGCAAAGGCAAAGGCAAAGGCAAAGGCAAAGGCAAAGGCAAAGGCAAAGGCAAAGGCAAAGGCAAAGGCAAAGGCAAAGGCAAAGGCAAAGGCAAAGGCAAAGGCAAAGGCAAAGGCAAAGGCAAAGGCAAAGGCAAAGGCAAAGGCAAAGGCAAAGGCAAAGGCAAAGGCAAAGGCAAAGGCAAAGGCAAAGGCAAAGGCAAAGGCAAAGGCAAAGGCAAAGGCAAAGGCAAAGGCAAAGGCAAAGGCAAAGGCAAAGGCAAAGGCAAAGGCAAAGGCAAAGGCAAAGGCAAAGGCAAAGGCAAAGGCAAAGGCAAAGGCAAAGGCAAAGGCAAAGGCAAAGGCAAAGGCAAAGGCAAAGGCAAAGGCAAAGGCAAAGGCAAAGGCAAAGGCAAAGGCAAAGGCAAAGGCAAAGGCAAAGGCAAAGGCAAAGGCAAAGGCAAAGGCAAAGGCAAAGGCAAAGGCAAAGGCAAAGGCAAAGGCAAAGGCAAAGGCAAAGGCAAAGGCAAAGGCAAAGGCAAAGGCAAAGGCAAAGGCAAAGGCAAAGGCAAAGGCAAAGGCAAAGGCAAAGGCAAAGGCAAAGGCAAAGGCAAAGGCAAAGGCAAAGGCAAAGGCAAAGGCAAAGGCAAAGGCAAAGGCAAAGGCAAAGGCAAAGGCAAAGGCAAAGGCAAAGGCAAAGGCAAAGGCAAAGGCAAAGGCAAAGGCAAAGGCAAAGGCAAAGGCAAAGGCAAAGGCAAAGGCAAAGGCAAAGGCAAAGGCAAAGGCAAAGGCAAAGGCAAAGGCAAAGGCAAAGCAAAGGCAAAGCAAAGGCAAAGCAAAGGCAAAGCAAAGCAATGATTCCGTTATTGACCGGAACTATCGAAGTTGCAGAGAATCAATAAATAAATAAAATAAAATAGGGTTTGGGACTGGCTTACCATTCTCAGTGTGAACAATTCGAGAGTTCAAATGTGAAAAGTGAATGACGACGCCGGCTACGTTATTACGGTCGGCGGGAAAGGGAAGGAATGTTAGGAATATAGAAAGATAGGTCGGCTCTAGAGGCACGTTCTCCTCCATTTGGGAAATTTGTGTCAATATAGAAAGGAACCTAGAAGCCATATTTCTGAGAAAAAAATCTAGGAGCCAGCCAGGTGATATGATTCACTAGTTAAATGAAAATACGCGACGTGGTGTTCATCTAAATTACGATTTATTTGGTTGCGGTAAGGGCAACAGTTGTTCAATATTAACCGCGACTGCGTAGCGATCCTATGCTTAACAGCGAAAGACAAACCCAACACGACTGTTCGCGCGATTCTAATCCCAGATTTCGCACTCACGACCCTATCATGTTGTCTAGAAAATCGTCCCACACACGAAAATGCTCCACTCCCGTCTCCTTCGCCTTCCCGCAGAATTTTTTTTTAACCTGAATAGTCATTTCCAAGACCAAACACATTAGCTAACGTGAACATTTTCTAAGTCTCTGATACGACGTGGCCTTGTTGTTCACGATTCGGACATCGGAATGTATATTGGCATCCTTTCAGGAGGTCCTTCTGGGATTCCACCGGAATTTCATCCGGGATTCCTCCAGGTTTCTTCGCAAATGTCTTCCAGGATTCCTCCAGGAGTTTGTTCTGGAATTCCCAGAGAGTTCTAGATGAAAACTTTTCAGAGTTTTATTTAGTATTCCTTTCGAAGTTTTCTCTTGAATTCTTCAGGAGTTGTTTCTAAGATTTCTGAAGTTCCCATCTGGGATTCCTCCAGGAAGTAGTGGGCTTCGTGGCCGTGCGGTTAGCGGCGTCAGTCGTCTAGGCGTTTCGTAAGCCTCGGAGTGCGGGTTCGATTCCCGCTCCAGTCGGGGAAAACTTTTCGTCAAACGGAAAATTCTCCATTGGGCCACTGGGTGTTATGTGTGTTGTCCGTTGTCTCGTGTATGTTATGTTCAGTCTGTGCAGCCTCTGGCTGAAGACGGTGTAGTGCTTTTTTTTTTTTTTTTTTTTTTTTTTTTTTTTTTTTTTTTTTTTTTTTTTTTTTTAAGTATTCTTGGGATTTTTGCAAAAATTATTTGAAGGATTTCGTAAGGAATACCTTTTGAGATTACTTTAGTTGTTCCTGGATACCTTCAAAATTCCTTTTGAAATTTCCGAAGTATTTAATTCCGGAATTCCTGCAGGATCCTTGCAGGAAAACTTCGAGGATTAATCCATTTTTTTTTAATTTCTACAGGAATGGATTCCGTAGTTCCTTTAAGAGATTTTAAGAGATTACTTCCGAAATTCCTTCAGGAGACCTTCCCGATTACCCCAGTATTTTTTTACGGTATTCCATCTGTAGTTGATAGAATTTTTTTCTAGGATTCCTCTAGGAATTCTTTTCAAGATTCCCTAGGGTAGCTCCATCCGATATCATTTTTACGGTTTCTTCAGAAGATCTCTTTGGGAGCCTTGCATGCGTTTCTCATGAGATTCCTAAAAGGTTCAATCAAAGATTTCTTCTAGAACTTCTTCCTGAGCTGCTCAAAGAGTTTCAGAAATCCACTAGAAATTCCATCCAAGATTCTCCTAATAGTTTCATTTTGAATGTCTTCAGAAGTTTTTTATTGGACTTCTAGATGGTATTCCTGAAAAAAAAATGGAATCCCTAAAAAACTATCAGATGAAAACTAGAAGGAGTATTGGAGATAATTCCTTGCAAATATGGTGAAGAAGTTCCTAACGAAACTCCTGTCAAAACCTGCTGGAAGAATTTCTTAAAATACTGGATAATCTCTTTAATAAACTCATGTAGAATTTCCATTAAAAACATCAGAAAGAATTCCAGAGTGAACTTCCAGATGAATTTCAGAAGTTTCTACAGGAATTCCAGAAAAGAGTTTCTAGGGGAATCCTGGAAGGAGTTCCTGAAGGAATACCGGAAGCAGACAGAGTTTCTGAAAGAATTTCACAATGGCTTTTTGGAGGAATTGCGGAAATAGTTTCCGTAAAAATCCCGGTCCCGGCAAGAGTTCCCAAAGTACTCGCGGAGTTGATTGCCGACGAAATCCAGGAAGAAGTGCCTGAAGAAATTCCAGAAGCAGACAGAATCTGAAAGAATCCGAGAAGGAGTTCTCCATAATTCTTTGAAGAATTCCTGAAGGAATCCCCGGATGAATTAATGGACGAATTCCTGGGGAAATCTCTTCCAAGGATTCTAGGAGGGATACCTGGAGAAATTTTCGAAGAAATCTCTTGAGACATTCCTATAGGAATTTCTGGTGAAATTGCTGGAGAAGTTTTAGGAGAAATTCCTGAACTTGATTGATTGATTTGTCTTTATTTAAGAGACTTTCAGCCCAAATTCCTGAATGATATCCTGCAGGAATTCTTGAACCAACTCCTGGAGGATATCCTATAGGAATACCTGGAGGAACTTCTAGACAAATTTCTGGAGAAATCTGTAGAGGAATTCTTGAAGGAATCTCTGAATTTCCGAAGGAATCCCAGGAGAAATTTCTGTAGGAATCCTTGGAGAAATTTCTGATAGAATTTCCGAAAGATTTGTGAAGAAATTCAATCAGAAATCGCTTCCTGGAGGAATTCCTGAATAAATTCTTGGAAGAATGTCTTATAAAATTCTTGAGGTATGTCCTGGGGGAATTCTTGAAGGAATTCCTGAAGGAGTTCCTGCAGAAATTTCTGGATGAACTCCTGGGGCAATTCCCGGAGGAGTTCATGGAGGAGTTCCAGGATGATATCATGAAGGAATTCCTGGAGGGACTCCTTGAGGGACTGCTGGAGAAACTCCTGGAGGGATGCCTGGAAGAATTACTGGAGGTTTTCAGGGAGAGATCCCTACAGAAAATCTTAGAGAATTCCCTAGAGGAATGTCTGGAGGAACCCCTGGAGGAAGTCCTGGAGACAAGCCTCTTGGAACTCCTGGAGGAATCTCTACATAAATTCCCGGAGCAATCCCTGACAGAGGTCTTGGAGGAATCCCTGGAGGAATTCCAAGAGGAATTCCTAATGGAACTTTTGGAGGAATCCCTAGAAAAATCTCTGGTGTAATTCCTGTATGAATTCCTTGAAGACTCACTGGAGAAACTCCAGGAGGAATCCCTGGAGGAATCTCTAAAGGAACTCCTGGAGGAACCTGTAGAGGAATTCCTGCAGAAATCTCTGGAGGAATTCCTAATGGAATCACTGGTGCAATCCATGCAGGAATTCTCGGAGGAATCTTTGGAGGAATTCCTAGAGAAATTCTGCAGGAATTCTCAGAGGAAGAATTTCTAAAGAAACGCCAGAAGGAATTCTTGAGGGAATCCTTGAAGTAATTTCTTAAGAATTCCCTTATAAAGTATTAGGAGAAAGTATTATTGGAGATATCCTAAGAATAGTGCGTGGAGGAGCTCCTGGAAGTAATCCTGTAGCAGTTCCTAAAGTAATCCATGAAGGGATTTCTTATGCAAACCTAGCAGGAATCTCAGAAGCAAGCCCAAGAGAAATTTCCCAAAAATTCTGGAGGAAATCCTCTGGTCCTGGAGGAAGGATCTCTGATAAAATTCCTATGGAAATCTTAGGAAAAATTCCTGAAGCAACCTTGAAAAAAGCCCTAGAACAATCACTGGAGGAACCTCCAAAGGTATCCCAAGAAATTCTTGCAGAAATTTCTGGGAAATTCCTGGAGGGATTCGATGCATTGAATTCCTGAAGCATTTCATGGAACAAGCCCTGAAACAATCACTATTGGAACGCCACAAAACGTAATGGAGGAACTCACGTGAGCCACGAAGGAGAAATTCCTGGAGAAGCCCATGAGAAGTTGAGGAATTCCGGAAAGGTATCCCTGGAGTAGTTCCTGAAGAAATACCTGGATGCATTTCTGATGGAATTTTATAAAAATCCCAGGTATTTTGCCCTTAGCATGACGTTTGTTTGAATTGTATTAGCCTGTGCACCAGATTGTGCTAACTTCCGCACTTCTTCAGAAATTTTGAAAACGAGGACCTCAGTAAACGTCAAAATTCCTGTGAGAAAGAGCGTGAGAGCAACAAATGAGTTCTGTTCTTCTTGGAATTTTTAAGATTCGTGCAGTAGTTCCTTCTGTGATTCCAGGAGTTCCTTCTATCATTTCTCTAAGAGTTCTTTTTAGGATTCTTCCAAGAATTCTTTCGGATATTTATTCTAGATTTTTTTTCAAGGAAACTTTTTCCGTAATTCCTCAATTTTGTCCTTCTGGCATTCCTGCAGGAATTCCTTCTAGGATTCCTCCAGGAGTTCTTCACGGGTTCCCATTACAAATCCATTCCAGATTTTTCTTCTCAGAATATATCAGTAGTTCCTCCTGGGATCTCTCCAGAAATTTCAACCGGGATTACTCCAGAAGTTCCTTCCGGAGTGCATTCTGAAGTTTTTCCGGGGTTACTTCAGGAATTCCTTCCGTAATTTCTTCAGGAATTTCTTCCGCGTTTCCTGCATTGACTCCTTCCATGACTCCTCAAGAAACTCTTTCCTTCATTTCTCCAGCAGTTCGTTCTAGTATTTTTCGATAACATTCTTCCGGAAGTTCATTCCGAAATTATTCCCGATGTTTTTCGTGGAAAACATCCAATAGTTTATTCCGGAATTCCTTTATGAAGTGTTTATGGAATCACTCCAGAAGTTTTGGTCATCACGACATTCGATGATGATGATGATGATGGCGGCTGCGGCGGCGTTCGATGCTGCACTCACGACAGGATCTCACGGTACTCACTCTCTCGCTGTTGGTTGCTGCTGTTACGTCGGCTCGGGTGAGTGTACGTGCTCGATGACGGTTCCGGTACGCTGGTTGGAGTTGGTCGCGCAGCACAGCATGATGCTGCCCTCGTTGGGAGCGTATGTTCGCGAACAGGAATTCTTGAAGGAACTCATCGATCATGGAACTCTAGGAGGAATTACTGAAGAAAATCCTGGTCCATATGAGTTCTGGACGAATCTTAGAATTGAAAAAAACTAGATGGAACTCCTTCATAGATGAATTTTGGAAAGATTTTCTGGTGGAATTCGTAAGGAATTTCCGAAGGAATTCTGGAAGGAACTCATGGAGGAATCCTGGAAAGAAACTTGATTGTTTCGAAGTGGTGAAGTAATTCGTTTACCTCGGATCCTTACTTGGCAATGTGAGGGAAAGAATTTTTTTTCGGATACACAATAAAGTGGCAAAAGTTTAAAATAGAATAACGGTAGCTTTTATTTCATACTTTCTATAAATATCTCCTAGTCGCTAAACGGGTTCAATATAAAAAGTATATTAACAATTGTTCGAATTATCATTATTATTATCCGTATTGGAAAAAAAGTAAGGCAAAACAATAAATTACTTCACCAGAAGGTACCTGCCACGTTTTCGTGACCGTGTTCCACGCTGTTGATCAATTGGATAGAATTGATGCCCTTTTCTTTTTGGCTTTCTTAGTACCGTTTGATCTGTTCTAAACATTCAACATTCCGGGGGTTTTGATTATCATTGGTAGACTTAACAGTTAATCAGTTTTGGGGTGAATGGGATTTTAAAATACTTTTTTTTTTGAAATACATAAATATAAATAGAATTCTAGATGATGGTATGATATAACAGTGGTTTCGATGATTATGTCGCGAAATGAAACAATTGACGAAAACGGTGTGATGAAATTGTCTGACAACTATGCTACGCGTGTAGGATACGTATATGTTCACGATATTAATTTTATAAAGACATCTTTTTCTATCATATTCATGGCTTTTTTTTGAAAGGTTTTCACATCCATAGGTGGGTGCAAACGCGGTTTCGTTTTTTGCTGCATATTACACTTTGGGGATCTTTCTATTATTGGACAACTTAGGCCGAAAGATTTATTCCAGCTCTAACCACGCGAGTTTACATTTGTGTCTATCGAACTATATGGGGCTGTAAATCTCTATAATAAAGAAATAATAATATACTTATTACTGGAATCATTTTTATAAAGTCTTTCGGTCCATTTGTCCAAAACTACAAATCCCTATTGTTTCTATGGTATTTTCTAACGATATTTCCACGATTGATTTAGAGAGATAAACAAAACAATCAGTTCCTTGTATAACAACACTTTCATGGGATTTAATCTTCCACTGGCGATTGGTAGTTCTTCTTGCGGAACGCCGCCAGTCGCATCCGTTCGGTTTGCAGAGCCTGTTCCAACTCGAGTACCTTGACCTGGATTTCCATCTCCTTGGTTTTGGCCTGATGGACGGTCAGCGAGCCCAGGTCCAGGTCCTGCGAGTCCTCCAACCGCTGGCTGCAGTCTTTGGCAGTGGCCACCACGATTCCGGTAGCTTGGGTAACGTTCTTGGAGGCGGTTCCGAGGGCCGCCAGGTTCTGACTACCGCGAGGGGCCTTGACGCGACTGGCCACTACAAGCTGAGCGGTACAGGCCGCAATCTCCTGAGCGGCCACGATAAGGTCCAGCTGGTGCCGGGCACCTCCGGAAACGGTTTTGTTGGCGGCCGTCCTGTTAAAAGATGTCGGTTACATCGAAGTTTCTATTCCACGGATTACAGCGTACTTACACTAAAAAGTTTGCTCCCTGGGCGACACTCTTGGCGGCGGAGATAAGCCCTTCGGTCCACTGGTGGTTCCGCTTGTAGAATTCCTTCGCCGACGCGGAACCCTTTCCGAGGGCGACAACTTCCGACTGAAGGAGCCGTGATTTCTGGACCAGAACCCGAATGGCCTGCATCAGCGAGGTACAGGCATCGAGGATCTTTTCGTTCACCTCGAGCTTGATGCCGGAATCGGACGCACGGGACTTGGAGAGCATTTCCTAGGGTGAGCGGGAAAGAAGATTTTACTACAGGAGTTTGTTATTGTTAGCTATTATAGTTATTTAAATATGCGCCCGATCTGCAGGGGTATGGATTTGAAACCAGTAAGTTGTTCAAATTGTCACCAGTAATTGTGTACAATACCAAACACCATGTTTTGTACAAAATCTAACGTAGCGAAACCTTTCTCCTTATTTTATGACTCGTTCATGTGTTTTTCCATTGAAAATTTCTTGGTAGACAATTGATTTTCAAGAAACAATGTGCAGAAGATATCATTACCGAAGAGCCGTGGACCAGAATGATATGCGGAAACTTTTTGAAAAGTAACTTGCTGACAGATGGAACAATGATAGCTATTTGAATAGCTAGAGAGGAAGCCTGGTAAGAAGCCAGCAAGCTCTCCCCTCGTCAGAAAATTTTCTTGATGTCATAAATGAAGAAACGAACAACTGAAAATCAGTGTCTTGAAGACAAACGTAAGATATAGAATCTCTTTTCATGCCATTGGCCGGGGTTCATAAATAAGGAAAGTGACGTCCCAAGGAACAGAAAAAGCTGAACAGCAGTTTCTTAAGCTGAAGTTTACTTAAGAGTGGTTTGTTCCACTCTTATACAGCAAAAATGTTTGTTGGGGTAGTCTCGTTGGCGCAAGGTGATGACGCACTAACGAGTCCTGGTGTAGCACTATGATGACGGATGATCGTGGATACGAAGGTGATATTTCAGTAATAACTTCTGTTGCTACTTGGTCCGAAGAGCGAATTAAACTGTATTCATGAGTTGGAAAAGACCCCTTTTATAGGTCGAAAAGTGTTGCACCCGGTGCTACAATTGAATTTGCCTGTAAGTAGTGAGTGAAAAGTTCTGGCACGCGTATACTGAGGTCAGCGTGACAAATTATTTGTGGCCCGATCGATGGCTATCGCGAACGATCGAACTGTTAATCGAGCTCTGTCCGTGGAGCCTCGATGTGAATTCTTCGTTTGCGTCAGCATATAGTTTTGGTACCACCAAATGTACTTTACGAAAGATGGGCACGTCTTTTGACTGGTGCACCACAAAAAGGCTTTCAGGTAGGACTCTAGTTCTTGCTCCTGAGCATTTGAGATGGAGCCAAGGGGGTTTCCAGAAAGTTCCCAGACAGCCCAAAAAAGGTAATTTCAAAGAATTTCAAGGGATTCATGAGACTTTTAATGGTGTTCCGTATTGGTGGCGTTTTAATGGGATTACGAGGGTTTCAGGGACGCTTCAAGAAAGAGCGATTCAAGGGGTATAAAAAAGTCTTTAAGGATATTACAAGGGATTTCAACGGAGTTTCAGAGGCATTCCATAGAGTTTCAGGAGGTTTCGAGAACGTTTTCAGGGCGTTCAGAGAGGTTTAGCTAGGGGTTTAGGAACAATTGATAGGTTTTCAGGTTTTTTTTGTGCTTTTCAAAGGCGTTCCACGGGATTTCAGGGGCATTAAACATAGAGTATGTTGGTTTTAAGGGCATTTCAATGAAATTGTTGAGGTTTCAGGGACGTTTCAGAGCATTTCAGGTCGAGGTCGTATCAAGGTTCCAAGAACCCCCTGGAATCCAACGGGTTTCAGGGGCATTTCAAATAGATTAAGAGGATATCAATGGTATTTCAATGAGATTATGGAGGTTTCAGGAACGTTTCAGAGGATTTCAAGGGTTTTTAAGGGATTTCTGAAAATCCTTTTAAACATCCAGAAATGCCTTAAAAATTCCCCTAAAACCCTTCGGACCCCATGTAACGCACTTCAGACCCACCGAACCATCAGAAACGTCTCTGCCACTCGCTGGAAACATCCTGAAACGCCTCTGAAGTACCCCTAAAATCCCCTTCTGACCTTATGGAACTCACCTGGCACCCTCCGAAGCCCCCGAAAACGCCTCCGTAACGACGCTGAAAATAGTCTGTAACTTCCTGAAATGCCTCTAAACTGCCCCTTAAACCTCCTCGAATCTTATGTCACGCACCTGAGACCATCCGAAACCACCAGAAGCTGCAACGCCTCCAAGACCCATCGAAAATCCTCTGAAACTGTCTGCAAAATCAAAATGCAAAGACCGACCCCGAAAACGCCCCTGAAACCTGCTCCAAAAATCAATGGCTCCACATTCTCACACTTCCGATTCTAGAGTTATCCGCATGACTGTTTTGCAATTTTTGGAACCAGGTCTGTTGCGAAGGTGCCATTTCGTACTCCCTCCCCTCTATCTAGATTTGTGTTACAATCATGATACCATATGCTGTATATTCCAATAAATTTATGCATCGAATTTAGCATGAGTGTAGCACAGACGAACAGACGTATTACTTGGAACAAAATGCGATAAAAATCATCGTCACACAAACATAATCGCCCAATGCTAATTATGCTGTGGTACGCAGACCCACTGAGTAGATGGCAGTAGTGAGCAAACGTCAAACAAGAGCAAAAACTATGCGAGCACCATGAGCGAGCTGTAATATCCATTCAGAATTAGCAAATCGGTTTAGTTCAGTGCAACACCAGTTGACAGGTCTCGGACTGTTATAATGTAATACCACCATCACAAAGTAAAGTGTTCGATGAATCATATAAAACTTGAATAAACGGAGCGATCAGCTCTCTTGTATCGTGACCATCGTAGAGTACAGATCACTACTCCTACCGTGAGAAAACCCCCCAGTTCATACTGTTTACGAGCGATTTACGAACTACGGAATATTTGAATAATCCATTAAAAAGGGAAACGATGGGAAGTGAGTAGAGTGAGACGTCTGTTTGTCTGTGAGTGTAGTTTCTGACGGTAGTATGCAACAATAGCCATGACTGGAAACTCCTGAAACGCACCTACACCTTTGAATCGTCCCTGAGAGCCACTCGTGCCCCCTGGCATCTCTTGGGACCCCATAAGACACCATTGAGACCCCTTTAAACGACCATGTGGACAAAACGACCACCTGATATACTCTCGTACCCCCCTAAAATGCCACTGAACTCCCCTGGAACTCTCTGAGTCCCCTTGAAGCGCCTTTGAGGCCTCCTGGAAACCCCAGTGAGGTCCCTTGAAGCACCCCTGATGTGTGAATGATTCCATATCTCTGGTATCTCGGCTAGCATGTTTTCTCCACGGTTTTTTCGTGACTTTCGTCCTGGCTACTTTAAAATCGAAATAAAAATTCATTCACAGATTTCTCCAGAAATTTCTACATAGTTTTACTGAAATTTGCCGCAGAAGTCTTAAAAAGATCCATTCTGGTTTTACTTCAAGAATTTATTTCAGGAACTCTTTCAGAGATAGCTGCCTGGGTTTCTCTTGAAATTGTATGCGGGGTAACTTCAGAGATTGTTTTTATTTGCAATTTCTGCAATTTCTCTTGGGATTCCTCCAGGAACATCTCGTAGGGATTCATTCTGGGATTCCTTCTTGGGATTCATCCCACGATTCCTCCCGGGTTTTTTTTCGCTGAATTTTCTTGGGGATTATTCCAATTTTTACTGGGTTCCTTCAAGGGTCAATACCGAAATTCCGCACAGGATTTTGCCAGTGATAGCTCTCGAGATTCACTAAGGAATCTTTTAAATGATATTTTTCACACAATTACTCTGGAATACCTCTAGGGGTTCCCCAGATATATTCCTCAGAATTCTTCCTTGATTCTTCCAAAATTTTCTAATAATTAACTCTCTGTTTTTTTTTTAGAAATTGCTTCAGGGTTAAAAAATTCCTGATTTTTTTCTAGGATTTTCTCGCTGAGTTTCTTCGGGATTGATTCAGGCATTTTTTTTTGGGTAACTGCCGGCTCTCCTTCAGAATTATTGCCGGAATGGTTTCAGTAATTCTTTTTTTCTGGAATTGCTCTTCAGATCTTCCGGAGATATTTCTCGAGATTTGTCCCGGGCTGCTTTCAGGATTGTTTATTTCAGAAATTTTTCTGGAATTCTTTCCCCTGAAACACTCCTGAGATTCTCTGCAACTCCCCTGAAACCTTCTGAAACCACTCGAAGCGACTCTGAGGTCCTATGAAACCCCTCTGAGACTCCCAGAAATATCCCTGAGACCACCTGAAACGTCTCTGTGGCTCCCTGGAACACCGTGGAATCCCGTAAGACCACCTTAAACACCTCTGAGACCTTCTGGTTTTCCTGAGACTCCATGGAAATGCCCCTGATATCTCCTAGTACTCCGCTCTTTGCCATAGTTACCGTAGATTATTACATTATACCTATTCTTTCCGAAAGTTGACTAATTAATTTTCTATATGACAGCTAGCACGCTGGTAATTTGTTCCATCGTCGATCTGTCTCGATGACAATCCTGTATCCGATGATTGACATCTCGTCACTCCCGCTGATTCTCATCCATGATTTGAGCTCCTTGGCCAGTGTTGCCATGCTTTTTCAGAGATGGCTTCCTGGGTGAAATTGTCTTTGGGATAACTACAGAGATTGTTTTTCGAAATTTATGCAAGAATTCCTCCCAGGATTCGATCCAGGGTTTCTATAAGGACTCTTTTTGAGATTCCTTCAGGGATTTCTTCTAGGGAATCATTTAGAGATTCCTCCTTGGGAATCATTCGACGATTCATCATTTTAATCCACGAATTATCTCTAGGGTTACTTTAAAGATTTTTTTTCTGACTTCCTTCAAGGATTTCGAAACTCCGCTCAGGATTTCTCCAGTGATTTCCCTCGAGATTGCTCTCTGCTCCAGGATTTCTACAGATGTTTCAACGAGGATTTGTTTCACAATTTTTCTTTCGCTTCAAAGCTTGCTTCGGTTCTTTTGCTGAAATATCTTCAGGGATATATCGCGGGATTCTTCAGAGAATTTCTTCAGAGATGTTTTCCAGGCAATCCTTCCAAGAAATTTTTAGAGATACTTTTTGGGATTTTTTTATGACTAGGGATTCAAAAAAAAAAAAATCTAGGGTTTTTTTCTAGGATTTGCTCGCGGAGTTTCTTTGGGATTCCTTAACCCTCTAATACCCAAATTTTTGATTTTGATCTAAATATCATTTTTCGTTATCTAAATTCGATTTAAACATGTTTTGGAAGATGATTCTTTTTAATTCTCGATTTTGCGAATTTAGATTTTTGATTTTTCTAATTTTTATTTTTGAACATCTCCACACTTTTACATTTTTCTTGGAAGCCTTTTTGGGAGACGGATTTTTTGAGACTAAAACATTTTGACATTTTATGATTATTGTTGAAATATTTTTATTTTAAATTTTTTTCATAGTAAATTTTATTGTCCGTGTAATTTTAGGTAAAATAAGTTTAGAGTACATTCGATTTCCTTAAACTATTTTACTATGATAGTATGGTTTGGGAAAAATTTAAAACATGTAAATTGAAGCGGTTCAATACAAAATATACAATGACTTCTGAAAGGTGACTAAAACATCAATTTTTCAATGATTTAAAAAAAAATGTAAATACGCTTCAAAAGGCACCAAAATCTGTTTTGGGATATACAGAATAGTCCTAAATATCAGCCAAAAATATAAAACAAACGATTGACTACGAAACAAAAATTACAAAAATGCTCAAACTACATATACCCCGTCTAAAGGCGGGGTTGGGTTTTAGAGAGTTAAGAGATTTTTATGAGTTGCTCCCGAGTTTCATTTCAGAATTTCTGCCGGAATTGTTTCAACTAGAAATGGGTTTTCCAGTCTCGACAAAATACTGCTATTTAATTTCGTCCAACGTTTCGGTCGCATATAGGACCTTCATCAGGGACTCTAAAAATGATTGTTTATTTTATTTGGTGATTTTTACAAAAATATTTAAAATTAATAATTTTTACCATTTATCACAGATTCTTCGTCCAATGTGTTCTGTTGAACAAAGGTTGTCCAGCGGAATGTTTCAGGCATTTTTTTCAGAATTGCTCTTAGAATCTTCCGGAGATATCTCTCTATATTCCGGCATGAATTCCTTACTTAATTTGTCCTAGGATTCCTTCAGGACTTTTTTTATTCAAGAAATCTTCCGGATCTTCTCTTGAGATTTGTCCTGGATTTCCACAAAATAAATCTTTCGGAATTCATGCCCAGATTCAAACGAAGATTATGTCCAGGATTATTCTCGGAATTTCTTTCGTGATTTTTTCTTGAAATTCCTCCGGCTAATCCAGTAATCCTCCAAGCATTCTTCTTCAAATTTCTCCAGGCATTCTTCCAAAAAATTCGTCCAGGGTTTCATTTAAATTAATTCATTCCAGGGACGTAGTCCTCCAGAAGTCCGCCGGGATCCCTCCCAGGATTTCAGTCTGAGGATTTTCTTTCGGAATTTCTTCAATGTTTCCTCACTGGGATTAATTTCTAGATTTCTTCAGGAATTACTCCCATCATTACTCCCGGGTTTTTTACAGAGAATTATCTCGGAATTTTAATTCCGAAGTATTCCTTCAAAGTTTTCCTGCTCTAGGGATTCCTTAAGAGAAATTTTACGGGATCCTCTTGGGAATGTCTCCAAAAGTGTCTCCCCTTCCTGATGGATTTTTTAGAATTCCTTTAGGGATTCCTTCTACGGACTCATCCAGATATATTTTCTGTGATTCCTTCATCGGTTCGAAACTTTGAAAGCAGGAATTTTACTCGAGATTCTTTTAGTCACTTTTTCAAAATTCCATCAATGTATCTTTAAGGGACTTCGCTTGAAATTTGTTCCGGGATTCTTCCAAAAGATTTTTTTCGTGATTCCTCCCGGGATTTATTAGGAAATTGGTTCCGGGATCCTTCCAAGGATTCTTCCCGATATTTTATTTTGAATTTTTTATGAACTTCCTCCGACACTCCACCAAGTAATCCTCCACAACCCTATAGCCATTCTTCCAGAAATTTCTGAAGTGATATCTTTCGAGATTTCTCCAGAGATGTTTTTTCGATATTCCTAAATAAACATGCCCAGGAATTCATCAAAATAATCCTCCAGGGATACCTCCAAATGTCCCTCCGGGGATTTTTCACGGGAATTGATCCAGAGATGTCAATCGGGCTTCCTTCCAGCAAACCTGCCGGTATTGCTCCAGGAATTCCTCCAAAAATTCTTCCCAGGACTTCTCCCGGGGAATTTCTGAAATTTCTCCAAGGTTTTTTTAAACATGGATTTCTCCCAAGATTTTGCCTGGTATTCCTCCAAGGATTTTCTCTCGGGTTTGCTCTACGATTTTTTTCGAAATTTCTTCAAGGACTGCTCCATACGATATTTCACACTGATTTTCTGTAGCAGTTCATCCTGCTAGGGTTCATCTGGATTTTTTCCGGAATTTCCTTTTCTTTTCTAAGCTAGGTATTCCTCATCCGTCACAACCACTTGTAAATAGTCACCAATTTTAGGCAGCTTACGATTCAGAGTGAAAAAAATAGCCCAAGGATCGGTATATTTGCCTCACTCCATTCATATTCACTCCTCTTTGTTGAAGCGAATCGAGAAAGATGCAGCAAACGGATCGTCGTGATCAAACACGCAACCTCATCACCAGTGGGAAGCGATGAGCCAGCTGCTTGACATGAATATTCGTTGCCATTCGTCGCAGTTTGGATCGCAAGCGAATGAATGAATGGCGAATGGTGAAGAATGCTGGTGAGCGATCGAAGTGGCTATTATCATAAGTAGAAGAGAATTTCTGCATGTAATGCATACATTTTTACTGTGTTGTCGCTGAAATGCTAGATTAGTAAAGAAAATAATTCGAAAACATCAATAATTCGTATGCACAATATCAATCGCATCACTCACGAATCGCATTCGCTTGCGATGCGAATGTGGACGAATGAATAATTTCCAAGTGTGGCTTACCACCGTTCGCCGGAGTTTGCTGTCGTCGCTGACAAGCACACACACGAACTCAAGCGACAACCGTTCGCTGCTGACTGTCTTCGAATGGGGAAGAAGATGAAAAGTGGAAATCAGGAACCCTGAAATAGCCTAATAAAAAAAATGTTCTTGTCTTTATTATCGAGATTTTTAAGGCGAGCCTGGTTCATCTCGAGATCCGTGACGTCACTTCTCTTCTGACGGAAGAATCCACATTGCGTGAGTTTTGCGGGACTGGGATTCGATCCCAAGTGATTGGCGTGATAGGCATGTGCTCTAACCATTCCACCAGGTACGCTGATCATTGAATAATGTCAGAACATGTTTTTCCGACGAAACCGTTTGAGCTGAAACGTTCATCGCTGAATTGATAGAAATCAACTGATCGGATTGTAGACGAATTGTCTACCTCGTGTATGGCCTTGTTAGAACTGAAGCAGGGGGATCCACTTTTAAATTTACTGAAAAACATTTCACTCGAAGCTGTGATTAGGTCTGGGGTGCACAGAAATGACACTATAATCACACGATCGAGGGTGATCTTTGGCTTTGCGCACGATTTTGCTGTCGATCTTTGTCGATTGCTCGTCCGAAGTGGAGACAGTCAGTCAGTATAAGCTTGATAATAAACTCGACCAAGACAAAGTACATGATTTCGGGTAAAGACAGAGGCAGGTATAGTGGCGTTGATGCTGAGGTACTGATAGATAGGATCTTCTGGTGGCTGTTAAAACACGGCAGCTTCAAGTGGAACCCACAGGTTGCACGCGATTAAAGAAGACCTGTGAACCCAAAACGTTCTGGAAATTTTAAGAAACATCACCTGAGAACGACGCAGATGGAGGTATGTACTATTCGCTCGGCGCTGGAGTAAAGCTACGCTGTAGCCATCAAAGTACTAGCCCTGCTTATAAGCGGTGTTTGCCAGTGAAGAACTAAACTCATTAATTGAAAATGTAGATAAGTATAGATAGTTTTATACAATAGTCTATGGCATATCTCTAGTCATATGTCATCGTAGAGAAGAGAAATGAGAAAAAGCTCGTTCCAGATCAAGAAAACTCCCAATATAACGTATGTTCAACGCAACACTTCAATCTCGAGACGGGAAAGGGCTCACCACTGTAGACCTGGGCAGAACGAGGCAACAACGAAGCTGGACGACGCAGGTATCCACATCGACGAGCGTACGCTTCATGACGCGCAAGTTCAGAAATCTTGGCGCAGCTATCGGCACCGCACCTGGAATGTTCTTCGGATTAGGAACAGGGGCATTTACCTCAATCTGCGATGCCGCTTCCTCGATCGCCTTGTCCATGCTGGACAGTTCGTTTTCCACCAGATCACCGAGGTTCTCCGTGCCGTCTGACTGTTTGCTCAGGTCTCCGATCATTTCCGTTACCGCTTGCAGCTTCGTCTTCAGATCGGTGATCTTCTCCGACACGTTAGCCGATTCACTGGTCTTCTGCAGCGACTGGAACAGGCCGGTTATGGATCCGCTCAGCTCTTTGATCTCCTCCGCTATGCCTGTGGAATGAGGAAGGTTAGGCATGTTCTTGGTGTTCTTAAAGAATTTGTCTAGTAATGAATTCAATAAAAACTCTTGTAGATCTAATACTTACACAGTAGAAAAAACGAACAAAAATAAAGCAAGTGTGCATGCATTAAGGACAAAACGCTCACAAGTTAAGTAACAGAATTCGATCAACACCAAGTTCAAAAATGATACTTACGTTCACCGCACTCAATGTTGGCGGATCGATTGCAGATGGACATCCCTTGAACGTGGGCCGAAGCCAGCAGATGCGCTCCGATGATCACTTTCCGGGCCAGCGATTCCACGTTCGTCGAGTTGTCCTTCAGGTAGTTTTCGTGCACGATCGCCAGCTTGGACAGGACTTCCTGCAGCTCTTCGGCGATCATCAGGAAGTAGGTCGGCGTTCCGCCAGCTCCGGGCATTTCATTCTCGCTGATCGCCCGTAGCGTTAGCTTTTCCGAAGACTTTATGCAGGCCTCTAGCAGCGTTCGGAGTGCCGTTTCGCCGCTGATCTTGGTATCGATCAGGCAATTTTCCAGGTTCTTGATCGTACCGAGCGCGTCCTGGTACCGGTGCTCCATTTGCTCCTGTTGGTGAAGTAGATCTTGCAGGTCGGACTCGATTGCTCCCTTTTCGGCCAGCAGTCGGTCCATGTTTGCATCGAGAGACTTGCGAGGGGAAGGAACATAAATTCAGATTAAATTCGGCTAAATTGGAACTTTAAGAGATTCAACACAGAGATGATCGGGTGATCTCTCCCTTTTACCATGTAGTCGAGTTGCCGCTAGCGATACCGGATGAGGACTTGACAAGATGGCGGGGTTATTCACATTCGGAAGAGACTGCAGCTAACACTACAAGTTTCGAGCGTTCCCTTGTTGAACCTTTTGAATATCAACAGGCTCATTGGGGATCTCTCAGCACCTGCGATAACTGAAGCATCTACCTTACACATACAAAGCATTACACATTCATTGTTGACGATGCATCATCAGTGACCAACAGCTGGGTTATTTACTAATGGTTTAAGCGTGTAAATGTTCATGGATGGTTAACATACAAGAAAGTTCTGGTGCAGCGATTCTTGGTGCTATTGAATCCTTGGAAACATTGTAGATCTGTAGCTAATCTGTATACTAAACTGGAAGTTTTCATATAACTAGAATTGATGTTTAGGTTCTCGGATATTCCAAATTATTCAAGAACTCTTTGGGGAGTAGGACTTCATTAATTTAGATGAGATGATCCAACGTTCAAGAATCGCTCCCCACAGAACTTCCACAAACACACAACCTCTCTCCACCCAACCTACCTGATATTTCTCCTCCAGCTCCTGATACCTAGCGCGCAGCTCCTCCAGTTCGTGATCTTTCTGTTCGATCACATTCTTCAAATCTTTCTCCAGCGAATCAAAGTCCGCGCTTCGCTGGCTGGACTCCGTCTGCAGTACGACCAACTGCGCACAGGTATCCGCCTTGATGGCAATCAGCTCGTCCTTCTGCGCACTCAGCTCACCCATTTCACCCTGTAGCGCGTCCAGCTTGAGCAGATCCTCCTCGTGAATGCGGTTGAACTCCTGCTCTTGGGCCGCCTTGGCTGCTTCCAGGTCGGTGTGCCGTTGTTGCAGCGATTCGTAGTCCCGTTCCAGTTGATCCAGTTTGTCCACGAGTTCTGGAGGCGAGGAGATGAAGGCAAAAAGAAATGGAGATTAGATTTGGTTGAGCAGAGATCTTCTACGCAGGTGAAACTTACTATGAGAATACGTGCGAAAAGTGCGCGGAAGCATGCAATCAAAAACGTGATCATTAAGTATACCTTCAAAATGAATACCAATATCGATGAAATTTTTCAGCTCCACAATACATTCATTATAAGAACGTCCCTTAATACGGAATAGACCCATAGACAGCAAACACCATTCGAAAAACTCATTCGTCCAGCAGGAAATTTTCAGTTGGACGAAAAGTTTTCTTCAACTGAAGCAGGAATCGAACGCCATGAAACACCATAACACCTCTCAGTCAGAAAACCTCTCTGAGGCCAGCGTATTTCCCTTAAGCTCTATTGATACTCCTGGAGCCCACTGAAACCTCTCCAAACGTATAGAAACACCTTGAAGTGCCTTGAAACCTCTCAGAAAACCCTTCTGAGACCACGGTGCGTATTTCACTTAAGCTCTATTGATAATCCTGGAGCCCTCTGAAACCTCTCCAAACGTATAGAAACACCTTGAAGTGCCTTGAAACCTCTCAGAAAACCCTTCTGAGACCGCGGTGCTTCTTTTGAAATATACTGAAGCGCTCTGAAACAACATGAAATTCGCTGAAACTTCTTGAAATCCCTTGAAAGCCTTAAAAAGTTCTCTGTAGACTTCCAATAAACTGCCTTGGAAGCCCCTGAAGCTCCCTCTGTCACTTCTGTAAACTTCTGTATCTCTTGAGACCACCTAAGGTATCAGTATGCCGGCTCCTGTGCCATAGTCTTCTCCATTTGGACCACCGTAGACTTCCATTACTCTGCACTGAAACCCCCTGAAGTTCCCTGGAATCCCCTAACACATCTCCAAATGCCTTAAGACTCATGAGACTCCTGTAAACTTTTCTTCAACTGTACTTTAGCCTTATGAAACTCAATGAAACACCCTTAACCCCCAGGTAATCGCTGAAATCCATTGAACCACTTTGAACCCCTTAGAAATCTATTCTGCGACGCTCGTAGACTTCTCTTGCACTGGAACCTCCATTTAGGTAACGGTACCTAAATGGAATTTGTTGGTGTTGCCGGGAAAGAAGTAAAGAGTGGAGTTAGGGAGAGTTTAGCGTGTGTTCAGTGATATGAAAGGGGGGGGGGGGGGGGTGGTTTGGTACTATTTAAGGTGTCATCGCATTAAGGTGTCATATTTAAGTCATCGCATCTGCACGAATAACATGGAAACGCTATCGAATTCCGCTGAAAATTCTCTGCATTTTCCTAAAATATCCCCGAAAACTCCTTGAAGCCCCCGTAACGCACCTAAGACCCTCCTAAACCCCCAAAAATGCCCCTGGAACGGCTGGAACTAGCTGAAGATCCTCTCCAACCTCCCAAAATGCCACTGAAACACCCCTTAACCGCCTCGGATCCCATGTAACGCAAATTAGACCCTCTGAAACCCTCGTAAACGCTATTGTAATATCTCCGGAACCGTCTGAAAATCATCACCTCATATAACGCACCTGAGACCATCTTACCCCGGATCTAACCCCGGAGAACGCCTCTGTAACGCCTCAGAAACTTTTTAAAAGTCCTCCGAAATTATCTGAAACCCCTTCGGACCCCTTATAACAACCTGAGACCCTCCGAAACAACCCGAAAATTCCCCTGGAACGCCCTTGAAACTCCCTTGAAAGCCCTCTGAAACTCCGCATGATCCCCTTCTTTTACTCAAAATGGAGATTTGGATTTAACTAAAATAGCAATTTAGAGGCCCCTGAAGCCTCCTAAAACCTCTTGAAGTACATTGAATTGGCTTCATGATTGGCTTAGAACACCTTAAAATCACTCAGCTACCCTCTAAAACACTCGTAGGCAACACTCGAACTGACTCTACTGAAAGTCCTTGAGAATCCCCGAAGTCACCATGAGCTTCTCTGAAACGCATTGAACATCTTCAAACGATTGAAGTCCACTGAAACGCTTCGAAATACCTCGCAACGCCTAAAAAACCCAAAGATCCCAATAAGCTTGATTTAAACTAAATTGAAGCTTTGTGAAAATCCTCAAAATCTCTCGAAATGCCTTGAAACGCCTCCTTGGTTTCAGAGGCGTTTGAGGGCCCCTTTCAAGGGGTATCGAATGCCATTAAGTTTATGCGATTTTAGGGCATTTCAAGGGATTTTGCGGAGCGTTTCGGAGCACTTAAAGAAGCTAGAATGGTGTTTAAAGATCCTCGTAGGGGGACGCTTAGGGGAGGTTCAGGGAGGTTTCAGGTCGTTTCAAGCGATTCCTTTCTGGAACATGCACTGGAAGTTCCAGTGGAGTTCCTGAGAACTTCCATGGGTTTTGAGAGCGTTTTAGGATTTTAGTGATTTCTAGAGGTTAAGGGTTAAGGGTTCAATGGGGTTAAGGAGCATTTAAGAGTGTTTTAGGGCGTTTCAAGGGTGTTCCAGGGGGGTTTTAGGATGTTTCAAGGAGTTTTAGTAGCAATTTTAAGGGATTTCGGCAGAATTTCAAGAGTTCACAGAGCCTGAAAGCCTTTCAGGACAGTTTCAGCAGCATGCTAAGGTTCTAAGGCGTTTAAAGAGGGTTTGTCACATTTAAGGGGTTTCATGTGCGTTCCAGAAGGTTTTAGAGAGTTTCTGGAGCATTTTTGGTGGGTTCAGGTGCGTTTTAGGGGGTTTTAAGGGAGTTTAAGGTGGTTTCAGTAGCGTTTCTAGAGGGTTTACAGAACGTTCTAGGGCGATAAGAGGACGTTTCAAGGTCAAAGATGTGTGTTTGGGGGTTTCAGGGTGTTCAAGGGGTCTTAGGGGCGTTCAAAGGGCTTTGGGAACGTTGTAGCTGGGTTCCGAAGTGGTTTAGGGGTTTTCAGAGGGAGCTTAGGAGATTTTAGGGGGAGCTGATGGGTTTCAA
This sequence comes from Aedes albopictus, assembly GCF_035046485.1. NCBI lineage: Eukaryota > Metazoa > Arthropoda > Insecta > Diptera > Culicidae > Aedes > Aedes albopictus. The sequence goes on from NC_085138.1 coordinate 343,278,777, forward strand.
GAGGTTTCAGAGCAAGTGTTTGATGAGATTTCCAGGGTAGTCGATGTGCTCTCGTACTCTAGAGCTCGTTTAAAACCACTGCAACCCCTATAACACCCTGAAATTCCCCTAGAACCTCTCTACACACTCAATCCTGAATTGTCTGTTCGGTAGTTTTTTGACGAAAACAGAACAGCTGCAGAAAAAGTAATTTCGGCAATCGATTTTACTGAGGCTTAGTACACCAACTGTCAAAAACGAGAGCAATAGGTAAACAATCCATTTTTAGTGTGTTAAGATGTTCTGTTATCGACAAAAAATTACCGAACTCGGTATTCAAATTAAGTGTATAAGGATTCATTTCTGCAACGTCCTTGAAATTCCTTGTATCCCTCTAAACCCTCCTGCAACCCCCTGAGCATATAAAAACATCATGAAATACCGTGAGATGCTTTGAAACATCCATAAACTCTCTGAAATTTCTCTAAACATCCCGAAACACCCTGGTTACCCAAGTAACATAACTAGTTGTATAACAGTTTCTTAAGCTAAAGTTCGCTTAAGAGTTGTTTGTTCCACTCCAGCAAAAATGTTTGTTGGGTACGTAGTGTCTATATCTATGCGCCCATGGCTAACCATAAAGCGTTGATTGATTACTCTAAGTCTGTTTTCGGGACTCTATTCTTCTCAATTCCTTCGATATTCTTTCGGCCAAACGGCAATTGGCCAAATGACCCATTCGGTCAAATGGTATTCGGTCAAAAGGCCGGATATCGTAGCACACATGTTCTAAAAATGCATATGCAACGCTTATATGACCAGATTCAGTCATACAAGAGTTGCTTATACTTTTTGTAGGACATGCGTGCTACACGGGTATGAGTGCTTATACCAGGTTTAACTATATGGGTAAGCCTGAGTTACTAAGAGGTGAAGAAATCGGCCCTATGGCTAGTTCATCTACAAGTGCAACTAGCGATCTCTTGAAAAATTAAGGGCTAAGTTAACGTTTACACAGCCTAATGCCTAATGTTTTGTGGTGGTGACTTCAATGAACGCCCATGGTCTTTGCGAACTATCTTGACCTTTAGTATTAAACTAGTAAGCTCTTGCAGTACACCCGAACCTCTAATTAGGTAACAAGTCGGGGCTACCTAAATAGAATTTTTACCTAAATGGACTCAGTTCATTACCTGGCTTGCAGATGCAAAAAGGAAGGGATCAAGGGATTCAGATTTAAAGGGGGGGATGGTCAGAGGTATTTCAAGGGCGTTTTAGGGGGGGGGGGATCAGAGGCGTTTCCAGGCGTTTCAGGAGGTTTTAGAGGGCTTTTAGGGGGCTTCATATGCGCTCAGGTAAACTTCACGAGAGTTTCAGAGGCGTTCCAAAGCGTTTCAAGGCGTTCCAGGAGGTTTCAGAGGTATTATAGGGACTTCAGTGGCTTTTAGGTGGACTTTATTTGTGTTTCACAGGTGTTTCAAGGCGTTTCAGGAGGTTTCAGTGAGGTTTTGTGGGGCTTCAGAATCTCTAAGGTGAGTTTCTCGGAGGTTTCATGGGGGTTTCAGAGGCGTTTCTGAGCGTTTCAAGGTGTTTCAATGCGTTCCAGGGCGTTTCATGGCTTAAGCAGATTTAATAGGGGTTTTAGAGGCGTTTCAAAGCGTTTCAATGTGTTTCATGGCGTTTTAAAGCGTTTCAGGGCGATTCAGGAGGTTTAAGGGGGGGCTTAAGGGAGCTTCAAAGGCTCGCAGGTGAATTTCACGGAGGTTTCATGGGGGTTTCAGAGGCGCTTCAATGCGGTTCACGGTGTTTCAGGGCATTTCCTGAGGTTTCATAGGGATCTGGGGGGCTTCAGAGGCTCTCAGGTTAATTTCACGGAGGTTTTATAGAGGTTTCAGTGGAGTTTCAATGCGTTTCAAGGCGTTTCAAAGCGTTTCAGGGTGTTTCAGGAGGTTTTACAGGGGCTTTCATTGGGCTTCGGAGGCTCTCAGGTGACATTCACGCAGGGTTTTAGAAGCGTTTCAAAGTGTTTCAAAGCGTTTCAGGGCGTTTTAAATCGTTTCAGGGCATTTTAGGAGGTTCAGGGGGCTTCAGATGCTCGCAGGTGATTTTCACGGAGGTTTCATGGGGGTTTCAGAGTCGTTTTAAAGCGTTACAATGCGTTTCAGAGCATTTCGGGAGGTTTCTGGTGAGTGTGAAGAGGCTTAAGAGGCCCGCAGGTGAATTTCACGAGAGTTTCAGAGGGGTTTCAAAGCGTTTTAAAGCATTTCAAAGCGTTTCAGGTGGTTTCACAGGGGTTTTAGGAGGCTTCAGAGGTTCTCAGGTGACTTTCACGCAGGATTTAAAGGGGTTTTAGAGGCGTTTCAAAGCGTTTCAGGGCGTTTCAGAGCGTTTCAGGGCATTTCAATGCGTTTCAGGGCGTTTCAGGAGGTTAAGGGGGCCTTAAGTGGGCTTCCCAAGAACCATGAGTTGCTGAACAACAGTTTCTTAAGCTGAAGTTTACTTAAGAGTGGGATGTTCCAGCAGTTGGGTTCAGAGGCTCGCAGGTGAATTTCACGGAGTTTTCATGGGGCTTTCAGAGGCGTTTCAAGGCATTTCAGGGCGTTTCAGGAGGATCCATAGGGGTTTTAGGGGGCTTCAGAGGAGGTTTATATAGGGGTTTTAGAGGCGATTCAAAGCGTTTCAAGGCGTGTCGAAGCGATTCAAGAGGGTAAGGGGCCGCAGAGCCTAAATTTCATGAAGATTTCATGAGGGTTCAAAAGGCGCTTCAAGGTCTTCAGAGCGGTTTCAGGGGAATATAGAAGCTCATTTAACTTTTCCTCTATTGTATAAATCTCTTAGTAGACGTTAGTAGATCCGATGACCTTTACTCAAGGAAGTTCTTGGAGATCCTCAAACTGACTCATCACTTGATAGCACAAATCAACATGAGGCTGTGTAAGCATAAATTTCATTCATAATGCTCCAATAGATCACTGATTACAGTTGTAGATCAGGTGGCCTTAACTCCAGGGAGTTCTTGGATACTCCTATACAATCATAGAACCCACTACTTCATTGAACACATATTTCTGGGGCTGTGTGAGTATAAATCTCATCCTTAATGCTCTTAGATACAACTAGTAGCCCTCGTAGATTCGGTGACCTATACTCAAGGGAGTTCTTGGAGAACCTTAAAGAATCATTGGTAGATTCGATGTCCTATACGCATGGAAGTTCTTAGAGATCCTCAAACTGACAACAAACTCACCACTTGACAACACATAGCAACATAAGGCTGTGTAAGAATAAATTTCATTCATAATGCTCCAATAGATCACTGATTACGCTTATAGATCAGATGGTCGGCGTTTAGTCAGACTGGAACATCTGTTTTTGGGATGATTTTGGAAAAATGCCCTGCAAGCACTTGGGGCATCAAATCAAACGGATTATTTTCAGAAAAATAACGTTGAAAAGTTCAGAGATATCGAATACCTTCGCTTATCTTTACCTGCCTAGCAAATCGCGTTGTCTACTATGACTTGATGCCGACCAGATGGCCGAAACTCCAGGTAGTTCTCGGATACCCTTAAACACTCCGTAAACGTCCCTTAACTCTTAATTCTGCTATTTTCCGTAAACGAACTTTATCTGTAATCTTGAGTACTCCAACTACTCAGAACACAATCAAATTTCATTTAGACAACGTTATGTAAATGGAGGAACCTAAATAGATTTACCTAAATGGAGGTTTCAGAGTATTATGAATGACTCCCTTAAAACCTCTTCAAAAATCCTCAATATGTATTCCTAAAAGCTACCTTAAGCCTTTTTAGAACTCTAGCCTAAAGCATCTCAAACTATTCTGAAATGACCTGGAAAATGCCCTCTGAGAACACTAGCTAAATGTCTCTGAAACCTTCCCGAAAGCTTCCAAAAAACTCTTTCAAAACTTCCTAAAAACTCCTCTGTATCCCATATAATCTTCTTAAAACTCCCTCAAACCCTCATATAACGTCAGAGGGTTTGAATAACCAGTAGAATAACTAGCCAGCAACTTTCTATTTCATATAACTTTCAGCTTTCACTGGTTACTACTGTAGATTTAAAGGTCGATTCAGAGCAATTTTTGATGACCTTTGATGACACAAAGGCCTATGTTACAAAAAGTAGCTTCTATGTCACAAAGTTATTTTTTTTTGTTTGCTCAGCCCTCTACAAATGTCGTGCGTTGTCTTTATTTAGGAGAGAGACTTTCAGCCCTTGGCTGGTTCGTCTCTTTCGAATGTCGTGCGTAAATTCCGCCCTAATTTAAAACGAAATGGTTAGGCACACCTTCAGATTTCAATGCCAATTTTCCTGGAACTTTCTTCTAGCTAAGGTTTTTAACCTCTTATATGGTTATAATCACAGGATCCGTTACATTCCCTGGCCAAGTTCGCAGGGGTTGACGGTATTAAAGTGAAGGAGTTTCATTTTGATTATTGTAATGTAGTGTTCTTTAGTGAAACATATCACCTTTTTAACACTTTAATGCGCCTCCAACGGTTCATCACGAACCGGCTGCTGCAGATGGAGTATGGCTGATCATATGCATCAGACATGCTCGATAAACAGGAGGAACCGCCGGGGCTCAGTAGAGTCTATTCCCAAGCAATAGTTCCAAGTCGGTTGGATTTGAGAAGGTTTTGATGATCGTTACAAATCCTAATAAAAGTATTATAGGATTTGTGACAGGTTTTGGAACCTTTTACAGCCATCTGACTTCAAAATGTTGTTTGGGCTCTTTTGCCCACGTTTCTCGGTTGATTTTTATTACATAGTAATTTATTAATGTCATAGTCGCTTTTTCGAATTTTTACAATGTTAGTTGGTCATATTTTCTTTAATTAAATAAAGCAATAAAAATCGACCGAAGAATCAATAGTGGGAAGGAGATTTGCAGCACTTAATTGTGCTGATAGATTCGAAGCTAACGTGCGAACACTTAAACGCATTGTTGACGTCAATGCGTTCGACGTGACATTTTGGACAAAAACTGACTGCTTTATATTAACTGAACAACGTTACTTGTGTATGACTAGGTTGACATTTCTAGGCTACGCTTAAAAAAATGATATGGTTCATCTAGGTAGGACCGATAGGACAATTGAACGAATTTGAATATTTTCAATAGTATTTGTAGCGGGATGAAAGTTGACATGAAATCTTTATTATTTTAAAATTTTATTGCAATCAACTGACCAACTTGGCGTATTTTTGATTATCTCTTAGATGTTCAGCAGTTCAGTTACATGTTTCTGTGGATTGTGACAATTTAAGGATACAAGACAATTTAAGGATACAAGAGATGAACACAAGTAGAAAACGATTATCGAAATCAAGAAAACAATTTGACACAGGATCGACTATATTTTAACATACAGGGTTCGATTGATTCGATGAAAGAAAAACAACATACGACAACTGACTTAACGAGGAGAAAAACATATTTAACCATACCACAAAATCAAACAAGGAGACAAACACAAACCGTGTGACCATAACACTACATAGGCAAATACTGACTGACTGACTAATTGAAAACTTTCCAATCTTTTACCGTAACTTTCTGAGTCAGTTGCAACAGTGTCTTAATGGATATCATTTTCCGCGTACGGCTGGCAAACTGCTTCTGAAAGATTACGTACTCTTTTCTATCTTCAGGTCTAGTGTAGAGGTTTCAACTCTATTCAGAGTGCAGCTAGAAACCTAGCAAAAAAAAAAAAAAAAAAAAAATCACAGGATCCGTTACATTGACTGTAAATTCTATGGATAGTCGTGGAACAAAAACAAAACTTTTTATAGAACCAACATGATTTTTAAAACCTTTTTAAAACTAATTCAACTTATTTTTTTTGTTGGTGATGCTTGACATAACCAAAAACAAGAGTACTTGAGCAACTACCCTGATTCCTGAGTGCTAAATTTGGTCGTTTAAGTTGAAATCCCACTTTGACTTCAATGACTAAAACAAAGCATTGCGTCTGCTCTAAGACCATGATAAAACCAAAATTTCTATTTGCAAATAACAAAAAGCAGCATAAACCAATCCCTGTCCCCGCTCTCACCTTGCGCTTGCTGTGCCTTCTGGCTGACGCTCTGCTGCAGTGCCACCTCTTCCTTCGAGTACTCGTCCGTCCGAATCTGCAACATCTCCAGCTTGCCGAGTACCTCTTCGTACTGCTGTGCCAACTCCTGCCGCTCCTGTTGAATCTCGCCCAAGCTGCTCTCCAGAGCGCCCTTCTCCGTCTGCAGCGTGTCCCGTTCGCTTTGGAATGTGCTCAGTTCCTCCTCGACCCGTTCCTTGCTGATCCTCAGCTCGGCAATCTCCGCCTGCCGGTTGGCTTCCATCTCCTCGAACTTGCTCTGCAGAGTTTCGTACTTTTCGGTGATGGCTCGGAGCTCCTCTGCCACGGCTTCCTGTTCCCGCTTGGCTTCCGAGGAACTCTGCTGCAGTTGTTCCTCGACGACCGTCTGCTTCTGCTGGATTTCCTCCAGCTGAACGCGGAGCTCTTCTTTGGCTTTGGTGGCGTCCGAGGCGGCCTTGGACGAGGCGGCCAGCTGTTTGCCGATTTCACCGTGCTGGAATGGAAATTCAGAGGTTAGCGAAGGGCGCGAAGTGTCATGTAAACAAGGTTGTGACGGGACCTCTTCTAAAAATATGCGGGTTATTTCGTTCTGGCTGACATCTACGGGTGATGACCGGACAATTTTGTAACAAAGGTAATTCAGACAGGTTTGGTACCGGATGTTTCGAAGGAAACTCAAAATATTTGTCAAACTAGAATTTAAGATTGCATGAAAGTCCATGTTGTCAATTAATGAATGATGCCAGGTTACTGGGATTATGAAAACTAAACGAGTTTACCTACAGCCTTTAGGAACTCATCTAAGTGTTCCTCTGCGCACTATTACCTATTGGGATTCCTTCAGGATTTCGGAGATTTCTTCAAAATTTCCTCCAGAAACTCATTCTGGTATTCCCTCAGAAATTGATCCTTGGATTTCTTTCTGGGATTCCTCAAACAATACCTCAAGGGATGTCTCTAAAAAGTCCTTCAGGAATTGTTCGAGGATTTCTTTGTGAATGCCTTTGAAGATTCGTCTAAAAATTCCTACAGGAATTCGCACAGGAATTTCTCTAAAAATTCTGCTAGAGATTCCTCTAAGAATTCCTCCGGAGATTCCTCAAGGTGTTCCACTAGAGATACATTAAGGAATTCCTCCAGGAATTCTTCGGGGATTCCTCTAGGGATTCTCCAGTGATTCTTCAAGAAAATCATCCAGAAATTTGACCAGAAATTTCTCAACGAATCCCTCCAGGGATTACTCCAAGAGTTCCTGTGGAGATTTCTCAAGGAATTTTTACAGTCATGTCTCCAGGAATTTCTCCAGGAGTTCCTCCAGGGATTTCTCCAGGGATTCATCCAGGAAGTCCTCCAGGATTTCATTCAGGGACTTCTTCAGGAATGCCTTTAAGAATTCCACACGGAATTCCTGTAGAAATTCCTCCAGGAATTGATCCTGGAATTCTTTCTAGAATTTCTTGAGAAATTTCTCTAGGAGTTTATACAGGCACTATTTCAAGAACTCCTCCAGAGACTCCTGTATGAATTCCTCCTCAGATTCCGCAAGGAATATGCATTCAAGAATTTCTCCATGAATCTCCCAGGAAATCTTCCTGGGATTGCTCCCTGTGTTTATCCAGGAATTAATCCAGGTATTCCTCCTGAATATCATGGAGGCATTTCCCCAAGGACTCCACCAGGAATAAAACCAGGAATTCCACCAAGAATACCTTCAGAAATTATTCCATGAATTTCTTCAGGATTTTTTACAGGAAATCCTCCAGGGATTCCCCCATAAATTCTGTCACGATTTTCTTCCGTAATTCCTGGAGGAATTTTTCCAGGGATTCCGCCGGAAATTTTTCAAGGGCTTTCTTCAGTAATTCATCCAGAAATTTCTCTGGGAATTCTTCTAGGGTTTTTTCTAGGAAATTATTCTGAAATTTCTCCAGGCGTTCCATCCAGAATTCCGCCAGAGATTGCTCCAGAATTTCATTCAGTGATTCCTCCAGGAATTCCTCTAGGGATTTCTCCAGGAATTCCTCCTGGAATTTCGCCAGGAGTTTGTCCAGAAGTTCCTCCACACATTCCTCCCGAGGTTCCTTTAGAAATTGATTCAAGGATTCCTCCAGAAATTCGTCCAGAGGTTCCTCCAGGGTTTTATTTTAAGAATCTCCCAGGAAATTTTCAAAGAATTTCTCCAGAAATTTCTCTGAAGATTCTTCCCGGAATTTCTCAAAAGGTTTCATCACAAATTTCTCCGGGGATTTCTCCCAGAATTCCTATGGGAAACCCTCCAGATATCCATCAGAATTTCTCCCTGGGTTTGCTACAGGATTTCATCCAAGAAATCCTCCAGGGTTTCCACCTCGGATTTATCCAGGGATTTCTTTAGAAAATTTTCAAGGGAATACTGCAGGCACTCGTCCAGGAATGTCTCCAGGGATTTCTCCAAGAATTACTCTAGCGATTCTCCAAGAATTGCTCCAGGGATTCCGCCAGGAATTTGTCCAGAAGTTCTTTCAGGATTTCCGCCAGAAACTCCTCTAGGAATTGCTTCAGGGATTTCTCCCAGAATTCCTCTAAAAATTCCTCCAGGAATTCGTCCAAAAATTCCTCCAAAAATTCATCCAAAAATTCCGCTAGAGATTCCTCTAAGAATTCCTTCAAGCGAAAATAAAAAGAAAATCGGGTTAAGTCTAAAGTCAAGTCAAGTACAAGACACCGAAGACGACCTTACAGTTGAGGTCGAAATACGTATCTGTCAAAGGATGCAAATTCTTAGTGGAATTCAAAGGAACAGTACTTAACCCGATTTTCTTTTTATTTACAGATATGCCCCTAACAAGCCCAGGTTAATCATCATCTTTCAAGCGACTTCTTCAGCAGTTTCTCCAAGGATTCCTCCCATGGTATATGCAATTTAGTCTGTTAGAACCAGAATTATATAAGTAGCAATGCTTTGTACGATTTATTTTTTAAATCACCGAAAATTTAAATCTTAATGATAGTTTTCAAAGGAATTCTTGGATGGGTATCCCAAAGAACCTCTGAATTTTCTGGAATTCTGGAAAAATCTCTAATAGAAACCTCAAGACGATCACAGCAAGAAATCTCGAAAATACCTTCGAGGAGAAGCTGGGAAAATCTACTTCCAGCAATCGTGGAATGATCTCCATGAGAAATAATAACAATAACTCCTGTATAAATCGCAAAAGGACCTCTGAATGATCCCCCGTAGAGATCTTGGGAGAAAGTCCAAGATAAGAACTGAAAAACTCTAAGACACATCCAAGGAACAACACTAGAAATAACATTCTAAGATAAGTTCCGGTTCCGGGAGAAACTCCAAAATAAAACTCCACTGAAACTTCAAGACAAATGCCACAAGAACCGATATTTCCCGAAAGAAACTTTTGACGAAAGCTCACGACATTTTTTCTTTGTAGAAATAACAAAGAGAACTCTGCGAGAAATCCCGTGAGGGACTGTGGGAGTAATACTGAAAAACCTCTGAATGAAATTCCGAGATGTAACTTCAAAAAACCTAAGAAAACCTCTAGCAATACATTCCGTGAGAACTCTTCATGTAATTCCTTGAGAAATTCGTGGAGGAATTCTTGAAAGAAGTCTCGGAGCAGTTGCTGGAGAATTCTCTGAAGGAATTCTCGGAGGAATCCCTGGAGTTGAAGCAGGCATATTTTTTTGAGGAATTTTTGGAGGTTTCCTGAAGAATTTCGGAGGTTTTTGTATATGAATTTCTGGAGAATTTTTTGGATGAATTTTTGAAGGAAATTCTTGAATAAAATCCTGGAGGTATATCTGGCGAAATTACTGAAGGAATTCTTGGAAGAAGCCGCCTTACAGGGACCCCTGGTGAAATTCTTGGGAAGGTCCAGTAGAAATTGTTGGAGGAATTCCTGAAGGGATTCTTGGAAGAATTCTGGGCAGATGTTTTGGAGGAATTCCTGGCTTAGAGAAATTCCTTGAGGACTTTTTGGTGGAATTCCTGGAGGAATTTTTGGGAGAATTCCTAAAGATATTATAAGTGGAATTCCTGGATGAATTGGGGGGTGAGGGGGGGGGGGGGTACTTCCTGAAGGAGTTTCCGGAGTAATTTCTGGGTGATTTGCTGGTGAAATTCTAAGAAGAATTTATTAAGGAATGCCTGAAGGAGTTCCTGGAGTAATTTTGGGAGGAATTTATGGAAGAGAATTCTGAAGCCGATTGTTGGAGGAATTCTTAGCGGATGTCTTGGAGGAATTCTTAGAGAAATTATTAGAGGATTTCCTAAAAGAATTCTTGAAGGAATTTCTGGCGAGTTTCCTGTAGGCACCTCTGGAGGAATTTCTGAAGGATGTCCCGAAACAATTCCTGAAGGTATTCATTGCAAAATCCCTGGAGGTATCCCAAGAAGAATTTGTAAAGGTATCTCTGCCCAAATTCCTGAAAAATTTTTGGAGGAATTTTTGACAGAAGTATCGAAGCAGGTTTTGGACAAAATCTTATTAGAGCTCCTGTCAGAATTCTTCAAAGAACTTGGAGGAATTCTTAGCAGAGGTTTTGGAGGAATATCAGGAGAAGTTTTTGGAAAACATTCTGGAGGAATGTTTGAAGATTTTTTTGGAGGAATTCTTGAAGTTATTCCTTAAGAAATTCTTGGAAGTAGTCTCGGAGCAGTTCCCTGAAGGAATTTTCAGAGGAATCCCTGTAGTTGTACCAGGGGGATTTTGGAGAAATTCTTTAAGGAATTTCTGGAGAAATTCATAGAGGATTTCTTGGAGGAATTCCAAGAGAAATGCTTGGAGAATTTCTTGGAGGAATATCTAGACGGATTCTTTGAGGAATTCTTGGCAGAACGCTGAAAAAAATCTTGTTGAAATTCCTAGTAGAATTCTTAAAGGAATTCTTGGAGTAATTCCTGGATGGATTCATGTAGAAATTTCTGGTAGAATTATTGGAGGAACTCCTGGAAGAATTTTAGAAAATTTCTTGAAAAATTTCTGGAGGAATACTTGAAGGAATTATTGGCAGAAATACTTGGAGGAATTCCTGGAAGGATTCTTTGAGGAAATCATGGCGAAAGTCTGGAAGGAATTTCTGAAGGATTTTTTAAGGACAAACGTCCTGAAATCCCGCTTCAATAGTGCATCAAAACTTCAGACGCACAAATCTCAAGAAGCAAGCTCCAAACAATAGTGTATTTCATTATCCTGATCTTGCTCAGTTGTAATAAGCTTAAAATAAGAACCTCAGGTGCGCTGGTTTTGTTTATGAAGAGATTTGTGCGCTCGAAGTCGTGAGTAGTTGCCAAAGTTGGCCATTGTGGCGACCATTTTGGGATTCTAACAAGTCTGTCCTCAAGAAACTTCACCGATAAAGTAAAGAAATACAAGAGTAGAGCTTGTAGAGCTGGAAGGTCTTAATATTTTGGAAACATTCCAATTTATTTATTTTTGTTTTCAGACTTTGTGAATAGTTTATCCGACTTTTCCAACCGATTTTCCTCAACAGTGTAAAATCCTGAAAAACAAAATGTCATGAGTGTAGAATTAGCATCTAAGTTAAAATACACAAAAATAAAAACTAAAAAAAAAATGCAAAACAAAAGTAGCTGCATAACAGCTTATGAAACAAAAGTTTTTTGGAAAAATTTCCCAAAATTTTTTTTTTCTATGTTTTCTATTGTGTTTGTACCATTATTTATTTTGGAAACTTCACTTGGACCTTCTGTGGGATTTGGAATTAATTTTTATAATGGGATTTGGTATGATTGATTTCCCGTATTTTCAGAGTGTAGGTACTCTACACTTTTACATCTGAAATGCCATAATATATTCCAGTTCAAAAATCTTAAAATACTTTTCAGGAATTAGATTTGTTTTCGAGAATTTAATTTTTGAAACCCGTCTTTTTTTTTTACATACTTAACAATTTACTAAAGGGAAATCTAAACATTAGTTGTAGTAATATCTAGCTCTACTAATAAGTAATAGAGTACTTAACAAAGTGGATAGCTCATTAATTTCAAATTGGATTTATACTAGCAATCTACAGGTAAATATTCCAACAGCAAAACCCCATTCACCTGTCTGTAGCAGCTGATCTTGTATTCATAAAACTTGGTCTACGACGATCAACGGCGATTAGATTGGTCGGCCGTTTGGTAGATTTTCCAGTTGGACGATTCCGCATCGTTATCGTCCGTCGCCACGCCAGGCCGCCGAATACGGAGAAGGGTGTCCGGTTACGTTGAACCGACCAGCAGCCGCCGTAGCCGCAAGCATCGGAGCGTAAAAATGCACCGATGAAATGGATGTAACGTTGAAAAAGTAAAAGTGATCGCGTTTTTTTTTTTACAAATAGTTCACCAAATATAATCCGATCCGGATAGATTTTTGACATGCACCGTAACGAGAAAAAACAAAGATGAAAATTAAAAGAAAAAACAAAACCCAAGAAAAAAAGTAACAACTCTCTAAGGCGTGGGTTGATTGGCCACGAAACAGAGCTGAAAACAGAATACTCCGAAAAACAACTGGCGTGAACAAGCGCGAGCGTAATTAGATACCCACCCGATAATAATCATCGATCGCAAACAGACGATCAAGACAGACCATCCTTCTCCTACATCTCTTTTAACACTTTCGATTTCATTGATTGCATCTGGATAAGCAATAATCAGAACTCACCTGTCGAAGCAGTTTGACGTGCTCGTCCCGAATCTGAGTGTACATCGACTTAAGTTTCTGGAACTTTTCCTCACTTGCTTTGGCTCGTTCTTCCTCGGCTTGGGCTTTCTCTGCGGGTGGGATGAGATGAAGCGGAGATAATTAGATGGTGTTGATTGGATGGAATTGATCTTGGAGAAAAAAAAATTGATAATGATAATGTATTGAGTGGGATTCTGAATAGAAGTCACTAGTTGTTTGATTATTCTTTCGGGCTTCTTTAACACTCCCGGCCCCAAGATCAAAAATTTGTTGTAACTAAATTTTTAATTGGCTATATCTCAGAAATGGCTCAACCGATTTTCAAAATTTTTTTATCAATCTCATGTCCGAATCCTAAAATTTCAGATGATTGAACAGAAATTATTCTAGGGGTGCTCAAATTTCCTCTAGAACAGTGCAACCGATACAAATTTTTTTTTAAACATCATAAATCTGCGTGGTTCACATGAATATAGTACAAAATAGCTGGATGCATATCGTAAATACAATCGAAAAGTATTTTGAACATCCCTAGCGCTCTCGGCAGTGGCTAGTTGTAATTAAATTTTCAATTGACTATATCTCAGCAACGGCTCAACCGATTTTCAAAATTCTTTTACCAATCTCTTCTCCGAATCCTAAAGTTTCAGATAATTGAACAGAAATTATTTTAGGGGTGTTCAAATTTCCTCTAGAATCGTGCAACCGATATATATATTTTTAAATGTTTACCTAATTGGAAGCGGTCTGAAAATTACTGTACGCATAATGGATGTGTGTGGTATAGTATAAGATAAAATATTTTGAACATCCCTAGTGCTCCCGGCACAGTGGCTAGTTGCAATTAAATTTTCAATTGACTATATCAGTGGTGCTCAGGCTGAAGGATACCGCGGGCCAAATTTACAATACGGGTTCGACCAGCGGGCCGCATAGAATATCGATGAACAAAAACAACAAAAAGAACCATTTTACAACACATTTATTGAAAATCTAAACCGTTTAGAACTTGTGTAAGGGTCAAACTTGCTTCATGTAGTTTTTATTTTTCGTTAAGTGACAAAAATTGACTAATAACTATGGTTCTACAATATATTTAGCAGAACTTTAAGTTTTTTTTTGTATTTTAAGGAAAACAAAACACAATTTAGATTCATAGGCTTGCTATAGAAAAATGTTTGAGTTTCAAATTGAAATTTAAACAAACAATTTAGGAGTCGCCCCTAGATTGCCTTGAAGCCACTTCAGAAATTACTCATGCAACTTTTATATGAATTTCTTCTGAATCGCTCCAAAAATGCTGGATCTTCTTTTGAACTTTATTCTGGAGTTGGTCCAGAAGATTTTCAAGGAATTTCTTTAACAGCTTATCTTGAAATGTGCTTATTCAGAAAATTTTCTGGAGTTTCTTTTATTATTTCTAGAATTCCCTTGGAACGCCTTCAAGAACTTTTCTTGGATTTACCTTTGGAATGGGGCACGTTCAGTGTAGTACTAGATTTGTAGTAATGAGCTGAATTTTAGTATGGTGAGAAGGTCAATTCTCCGTTTCTGCAATGAAATGGTGCAAAAAGCGTGGGTATTATGATTTCTTGCCTAATTTGATGCTGTTTGAGCAAAACATTTCGGATAACTATGTTGTTTATGTTGCAAGAAATGGAGAAAACAACAACACTGTTGCCCAAAGTTTTGCTCAAACAGCATCAAATTAGGCAAGGAATCATAATACCCACGCTTTTTGCACCATTTTATTGCAGAAACGGAGAATTGACCTTCTCACCATACTAAAATTCAGCTCATTACTACAAATCTAGTACTTCACCGATCTGTCCTATTGCTCTGAAGTTACTTCACGAATTTTTCATGAATCTTTTCCAAGTATTTCTTCTAGAATAGCTTCCGGATTTTTCCTGAAGCTTCTCTGGAAATTTTTTGAAGATTTTAGTGAAGTATTTCCATAAGTCTCTTCTGAAGTTGCAGCTAAAGATTTTTATTAAAGTCTTTTAAAAATTATCATGAAGTTTTCTATGACTTTCAACATAAACCAGAATGTTTCATAAATATTTCCCAAAGTGCCTCTAGGAGTGCTCCTATGCTGCCATCGAAATTGATTCTAAAGATGCTCCGGATTTATTATGCTTGAGATTCTTTACAATTATTTCTGACAGTTTCTTAAAAATTATCTTTTAAAGTTGCTTCAAGATTAATGTTCAGATTTTCCTCAGGCGTTGCTGCAATATATTTTGTTGCTCCAGGAATGTCTTCTAAAGTTGTTTGAGATATATCAGCTACAGTGGCACCGTGGCACCAGTACTATTTTGTCGTTACTGGTTTTGTGGCTTAGCTATACGACGCCAGAATATTTCGGAGTCGTGAGTTCGAATCTTACCGGGACGGATGGTTCTTTTTTGTATTTTTAACATTTTATTTGTGATTAACACTGTGAAAATTGATCAGCTGAACTTTTTTGTTCGATTTCTTAAGAAACTGAACGAGTTATTCCAAAAAATCGTTCGAAAATTTATTTTCGTCGAAAAGTACACCGCGGGCCGCATCTCAAGGCTAGGGCCCGCGGGCCGCAGGATGAGCACCACTGGACTATATCTCAGCAACGGCTCAACCGATTTTCAAAATTCTTTTACCAATCTCTACTCCGAATCCTAACGTTTCAGATAATTGAACAGAAATTTTTCTAGGGGTGTTCAAATTTCCTCTAGAACAGTGCAACCGATATCATTTTTTTTTCAAAATGTTTACCTAATAGGAAGGGGTCTGAAAATTACTGTACGCATAATGGATGTGTGGGGTACAGTATAAGATAAAATATTTTGAACATGCCTAGTGCTCCCAGCACGATGATCGAAAATTTGTTGAAACTAAATTTTAATTCAGCTATATCTCAGCGATGGCTTAACCGATTTTCAAAATTATTTTCCTTACATGTTGTCCTAATCTTCTAGTTTCAGATAATTGAATAAAAAATATTCTAGGGGTGGTCCAATTTTTTCCATATCAGTGCAGAAGATACGATATTTTTCAGCCATTTTTTCTTCATTGAGGACGTTCAAAATATTTCCTTGAACATCATAAACCTACATTATTCAAACGGGAATAGTATAAGATCTATCTGGATACATGCAGTAAACCTCAATTAAAAAGATGTTGAACATCCCTAGTGCTCCTTGAATTGTGACCGAAGCTTGACTGTAATTAAATTTTCAATCGCATATATCTCAGCGATTGCTCACCCGATTTTCAAAATTATTTTACCAATCTCTTGTACACACTTATTTTAGAGTCACTTGTTCGGCTGTTCTATTTTCGGTAAAAGTTCGGATTACCGAAGTTCAGCACAGTTTTACCGAAATTCAGCTAGTTTTTACCGAACGTTCGGTAAACATTACTGATGGTTCAGTAGAGTTTACCGAACGTTCGGTAATTTTTTGACGAACTTCGGTAATATGGTGCTGAACATTCGGTAATCTGAACTTTTACCGAAAATAGAACAGCTGAATACGGTACTTTATTTTAAGTGTGTACGAATCTTCAAATTACAGAAGTTTGAAAAAAACCCTTGTAGGGGTGTTCAAATTGCCTTTTGAACAGTTCAACTTGTTTCAAAATATTTATATCATTGTAAAAGTTCTAAATATTTCGGTAAACATCATAAATCTTCATGATTCTAATGAGAATAGCATAAGATCACTTGATACATACAGGGTGCGGCAGGAAAAAATGCGAAAAGTTCAAGGCACTAGTACACGCTAAATATGGGATATATATGACTATTTCTTCATGACGGTGTATCAGTCAATGTCTATATTCTAGCACTGAAAAATAAAAATGAACATATTTGATGTTAAACATGTGATAATGTAAGCCTAATAAGCGGGTATCAATAAACTGCGCGCCCAATGGTCATTAAACAAAATGACTATAACAGTAACAAAATTAGCTTAAATTTGATGAACAACCAGACCACACTGATTCAGAGCCATGTAGTTTCACATACCATATGAAATAAGTACATATATTTGATTATATTGTAGAGAAAATTAAAATTTTTGTTTTATCAGATACGAAATTTAGCGACCTGTGTGCTTTTCTGCGGTTTGAAAATTCTGATTGTCTTCAGCTTCAGGCGCCGCCCTGTAAAGGTTAGTGACCAAAATGGGAAAATTTTTAATTAACTTTTCAGAAAACTAGCCTATTATAGATCATGGAACGTTGAAACATAGATTGGTTAATGTCAAATGGACGAAAACGAGGTTTGAAGTTGAAAAACACTTTCGCATTTTTTCCAGCCGCATACTGTATTGTGAACTACATAGTAAATTGAACATCCCTAGCACTACCGGCATTGTGATCGAAATTCGGCTGTAACTATATTTTCAATGGGCTATATGTCAGCGATGACTTGACCGATTTCCCATATTATTTGACTAATATCTTGTCAGAATTTTGTTTTGTGTTCAAATTTCCTCAAGAGCTCTGCATCCGGTGTATTTTTTTCGACTTGTTTACTTCATTGTGAACGTTCTAAATATTTTCACAAGCATGAGAAATCTGCGAGATTCTTATTAGAACAGTATAACATAAAAGGATACATATTGTGAATCACATAAAACACACACTCGGTGATTGAAATTAAACTATAAATAAATTTTCAATTGGCTATATCTCACAAAATAGCTCAACTGGTTTTTTATATTCTTTTAATTATCGAATCTTCAAGTTTCAGACAATTGAACAAAAATCATTCTAGAGATGTTAAAATTTCCCCTGAACCAGATAACCGATACAATTTTTTTCCGACATGTTTACCTAATTGTAAACGTTCTGAAATTGTCACAGAAAAAATATTGGGACATCCCTAGCGCTCCCATAACGATGACTAAATTTTCAATCTGCAATATCGCAGCAATAGCACAACTGATTTTCAAAGTTATTTTGCTAATATGTTGTTCAAGTCTTCGAACTTCAAACAAATGAACAAAATACGTTCTAAGGGTGTTCAAACTTCCTTCAGAACAGTGCAACCGACACACATTTTTTCAGTCATTTCCACTTCATTGTAAGCGTTATGAAAAAAATCCGCAAACATCATCAATTTGCTGGCTTCAAATGAGAAAAGTATAAAAATACCGGAAACATGTAGTTAGCCTCACAGAAACAGGTTTTGAACATCCCCAGCCCTCCCGGCGCTCCTCCTTCTCTTCTTGGCGTAACGTCCTCACTGGGACAAAGCCTGCTTCTCAGCTTAGTGTTCTATGAGCACTTCCACAGTTATTAACTGAGAGCTTCCTCTGCCAATGACCATTTTGCATGCGTATATCGTGTGGCAGGCACGAAGATACTCTATGCCCAAGGAAGTCAAGGAAATTTCCTTTACGAAAAGATCCTGGACCGACCGGGAATCGAACCCGTCACCCTCAGCATGGTCATGCTGAATACCCGTGCGTTTACCGCCTCGGCTATATGGGCCCTTACGCCCTCCCGGCACTATGATTTTTAATTGGCTTCATCTCAGCGATGGCTCGCCCGATTTTCAAAATTCTTTTACTAATCTCTTGTCTGAAACTTCATGTTTGGAACCATTGAACAAAACTTATTCTAGTGGTGTTGATTTTTTTTTTCCAGCACAGTTTTAAAAATTTCATTGTAAAAGTTTTAAATATGTCCGTGAACATCATACATCTAGGTGTTTCATAAGAGAATTGTATAAAATTCTATATAGTGGAGGGTTGTTCAAATTTCCTACACAAAAGGACAGCCGTTGCAATATTTTTCGCCCTTTTTTACTACATTGTATATGTTCTAGATGGAAACGTCATAAATCGGCGTGATTCATGTAATATTTGCATTAGATTTTGATGATAAATGGTGTAGAACTCAATTTCCAGAACCAAGACAACATTATACACAGCTGCTTATAGTACTGCACGTGGCTGGACACACGTGGTGGCAACTGTAACTGAAACAATTGAAATCAAGTATCCACGTAGCATCCTAGCACGTAGCCATGTGAGGGTAACTGGTATGGAGAAAATTTGACCAGCCCTAGATTATTTTTCATTCATTTATCTGAAACTAGAAGATTAGGACAACATATTAGTAAAAAAATAATTGAAAATCGGTTAAGCAATCGCAGAAATATAGCTGATTTAAAATGAAGCTTCAACTAATTTTCGACCATCGTGCCTGGAGCGCTAGGGATGTTCAAAATATTTTATTGAATACGATTCCCATTTGAACCATACAAATTAATCATGTCTACGGAAGCGCTTGTATCGTTTACAATTAGGTAAACATGTCGAACAAATTATATCGATTGCACTGTTCTAGAGAAATTTGAACATCCCTAGAATGATTATTGTTCATTTGTTTGAAACTTGAATATTCGAACAAGAGATTGGTAAAATAATTTTGAAAATCGGTTGAGCCATCGCTGAGATATAACCAATTGAAAATTCAATTGCAACTAATCACTGTGCCGGGAGCGCTAGGGATGTTCAAAATATTTTTCTGTTAGATTAACGATATGTATCGTTATCTTATACTATTTTCATTTGAACACCTCAGATTTATGATGTTTACTAAAATATTTGGAACGTTAACAACCATATAAACATGTCGAAAAAAAAGTGTATCGGTTGCACTGATCTAGAGAAAATTTGAAGCCCTGGAAGACTTCTTCCAGAAGCCCTGGAAGACTTCTTCCAGAAGCCCTGGAAGACTTCTTCCAAAAGCCTTAGAAGACTTCTTCCAAAAGCCTTGGAAGACTTCTTCCAAAAGCCTTGGAAGACTTCTTCCAGAAGCCTTGGAAGACTTCTTCCAGAAGCCTTGGAAGACTTCTTCCAGAAGCCTTGGAAGACTTCTTCCAGAAGCCTTGGAAGACTTCTTCCAGAAGCCTTGGAAGACTTCTTCCAGAAGCCTTGGAAGACTTCTTCCAGAAGCCTTGGAAGACTTCTTCCAGAAGCCTTGGAAGACTTCTTCCAGAAGCCTTGGAAGACTTCTTCCAGAAGCCTTGGAAGACTTCTTCCAGAAGCCTTGGAAGACTTCTTCCAGAAGCCTTGGAAGACTTCTTCCAGAAGCCTTGGAAGACTTCTTCCAGAAGCCTTGGAAGACTTCTTCCAGAAGCCTTGGAAGACTTCTTCCAGAAGCCTTGGAAGACTTCTTCCAGAAGCCTTGGAAGACTTCTTCCAGAAGCCTTGGAAGACTTCTTCCAGAAGCCTTGGAAGACTTCTTCCAGAAGCCTTGGAAGACTTCTTCCAGAAGCCTTGAAAGACTTCTTCCAGAAGCCTTGGAAGACTTCTTCCAGAAGCCTTGAAAGACTTCTTCCAGAAGCCTTGAAAGACTTCTTCCAGAAGCCTTGGAAGACTTCTTCCAGAAGCCTTGGAAGACTTCTTCCAGAAGCCTTGGAAGACTTCTTCCATAAGCCCTGGAAGACTTCTTCCATAAGCCCTGGAAGACTTCTTCCAGAAGTTCTGGAAGACTTCTTCCAGAAGCCCTGGAAGACTTCTTCCAGAAGCCCTGGAAGACTTCTTCCAGAAGCCCTGGAAGACTTCTTCCAGAAGCCCTGGAAGACTTCTTCCAGAAGCCCTGGAAGACTTCTTCCAGAAGCCCTGGAAGACTTCTTCCACAAGCCCTGGAAGACTTCTTCCAGAAGCTTTGGAAGACTTCTTCCAGAAGCTTTGGAAGACTTCTTCCAGAAGTCCTGGAAGACTTCTTCCAGAAGTCCTGGAAGACTTCTTCCAGAAGTCCTGGAAGACTTCTTCCAGAAGTCCTGGAAGACTTCTTCCAGAAGTCCTGGAAGACTTCTTCCAGAAGTCCTGGAAGACTTCTTCCAGAAGTCCTGGAAGACTTCTTCCAGAAGTCCTGGAAGACTTCTTCCAGAAGTCCTGGAAGACTTCTTCCAGAAGTCCTGGAAGACTTCTTCCAGAAGTCCTGGAAGACTTCTTCCAGAAGTCCTGGAAGACTTCTTCCAGAAGTCCTGGAAGACTTCTTCCAGAAGTCCTGGAAGACTTCTTCCAGAAGTCCTGGAAGACTTCTTCCAGAAGCCCTGGAAGACTTCTTCAAGAAGTCCTGAAAGATCTCTTCCAGAAGCCCTGGAAGACTTCGTCCAGAAGCCCTGAAAGATCTCTTCCAGAAGCCCTGGAAGACTTCGTCCAGAAGCCCTGAAAGATCTCTTCCAGAAGCCCTGGAAGACTTCTTCCAGAAGCCCTGGAAGACTTCTTCCAGAAGCCCTGGAAGACTTCTTCCAGAAGCCCTGAAAGACTTCTTCCAGAAGCCCTGAAAGACTTCTTCCAGAAGCCCTGGAAGACTTCTTCCAGAAGCCCTGGAAGACTTCTTCCAGAAGCCCTGGAAAACTTCTTCCAGAAGCCCTGGAAGACTTCTTCTAGAAGTCCTGGGAGACTTCTTCCAGAAGTGCTGGAAGTCTTCTTCCAGAAGCCCTGGAAAACTTCTCCCAGAAGTCCTGGAGGACTTCTTCCAGAAGTCCTGGAGGACTTCTTTCAGAAGTCCTGGAAGACTTCTTCCAGAAGTCCTGGAAGTCTTCTTCCAGAAGCCCTGGAAAACTTCTCCCAGAAGCCCTGGAAGGCTCCTCCCAGAAGCCATGGAAAGGACCTTCCAGAAGCCATGGAGCGCTCCTCCCAGAAACCCTGAATCGTTTGTTCCAGACGCCCTGGAAAACTTCTTCGATAAGCTCTGAAAAGCATGATTAAGAAATGGTGAACTTACGCTCCAGGGTGGGTGCGGACTGTGCTCGCAGCTCCAGTTCCTCCTTCTGGATTCGCAGGTTGGACACCTCGGCCCGGGTGTCCGTCAGGTGCGAGTTCAGCTGAGCGATCTGGTCTTCGAGCCGGTGCTGCACGTCCCGCTGTTCGATCGTGAGCGACTTGACGTAGTTGGTAAGCCGTTCGATCTCCATCTGCAGGTGCCGAATGAGGTCGTCCCGGTCCTTGAGTAGCCGTTCCAGCTCCTGGACCTGCTGGCTGAGGACGGCCGATGGTGGTGGCACCGCCTGTTGGACGTTGTTGTGGTGGTGATGGTTGACCGGGAGTTCCGGAATGGGTGGAGCGGCTTCGGTGGTGTCGATGAGACTATCGGACACCACGGATTCGGTGTCGTTTTCCATGGGGTCCGAGTCGGGCATAACGACGACCGGAGCCTGGTAGTTGCCGAGGTCGCTTTGCTGTTCGAAGTTTGGCGGTGCGTCTGGGAGCTTGGGTACGGTGATAAGGTTAACGAAGTACTGCAGGTTGCGGGATTGGTTGTAGAACGACTTGAGCTGGTGAAAGATGGTGCGGAAGCGTTCCCGGTGGCCTGTGAGTAGATCCGATGGCAGGTTGGCGTGCAGTTTGAACATTATCCGGACGACGAAGTCGTACAGTGGGTTGGAGTCTTGGATGCAGGGGATGAGCGGAGCGAGCCGACATTGTCCAGCTGAGGTCATCGAACTGACGCAGAATGTTGTGATGGAGGTGAAGACTGGAATGAAGATTATGGAGTTTGGGATATTCATCGATTACAGAGCAGGCATTTATGTACGACAGAGATTACTTACTAGTAGCTTGAAGGGCAATGATGTCATCTAAATAATCGAAGATTTCCACCGCCAGTTGAAAGCTGTAAGAAATTGAATTTCACCGTCAGTATATTCAAGTTTTTTGTTCTTTAATTTGTTATAATAATTTTCCATTGATTTCAAAACTTGTCCATGATCTTCCGTGAATTAGTTTATAATTGATACTAAAGATCTCTTACAAATTTGTGAAGAAGTGGTTGTAAAAGTTATTCCAGATATTTTTTAATCAACGACGTTTCTTTAACAAAGCTTAACCTGAAGGAATCTTCAGGAACACTTCCTGTATGATATGTTGTGGTGATTTTCCTGTAAAACTGGCAACACTGAAGGAATCTAACGGTAGATGTAAAGAGTGGATAAATTGATCAGTTGAGGCGAAAGTGTTGTCGGGAATGGTAGCAGAATACTAGAGTATTCTAGTAGATTAAGACTGATATAACGTGCATTCTAAATAAATATTAATTTTACAGCATTGAAGCTGACCAAACTAAAGGCAGCTTTCAATACCAGTAGCCACAACAGGATGTATGTCGGTATATGCTGCTCTCAAATTTTCGGCTGGGTTGTAACACTTTGCTGGACTTTTCCTTTTTCCGCAAAATGAGACAATTTATGGAAGTCCCAAATTAAAAAAAATGACCGGTTGTACTCTCAGCAATTCCTACAAAAAATCGTCAAGGAATTTCAAATTTTTTTCTCAATGGAATTCTTCAAGTCATTACTTCAGAAATATATTCAGGAGAAACATAAAAAAAAATCGAAAGAAATTTTACTTAAAGTACTTTTTTATAGAAGTACCCCAGAAATTCTTCTGAAGATAGTTTAAAAAAGTCTTCTAGCAGTTCTTGTAGAAGCTCATTAAGGTGTAGTATTGCAAAATAAAAATCCTTAGGGAACTTTTCTAGCAACAACTGTTCTGGGAATATTTCCAAAAGTTCCTTTAAAATTTATTAGGGAAATCACTAAATGTTAAATTTTCTTTTTGAGCATTAGTAAGAGTTTCTGAAAAACGTTTGACAGGAATAATTCCAGATATTTATTTAGAAATCATTCGTCAAGAAATTGTTTCTAAAATTTCCTGTAAATTCAAGCAGAATTTAATTTGAGGAATCCTGGAAACTCCAGGAATTCAATAATTATTCCTCTAGTGACGATTTCAGGTATTTAGCTCAAGATTTTCAAAAGTGATCCTGCAGAATATTTAAAACACCCTCCTAGAGCTCTTCCATAAATTTTATTTTTTCTGATTCTTTCTGAATTATTCAAAAAATCTTCCAGGAGTTAGTCAATTTGCTTCTCAAAATGTTACTAAATTATATTATTCTGCAATTTAAAAAATCTTCATGGTTTTTTTTTTCAATATTGCGTCTAAAACTTCTCTGTAAGCTCTTGTAGGAGTATTAGGAGGGGTATCGCTTCTAGGAATTCCTCCATAAACTCCACAAGACGCCATGCAGAGTTCTTGAAAAATCTCTTTTAGCAATATAAATTGTAGAGAAATAACATGGAAAATCATACAGGAAGTCATGAACTTCAACTTTTAAACAAGCTCATCGAATTTTTTCGGGATATTTTTCAACGAAATCTTTTGAAAAAGTTATACCGGAGATACTTGTAATATATCCTACGGAAATTCGTCTTGGTATTCATTTATAAAATTTGCCACGTTTTTTTCCTGGATTTCCACAAAGAACACTTTAAAAGAGAACACCTAGCATTTCCAACGAAAATTTACACTCCTGCAGAAAATTCTTGAACAATCGTATTCAGACGTAACACTCTTCAAAACGGCTTGGCATATGCATTTAACGATCGATTCAAATTTCATTTGATTTGCGCGATCGTTCCACCAGATGCGCTAGTGCTAGATCGCTTTGACGTTTGCCAGTGTACACGTTGCTGAATGATGCAAACGAAAATTACAGGCAATTTATGTAGTAGTGTACGTGTCAGCAAAACGTCAAATCGAAATTCATCATGGCCGACAGTGTCGCGCGCGGTTCTACCAACAGGTGGCAGTGTGCTCATGAAAATGACACCGGGCAAAAGTTTCTAATGAATTTCCTCTAAGAGTTACGTCTGTTTGTCTGTGGTATTAGCATAAATGAAATTTTCAGAAATTCTTGTCCTCAGGGAGTTTTTAGAGCACAGGGTTTCATGTGTACCAAGGAGTTTGAAGGGTGCTGTAGAGGTTTCCGGAGGGCGTCGTCAGAGACTTTCTAGGGGGTTTCAGAAGCGTTCCATGGGTTTTCTGGGGGTGTTCCAGGAACTTTCGGGGATTTTAAGGGCGTTTCGAGGAGTTTCTACGGGTTTTATAGGCGTTCTAGGAGATCTAAAGGGTGTTAAAGGGGTTTCAAAGTTATTGATGAGGAGAATTCATGGAGTGTCAGAGACGTTCCACGGAGGGATTCTAGTTTTCAGGGCCATTGTGAAACTACCTGAAACCACGTGAACGCCTTGAAACGTCTCTGGAACCCCTGTTGAAACTCTTAATAAAGCGTTTCTGCGGTCTCAAGGGAGTTTTATGGGATTTCGTTCGGGTGTTGTAGGGGGTTACAGCGGATTTCACGGAAGTTCTAGGATATTATAGATATTCCTATGGATCTCAGAAGATTTCAGAGAGCATCAGGGCCGTTTCATGAGTTTGTAGAAGGATTCCAGGTGGTCTTAGAATGTTTCAGATGCGTCCAAAGTTGATTCAGGGGTTTCCGGTAAGTTCAAGTAGTTTCACAGACGTTCCCAGGCGTTCATGAGATCTCGTGCACGTTTTAGGAAGTTTGATGGGGATTTATGGGCATTGTAGGGGCTAACAAGGGATTACACGGACGTTCTAGAGGGCATCAGGGGCGTTTTAGGTGGGGTTCATGGATATTCCAGAGGATCTCCGGACCCAAGCAACACACAAGTCACAAAGGAGTGTCGACAGCGCAGGTTTTTGGTTGGACACGAGTCATTTTCATGTTATTCTGCCTTTGAGTTAGAATTACATGAATGTAGCTCCTGTGCAACCAAAAACCTGCGCTGTCGACACTCCTTTGTGACTTGTGTACTGCTTGGGGAGAATGCAGAGAGTGTTAGGGCCGTTGAAAGAGTTTTTAGAGAGAGTCCACGTGATCTAAGGGAGATTCAGAGGAGTTCCAAGAGTGCTTCAGGGACTTCCGGTAATTTCAAGGAGTTTCAGGGGCGCTCCAAATCTCACTGAAATTTTTTCAAACACCTTTAACATCCTTGAAAGCTTCCTGACACTTTCGGATACCACTTCCATACCCTTTGAAATCACCTTGTAATCCTCTGAGGCAATTTGAAACCACCAGATACACTCTGAAATGTCACGATATCCCTATTGAAGCTCCTTGCGTCCACTTGGGACTCTCTTAGAATGGAGATGAACCAGCCTCGGGCTGAAAATCTCCCTAATAAAGCTAATAATGATAACTCTCTTAGAACCCCAGTGAAATCCCATCAGAAACCCCCTGACACGTCTTTAAACACCTTGAAACCCTCCTGAAACAATCCTTAAAACAATGAAACCTCAGGAAACTACTTCCAGATCGCCCCATGGAAGGCCTTAGACCACTTAAAATCCCCTAAAACGTCTTGAAATGCCTCCTAAAATCCCCTGACATTGAAACCTCTTTGGAAGCCTCTTAGAACCCCTCCGAAACCCTTTTGAACTGGAAAATCTGCCAAATTTGTGATAGATAGTTCTAAATTGGGACTGCCACAGCGTTCGTTCAACAATGGGCGAGCATCGACCTTGAGCTAGGCGTCTATTAATTAGATTGATAACACAAGTTTACAAAATAAAACGAAAGTCGTGAACTTCTGTCAACGATCAAAATTTTTGAAGCACAATTCAGTGCTGATTTCGAAACCGACCTTCAAAAAATTTTAAGTAGAACAGTTTTAGCTCAATATCGAGTTTTGCAACTTTTCAAAATATGTAATTTACTAAAATTCCAATATATTGCGTTTTGTTCAACCAGTTTTAAATCTTTTCCCATAAATTAAAAGCTGAATATAATACCATTCGATCATCTGAATACAGGTTTTGCGTCAGATTGATGAAATTCAAGATATTGGCGAGTTTTAGGGACAATCTTCTTAAATTTTAGCAAAATTCCCAATTTTTTTTGAAGAAATGTATTTTTTTCAATAAGAAAAAACCAACTTAAAAATTCTTTCTCGATGTTTATTTGACATATCATATGTGGGCGAGTTACAGTAAAATTGCAGCTCAATCGGAGCATTGATTACGGAGAATGAGATGTTTGAAGTGAGTGACTTTGCTTAAAAATAGAACAAAAATCGATTTCAAATCATCAACCTTGTATGGAAAGTCGAAAAAATTTCCGCTCTACTGTAATTTTTTTCCTTCGCGTTTTCGAACTCAGGGCATGATTCTACAACAAAAATGATCATCAGCTTACCGAGTTCAAAAATGCTGTAAACTAGTGTAATAGGCCAAAAATAAGAATTTAACTGTATAATGATGGGGGCTACGGGGGTACTAAGGAAGTTTTTAGAGAGGGGGTAGGAGGTTGAAGCTGTTTTTAATCGGATTCAAAAAGGCTCTAGACGGAGCCAATGAAGGTTTCAGCAGGATCAAAAACGTAGAGCAGGTATTTCGTGAGAGATGGGGTGCTTTAAGAGGGGTTCAAGGAATGACCAAGTAGTTTATCAGGAGGCTTCAAGAGGAGAGGGCAAAGAGATGCATTTAGGAGAAGGATATCAAGGGGATTTTTTTTTTGTAAGAAGAGTGGGGTATTTTGGAGGAGTTAGGGTAATTCAAGGATTGCCCAAATTACACAAAGATATTTTATTCAGCGTAGGGCAATGAAACTTACAGGTTTTGATGATGTATATCTGGACAGTTTCAGGGAAGCTCCAGAGGGAATTCATGGGATTTTCAGTAAAGGTTTTAGTTGGGTCTCAGGGGTGTTCCGTAAAGGTTTCAGAGGGACTTCAGTGATACCCAGCAGCTTCAGGAAACTGTCAAAACTTCACTGAAATCCCTTTGAAACACCCCTGAAACTCCTTGAAATCTTCTAGAGCTTTCCCAAGCAACACGACTTGTTGCAAAGCCAGTACCAGCAACATCAGTGCAATTTATTCACTGTTTGTATTAAGGACAACAGAACATACACACTTATTTCTGAATTGCCTGTTCGGTACTTTTTTGACGAGATTATAACAGCAGTACGATCTCGGTAGTTTCGGTAATCGATTTTACTGAGGCTCAGTAAAACAACTGTCAAAATCGTATGGAAAAGGTAAACAATGCATTTTTGCTGAACGAGTTCGGTGCTCAGCAGTTTTAATCTCGTCAAAAAATTACCGAACTCGGTAATCAAAATTAAGTGTGTAATTGCTTCTCCTTTGAAACGTAAAAAGCGCAAATTCTAAATCGTTATGCAACTTGAGCTAAGGGGATTGATAAAAAAAAAAGAAAAAAAATGTTCAGACTCGAACCATGGACACAAGGAGTATTAACCACTCACCTAACATACTACACTAGAAGCTCTGTGAGAGATTTGCTGCTCAACGCACCATAAAAGCTACTGAAGTTACGCGTTACTTCATTGTATCTTCTTTGTCACAAGTTAGAAAGCTGTCAAAATGAAAAGACGCGCAAGTTTTCTGTAACACATTTGGAACCTAATCTGAACAAACAAACCACAGTAAGTTTCATGTGTGTTACATAGCACATTTTATGCAAGCTGACTGTATTGTCAGTTGTGAAGAATATGTTAGCTCCGCCTCCATAAATCGATGTCAAATACGATGTTTTTTGTAACTCCTACGAAACAAAGCTGCAACTTAACGATATTTGGAGTTTAAATGCAACTCAACTGACAAGATTGAAGTTGCGTGTGCTGTTATTGCAACTCTTTTAGACCAAAGCATAGAAAGCCACATTTTGGATGATGTTGCAGGTGCTGCTTGGGTTGCCTACCTGGTCAAGTCCTTGCAAGCATTTTTATTTTAAATTTCAAATCATCAACATAGAAAGAACCCAGACCTGAAGCAGCTCTCAATAGATGAAAAGATGTTCAATAGATTTTATCCAAAGCTCCTTATTCTAAAAATTTATTTAAAAACCCCTTCATAAAGCCTTTGTTGGAATCCTTCTGAAATTGATTCATGAATTCCTTTAGGAAATCCTCCAGAATTTCCTCTTGAGGATTCTCTAGATTATGGTTTCCCAACTTTCGTTTCGTGACCCCCCAACTGCTTGCAGGCATGCTGCGATTATTCTACGAAAAGCGGGGTGACAACAGACTGGGGGTCGCAAGTGCCAAGGTTGGGAAGCGATGCTCTAGATATACTCCAAGAATTCCTCTAGAAAAGCTTCCTTAAGTTTCCTCATAAATTTCTCCATAGATTCGTTCAAGCATTTTTCAAGGGATTATCCACGAATTCCTTCAGAAACGCTTTCAACGATTCCTTTTGAATCTCCTGAGAAAACCTTCCACGTACTCCTTCAGAAATTCATCCAATTTTTTTTCAGATATTCTCCAGGGGATCTATGTCCTGGGCCTTTCTTTCCGAAATTCTTTATGAGTTTCCTTCCAAAGTTGCTCCAGGAGGTCGGTCTTATAATCTACCAAAGTTTCTTTCAGATACCCCTTAAGCGGTTTCTTCAGAAGATCTTCCCGAGATTTTTTAAGAAATGTCTCCAGAGCTTTCTTTAAATATTCCCTCAATAATTTTGCCAAAAATTTCTCCAAGACTTATTTTAGGGAGATTTCTCCAAGTTCCTTCTGTAACTCTGATAGGGATTACTTTGGAAATTTTTCGTAAGGATTAGTAAAAAACAATTTCGGAAATGTCTGCAGGGATTTGTTCAAAACTTTCTACATGGATTCCTTCAAAAATCCTGTCAAAGATTTGTATCATAATTCTTCCAGTGCTTTCTTCTGAGATTCCTTCATAAATTTGTACAAGTATTTCTTCAAGAAGTGTTTAGAAGTTTTAGAGAGTTGTTCAGTTATTGCTCAAGCGATTCTATTAAAAATTCCCACATCAATGTGTCCAGGATTTAGTAAGGGATTCACCCAGAATATAATTTCTTCAGAGATACTTGCATTATTACTTTCAATTGTTCAGGCAAGAAATCCTCCAGAGATTTCTTCAAATTTTCCCCAGAAAGTTCTTTAGCATTTGCTCCAAGGGTAACTTCAATCTTATCAAGAATTCCTTCAGAAATGCGTTCACAGATTACTCCAGGAATACTTTCAGAAAATCCTCAAAAAGTTTTGTTCGGTGATTTCTTTAGGAATTCTCCTAAAACTCCTCAATGTTTCGCGACGAAGTGTTTCGCGACGAAGTGTTTCGCGACGAAGTTATTCGGCAAGTTCTCCTGGGATTCCTATAGGAATATCCCAGGGACTTCTCCATTTATTCCTCTAGAGATTCATTCAGGAATATTTCTTGAGATACATACAGGATTTTTTTCAGGAATTCTTTCAGAAATTCCTGGTCAGATTGTTTCTGAAATTCTTTCAAGAATTCTTTCAAAAATATCTCTAGAAGCTATTTCAAAATTTTAGAGATTTTTTTCAGGAATACCAGCAATGGAATTCTTCAAAGTTCTTCCATGGATTTTTTTTCAGAAAGTTATCTAAAACTTTCGCATGGATTTCTAAAATGATTGCTTCGCAAATTCTCTCGAGTGTTCTTCCAAAAATTTCTTTGAGAAATTTCTTAAGTGGTTCCTGCAGAAATTTCTACAAGGATTATATTTTGAAATTGCTCCTGTTCCTTTTCAGTCAGAAATATCTCCAGGGATTGCTACAGAAATTGCTGTAGGTACTCCTCCTTAGATTTTTCAGAAGTTTTTCCATAAATTGCACAAACATTACTAGAAGAGTTCATGAAAGAACGTCTGAAGAAATTTGTAAAGAATTCCGATAATTCCGTTGAAGATTCCTCAAAGATATTCTGGAAAATTTTCTGAACAAAAATCCTGTTGCAATTTCTGAAGTTATCACTGCAGGGTTTCCTGGATGCACACCTGAGAGAATAACTGAAAAATAAACTACTTAAGATATTTCTTTAGACGAAAAAAAAATATGAGAAATTTCTGGAGGAAATTTGGATGTTATTCCTTTTTGGAGGGATTCCTGGAGAAATCCGTAGAAAAATTGCTGAAGGAATCCCATCAGAAGTTCTAGATAAGGTTACTTAGGGAATCTTTTATTAAAATCTCTCAATAAAATTCTGAGGGTTGCGTGAAGGATGTTCTGAATGAATCTTTGGAAAAACTTGGAGAAATACCTATGATAGGAGTTCTTGGACTAATTTCTTATGCAATTCCTGAATGGAAAAATACACAAAAATCTCAGAGGGTAGAAATTTCTGAAGGAAATCCTGCAGAAACAAAAAAAACATATATTTCTGGAAAAAAACTTTTTTGAAGGAATTTCTGAAAAAAATTGCTTTAGGAACTGGAGTATTCTCTCCAGGTAATTTTAGGCAAATTTGTTGAATTATTCTGCTATTCTGCTATTCTGCTATTATCAACATTTAGGCAAATTTGTTGAATTGTTCTCTAAAAAATCCAAGGAATAGATTCTACTGTAGTAATTTCTGTAGGAGTCGCTGAGAGGTTCCGGAGAAATCTCTGGAGTATCACTGGTGAAATTTCAGAAAAAAAAGTTCCAGAAGAAAGGTTTGGATAAACCCGAAGTAATCCCTGAAGGAATGTTTGGATAAATTTATGGAAAAACTCTCATGTAAATCTCTTGATAGTTTTCAAGAAGAATATCTAAATTAACACCTGAGAGAATGAAGTACATGAAGTAATTAAGCAGGGGAAATTCCAAAAATTTCTGAAAGAGTTCTTGGAAAAATATGAATTTCCGATGAAAGCCCCTAGTGGAATCTGTGAAAAATCCTGAAATTTCTGTGAAAAAAAAAATTATCTTTGGAGAAATTCCTAAAAGAATTACTTGAGAAGTTTTTAGACGAATTCCTGAAGAAATGCCAAACAAAAACTCCTGGAGGAAATTCCGATAATATTCCTGCAGAAAATTTTTTAGAAGTACATACACCACCCAGAAGGTTGTTGACATCTTAAACCCAAGCAATTTTATTCGCAATTCTGCCGCTAGGTGACGCCAGTGGGCATATAAAAATTACCATTTTTTATACCTGTTCT
Organism: Aedes albopictus; assembly: GCF_035046485.1. Classification (NCBI taxonomy): domain Eukaryota; kingdom Metazoa; phylum Arthropoda; class Insecta; order Diptera; family Culicidae; genus Aedes; species Aedes albopictus. The sequence continues at coordinate 343,310,307 of NC_085138.1, forward strand.
AAATATTTTGCAATCTCTGTATGATATTAAGAAAGTTCAAGTCTTCGGTTAGGTTATTCAAAAAATCGTTGAAATTTTAAAGACTAATAATTCGATTCGCAAATATGCCGATAAGTAACATTAGCGAGCATGTAAAAATGTGAATCAACTGGAATAATAAGCAAATCTCACCCGAATCACTTCAATATAAAGTGAATCGGACCTGAATCTCTGGAATATGAAGTGAATCAGACCTGAATCACTTGAATATGATGTGAACAAAACGTGCTTCACCTACCGTGCTTGAATATGAGGTGAATCAGACCATAACCACTTGAATATGAAGTGAATCGAACTTGGATTCTTTGAATATGAATTGAATCAGACGTGTATCACTTGAAAATGAAGTGAATCGGACCTGATCTCTTGAATATGAAGTGTATCAGACCTGAGTACCTTGAATATCGTGAATCACGTGAAAATGAAGTGAATCAGCCATCACTTGAATAGGATGTGCAAAAGATGAATCAGACCATAAGCTCTTGAATATGAAGTGAATCGAACCTGTACCATTTGAATATGAAGTGAATCAGACGTGAATCACTTGAAAATAAAGCGAATCGGAGCTGAATTTCTTGAATATGAAGTAAATCAAACCTGAATCTCTTGAATATGAAGTGAATCAGGCCTGAATCACACTTGAGTTTGAAGTGAATCAGACCATATTCACTTGAATATGTAGTCAATCAGACGCGAATCCATTGAAAATTAAAGAAATCGGATCTGAATCACTTGAATATGAAGTGAATCAGACCTGAATCACTGGAATATGAAGTTACCTACCGTGCTTGAATATGAGGTGAATCAGACCATAAGCACTTGAATATGAAGTGAACCCGACGTGAATCACTTGAAAATGAAGTGAATCGGACCTGAACCACTTGAATATAAGGTGTGTCGGTCTTGACTCACTTGAAAAAAGAAAATCAGTCCTGAATCACTTGAATATGAAGAGAATCGGACCTGAATCTCTTGAATATGTAGTGAATCAGACGTGAATCACTTGAAAGTGAAGTTAATCAGTCCTGAATCACTTGACTATGAAGTGAATCAGATCTGAATCACTTGAATATGAAGTGAATCAGACCTGAATCATTTGAATATGAAGTAAATCATACCTGATTCACTTGAATATGTAGTTAACCAGACGTGAATCATGTGAAAATTGAGTGAATCAGACATGAATCACTTGAATATGAAGTGAATCAGACCTGAATCACTTGAATATGGTGTGAACAAAACGTGCTTCACCTACCGTGCTTGAATATGAGGTGCATCAGACCATAACCACTTGAATATGAAGTGAATCAAACTTGGATCATTTGAATATGAAATGAATCAGACGTATATCATTTAATGAAGTGAATTGGACCTAATCTTTTGAATATGAAGTGTATCAAACCTGAATCCCGTGAATACATGTAGTGAATCAGTCCTGAAGCACTTGAATATGAAGTGAATTGGACCTGAATCTCTTGGAAGTGAAGTGAATCACTTGAATATGATGTGATCAAGACGTGCTTCATCTGCTGAGCTTGAATATGAGGTGAATCAGAGCATAAGCACTCGAATATGAAGTGTGTTCAGATAGCCAGTGAGTTTAGCGAATAAATTTTGGGCATCACAACGTCAATGTTCTTCAGTCGTCTGGTCAGTTAAATAACACTGCACATTTTTTAACTTACGACAGAAATTTATTTATGATGCTTGAGCAATAGTCATATCTTCGGACAACACACTGTTTATAACTTAAATAATTTTATTCTTATACTAGTTTACTATTTTTAAACATTAATTAACTAGAATAGGTACGATTCTGCGCGCGATAATTTGTTTTGTCTTGCTCGATGTATAGCCTTACATGCACTAACTCCAAGGCAGAACCCTTCGATCTTGTCTAATGAGAATCAACGTATATGTATGAAGATCGTGAAACCGACACAAACGCATTTGTTTTAAAGATGATGGATGTGCAAAAAATAAACGTAGTATTGTGATCAAACAAAGTGAATCGAACCTGAATCCCTTGAATATGAAGTAAATCAGACGTGAATAACTTGAAAATTAAGTGAATCATTCCTGAATCACTTGAATATGAAGTGAATCAGACATAAATCGCCTGAATTGGAAGTGAATCAGACCTGAATCCCTTGAATATGTAGTGAATCAGTCGGGAATCACTTGAAACTGAAGTGAATTAGTTCTAAATCACTTGAATATGATGTGAACAAGCCGTGCTTCACCTGCTGTGCTTGAATTTGAGGTGAATCAGACCTGAAACACTTAAAAAAACTGAATCAGATCTACATCTCTTGAATATGAAGGGAATCTGACCTGAATCATTTGAATTTGTAGTGAATCAGACCTGATCCACTTGAATATGCAGTCAACCAAACGTGAATCAATTGAAAATTAAGTGAACCTTGTTTGGCAATGCCTCTGTAATAACCTTCTTGTATCTTTTTTAGGCCTTCTCAGACCATATATTGCGTTAAAGCTTTAAACTTCCCTCCCTAAGATTTTTTTGTAAACACTAACCTCCCTATGATCAAAAAGAACGCAAACGCAAATGTTCGACACATATGTGTTAACATCAAACGACAGACCTGTGCCGCCGAAACATCACATACTCACTAGAAATTAATATCGCCACCGCCGATCTTCTCCAGCTCTCCCGGTTTCAGCGCCAAGCTCCCCGGTATGCCCGGGTTCCGGTCATGAAACTCCAACTTCGTCACCAGCAGCTTCGTGTAGTGCTTGATGCAAATCCCGTAGCCATCGTTCAGGTGTCCCCACAGCTTACCGGCCTCGGTCAGCATACCCCGGTGTCGCATCGAGTGCTGACAGCACAGCGGATGACCTTCGCGCAAGATCTTGTGCAACAGGTGGCAGAACTTCCACGCCACGATCCGGTTGTCCTGGATCGGCTGCCGGATGGCAATGGCCCAGAAGGCATGACCGCCCTTGCTGTGGAACGTCCCGATGATGGCCGCCCGGACGTGCTTGACCTTGATGGGCATCTCCTGAACGCTCAACGCTTTGGAGATGCTCATGGTCTGTGGGTTGAGGAAAGAGTTCAACATTAGTGATGCGATGTTTTTGCGATGATTGTGCGATGTTTTAGTGCAGAATATTGTTAGTATGCCAAACACCACTGAAAACCATGCGTTTGATACTCACCAGGTTGTAGTATTCTTTATCGGTCAACGACATCTTATGATTGTTTTAAAAGTATGTACAATTATCTACAGTTTGTTCCTATATAAAAATCACTTTTCACTTAAAATCGATTTAAAATGCGTTATGGCCACGATTGGTTATTTAGTAGGAAATCTGTCTCTGCCAGTGTCCAACGTCACGAGTGATAACGGCTTATCAGCAGCCGATCGCTTAGATGTGGAGTAACGCCTCCAAATTTCCTCCGAATTGATGTGATTACTACAGTTCGGCTTCGCAGTCACAGCCGTCGAAAGTAAAAGCCCATAATGATCTCGGTTTCACGGTCAACGCAGTTATTCGATGTTTTCCGATTTTTTCCAACTGGTGCGTTTCTTTTTTTCTATCATCAACCGTAGGTAGTGCGTCACCGTGCCTCCACTAAGTAGGATTGTTTTAGTTGCTCATCATCCCATTCGTTGCAAAAAGCGCAATACGCGAACGACGATCGATCGATCAGAAAAAAAGTGGTTAGCAAAACGCGAGGTGTGTAAATTGATTAGGATATGATGGCGCTGCTCTGCTTGGTCGCTCGCCGTAGACTAGTTGGAACTTCGGATTTTTTCTTGTATTTTTATTATCTCTGCTTCTGCTTCATGCAATCTGAAACGGGACGGAAGGAAAAGTGGCAAACTTGTGGAAATGTGGCGATAAATTATTCGACGAGATAAGCGCGACAGGTCTGGAACCTGCTTGAATGGAACTTCTGCGTGAACTGATTTGTACTGGTGGTCGGTGAGAGACGAATCGATGATATCACAATCAGTTGTGAGAAATTGCTCGAGGCTGGGGTTTGATTGATATAGATAAAGAATTCCTGAGTGAAAAGCAACAAAACAATAATATTGAAATAAACCAGACATGGACTGAAATTCTTTCGAAGAAAGCTAATGTGTAAGAGTGCTGAATTCTTATAAATAATCGATCCAAACTTATAAACAATATGAAACAAATAAAAAGTAGATTTTTTTAATCTTAGGAATTCAATAAAAAAACTGTAATAGACATAGAATTCCAGAAAGTGCAGAATTCCAGAAGGAATTCCTACAGCCATGCTAAAGTAATTTGGAGAAAACATCTCAGAGGAAATTTTCGAAGATAGTCCATAGGAATCTACGGCGGCTTTTTGCTTGCAAAAAAAAAAAAGGTTTCTTTGGAAATTAATTCTTTACTAAACAATGCTCCATGGACCTGTAGGAGGTTGCACCGTATCAGTAATATAACGACATTCCATCGATTACGCTTGCATATCCAAAGCATTCTCTCGCGAAAGTTCTTGGAAGACCTACAACATCTTTGTAAATTAGCTTTTTACAGATCAATACTCCATGGACCAGTAGGATGTTGCACCGTATCAGTAATGTAACCGTATCAGTAAAGTTACAACAATTGATCGATTAAGCTTGTAGATCTTACGGTTTTAACTCGCTGAAATTCTTGGAGGACCTAGAACATATTGGGAAACTAGTTCTGTACAAAACTAGATGCTTTATGGACCTGTTGGATGACATTCGGCCAATCGGCATTCGGCTAATTGACCCTTTCGGCCAAAAGGCAAATAACTCGGGACTCTTCTCCACACCAAACAAAATCATGCAATTTCAGAACATATACCTTCAGAAAACAGCCGCCATCTTGAAATTTGGGTTGCCATATTGGATATTAGACAGCCTTATTTCAATTTCGAGACACCACTTGTGAACTCCGGACATCTTCCCCATACCAAATATCCGGAGTAATTCGCGAATAGGGCGTAACTGACAAAGCAATAACATTGCGAAAACAACAACCGAATTTTGCTGATACAATTTCAATTCCTATTTAGGAGTAATTCAGAGTAATTCAACATGAACAAGCTTAAATGACACAATTCGGACACATTTTCTTGATTTTCTAATAAAACAGTACGAATTTGTTAATTTTTGCACTAAAAATTGCATTTATTTTATTACGCCCGAATTGATGCCCGATAATAATATAAAATACGCCTAATACTATGCGCTTTGAATCGATATCAATTTCAGAACCGCCTTTTACTATTCGCCTTGTTTTTGATTTTGATAGGATTTCGCCGTTTGCTTTCGCCGTGTTTATGTTTTGAGTTCAGTTTCGCCTTTACTTTCGTAAACAAAAACACCAGGAGTGGAAGGCGTAATTCTTGTTTTTTTTTCGTGCAACACAGAATGGAATTACGCCTTCCACTCAACCCATGATTTTCAATAGTTAGAAAAGTGATATGAAGGAAAGTTTGTGAGTATTTAGTAGGAAAATCTAGCATCTTTTCACTCTTGTAATCACTTAAATTGTGTACATTTTGTCAGTTACGACCTTTTCGCGAATTTCTCCGGATATATCCATTTAGCATAGTTTTGAAGCATATCACTCTGCGAAATGGCTGTCATCTTGTATTTCGGGTCGTATTGTTGGAAAATTTAAGGCCTTATCTAGACCAACATGTGAAGAGGGTGAAAAAACCTGTGCCTCAGCTCCTTTCATCTCTCCTAGGTGTATTTTAATTTATTTACGCAAACCTTCCCGTTATCAGATTGAGGGGAATCTGCTCTACCTGTTACTGGTCAGAGCTCAAATGGGAAATACACTCTGAAGGAGCTGGAGAAGCAGGGGTTCGCAACGGTTGTTACGCCCTTTTCAGATGTTAGCCTCGTTATGACCTATTCAGCCTTATGACCTCGGCCTAACGACCTGCTCGGCCTAACGACCTGCTCGGCCTAACGACCTGCTCGGCCTAACGACCTGCTCGGCCTAACGACCTGCTCGGCCTAACGACCTGCTCGGCCTAACGACCTGCTCGGCCTAACGACCTGCTCGGCCTAACGACCTGCTCGGCCTAACGACCTGCTCGGCCTAACGACCTGCTCGGCCTAACGACCTGCTCGGCCTAACGACCTGCTCGGCCTAACGACCTGCTCGGCCTAACGACCTGCTCGGCCTAACGACCTGCTCGGCCTAACGACCTGCTCGGCCTAACGACCTGCTCGGCCTAACGACCTGCTCGGCCTAACGACCTGCTCGGCCTAACGACCTGCTCGGCCTAACGACCTGCTCGGCCTAACGACCTGCTCGGCCTAACGACCTGCTCGGCCTAACGACCTGCTCGGCCTAACGACCTGCTCGGCCTAACGACCTGCTCGGCCTAACGACCTGCTCGGCCTAACGACCTGCTCGGCCTAACGACCTGCTCGGCCTAACGACCTGCTCGGCCTAACGACCTGCTCGGCCTAACGACCTGCTCGGCCTAACGACCTGCTCGGCCTAACGACCTGCTCGGCCTAACGACCTGCTCGGCCTAACGACCTGCTCGGCCTAACGACCTGCTCGGCCTAACGACCTGCTCGGCCTAACGACCTGCTCGGCCTAACGACCTGCTCGGCCTAACGACCTGCTCGGCCTAACGACCTGCTCGGCCTAACGACCTGCTCGGCCTAACGACCTGCTCGGCCTAACGACCTGCTCGGTCTAACGACCTGCTCGGCCTAACGACCTGCTCGGCCTAACGACCTGCTCGGCCTAACGACCTGCTCGGCCTAACGACCTGCTCGGCCTAACGACCTGCTCGGCCTAACGACCTGCTCGGCCTATTGACCTTGTCGGCTTGATGAGCTTGTTGGCCTAATGTTCTTTTCGGCCTAATGACCTTGTCGGCCTTATGACCTTTTCAGCCTAGTGACCAATTTTGACCAATTTCGGCCTAACAACCAATTCGGATTAATGACCTATTCGACCAAATGATCTATTCGGCCTGATTACCTTCTCGGTAAAATAACGACCTGTTCGGCCTTATGACCTATTCGGCCTTATGGCCTATTCGACCTAATGACCTGTTCAGCCTAATATAAATTATACGTTATGTAACAAATGACTCGATTACTCAAACTTTGTATGTAATTGAAGTTTGCCTTGAAGACGAGTGAATAAACACTCGAAACCTCGGCTATAATTGAAACCGTTGTTCTATAAGTAACACGATGACCGAAAGCCTGCAATTGCCAAATATATTATTCGGTCCAATGTCCTTTTCGACCTAATGAGTTATTTGGCTGAATGACTTATTCGGCCTATTTGCTATTCTTGCTTAAGATTGGAGCAAGGTTAACTCCCCTTGACCTTGTTCCGGAATGCAATCTGGACAAGATAATCAAACTTTGCGAAGAATTAGAATGAGTAAAATTCACAAATAAAAACAAATTATAAAAAAAATGAAAAGATAATCAAAAGGGACATGAATGTTGTTAGTATTCAACCTACGAAGTACACTGTTCTATAAATTACGCTAACGCTAATAAATTTTTCGGTCTACTGACTTTTTCGGCTTAATGACCTTTTCGGCAAAATGACATATTCGGCCATATGACCTATTCGTCCTAATGATCTGTTCGGCCTAATGACCTATTCGGTCTAATGACCTTCTAAAGGACAGACGTTTTCGAAACTGTAGTTTATGAACATATGTTTTGCTTTGAATCCAGTAAGTTTCCATAGTAACGTTACTTAAATGGAGGGACTTAATTGGAGTTACCTTTTTTGGATTTCACTGTAATGGAGCTCTCAGTGTACCAGATACATCCATTTACATGGGCTTAGAGCCTACCATTCCATACAATAGTTGCAATCTTGAATTTTGCGGTGCCATGTTGGATTTTAGGCCACCATATTAAATTTTCGTGTCGCTACCCCTTAAAGGATGTAAATATTTTTTGCATAGTTTTACCTATAGCTTTTGACCCAGTGGTTGGATTTTAAAAAGCAAAATGTTTTCATCAAGGGGATTAGTTGTGCTATCATATGCATATACGGAGATTATGTTATGCTAGAACATTTTGGTAATATAGCTGCAAATGTAGTGTACACCACTTGTTCTTCACTCGATTCTGCGTTTTATTTCTATGCATATGTGATATATTTCAATGGAAATTGCACAATATTCTTTGTTTGGGTTGGCGCTGTTAGATAGATATGTCTTATGTCTTTTTACAGCTGATCTCCAGGTTATCCAAAACGTCCAGAAGCTTTGAATTTTGTCAACTGAATACAAATAGTTGTGTTTACTTTTTAAATCACTTGAACTTGATGAATTACATTCAAACATACATTTTGAAACATGAAATGTTGGTAGTCATGACCTGGTAATGTTCTTAGCAACTTAAAATAGCTCTGGAGCTCTGATTGTAAGGCCTTTACCTGTAATATTATATCAAACTAATGTATGAATGTCAGAACTGATTTCTTCAGATCCATACATGTAAATCAGAGTATGAAAGACTAACTGCACATCAATGGCGATACCTTAGGCCATCCAAATCATTCTGGAATTAAGGCCTTCATATCTACACCAGTAATAACGCATCGGATGCATTTCGAACTTGGTATAGTGCGTTTTGGTAGTCATAGAAGATCAGTTGAGTTGAATCATATGATACATGTATACACATCATAGAGACATCCTTGATCATCCGAACTATTCTGAAGCTGAGAAATATCATTTGAATTATTTAAATATCAACAGAAGTGCACAAACATCGCAGTTTGCCCATTTGATTCATACACATAGTGCAAGCCATGGGAGATAAGTTTCCAGAGCATCAGAGATATCTGAGGTCACCTTTCAGTATTATATGGTTAAGGCCTTCAGATCTATACTCGTAACAAAGCACTATAAGTAACAAAAACTATAAGTTAGGTTAGGTTAGGTATCTTTATTAGAGAGATTTTCAGCCCGAGGCTGGTTCATCTCTTAATAAAAAAAAAACTATAAGTAAAACTATGCGAAAATGTTGTTTACATCCTTTAAGTGCTTCAGTGCACTTAGGTGCATGGAATGAATGAAATAAAATTAGAACAGAATAGAATAAAATAAAAATAAAACAATTGTGGTAGAGTATTTTCCACTGACAAACTATTATCTCTTCGGACAGTAATATCACAGACAAACAGACGTAGCTCTTAGAGGAACTTCATCAAAAACTTTTGCCCGGTGTCTTTTTCATAAGCACACTGCCACCTGTTGGAAGAACTGCGCGAGACACCGTCGTCGGCCATGATGGATTTCGATTTGACGTTTGACTACAGAGAACAGACATTTAAGCTCGAACAAAAATACGTCAGAATCGTGTGTAAAGGATTTAAGTATACCTCAACGCCACCAACGGAGACTGCCCCACGTATAAAGTCGATTTAACCCCACGATGGCAGTTTTCATCGTTAAAATACACTAACCCACAAACCGACACGAACGCCAAACGGCCGAAAACGGCGAACACTGGAAACAAAAATGACAACACAACAATGTAAGTTCTGGGACGCTGGCGCCACACAACGGGAGTATACTTTGATATGACCGCTACAAAGTTTTACACAAGGTAGAAAGCAAAGATAGATGTCTGTTCTCTGTGGTTTGACTAACATTCACACTACTACACAATACACCTGTAATTTTTGTTTGTATCATTCAGCAACGTGTACACTAGCAAACGTCAAAGAAAAAAAGAAAAAAATGTAAACATGTACCGAAATTTTTTGATGATTTTTAAAAAAAACTTGAATTCTCTTAAGAAATTTTCTTCAGACTCTCTGGAGAAATTCCTAAAATAAACATTGAACGGTGACGAAAAATCATTTCGCTAACTGCTGCTTTGGTGCGGTTTTCTTCGGCGTCTGCAAATTGGAACAAAACGCCATCTAAGAAGTGAAGTGAAATTAAAACATGAAACTTAGGAGGAGTACTTTGGTTAGTTCGATTAGGAAGGGTCTCTATAGAATATCCGGAGCTATTTATAAAAAAAAATCATGGCGAATCTATTATAGGAATCTTAATAGGGTTCCGGGTCATTTGGCCGAATGCCACTTGGCCGAATGCCGTTTGACCTAATAATGAATGATGAACTTAAGTGACCATGCCAATGTTCTCCACATCAGTATAGCTCTAGAGAACAGCCTATGATTTAAATAAGGAAAAATCTTCGATAAAATAGATGTAGTTTCAACGCCAACTTATCCCTGAATGACAAAACTAGAAAGAATAGCCTATATGATTAAAAGAAGGAAATATTTCAGATGAGCATTTTGACTACCTCTGGATGCCTATGTTCATGATTCGGACAACCGACATTCGGCCAAACGACCATTCGGCCAAATGGCATTCGGCCAAATGGCGTTCGGCCAAACGACATTCGGCCAAACGGCATTTGGCCAAATGGCCGGACACCCTTGATAGAATTCCTTGAAGAAATGTCTGGCACAATTCATGAAGGAAACTTTCAGGAGACTAAAATTTTTTTTTCGTGGAATCTCGACAGAAAATTCCAGAAGAAAGCTCTAGAAGTTCCTGGAGCGATTTCTGAAGGAATCAATGTAATCCTTCTAATTACTCTAAATACTGGTGGAGTTATCGACACTTTTCTCAATGTTCCGATCACTCATTTTGTCTTCTCCAGGGTGTACTGAAATGTATGTTATTTAATATTTTCACAATCAGTTACAATAAACTGACTTGCAGTCGATGTTCTTGTGCTTCGTTCAATTCTGTACATCAAACTGCCAGTGTCTTGTTAGGGCTTATTAGAGCTTTGTGGAGCGCTTCAACCGGTCAACAAAACGTCTATAATCCGGGGCCCGTAGCGTAGTGGCTACACGTTCACTTCATAGGTGGATGATCATGGGATCAATCCCAGCCCCGGCACTTGCAGTTTTTCGTCAGTTACTCATCCCCCGAAAGCGGCTGAAACCTGACTCTCTTCAGACCTTATAGCTCTAACGGAACCAGAAAATTGGATATCGGTGAACGGCAATACAAAATGGACCCCCAATCGGACTGGAAAAGGAACAGCAGCCACACATCAACATCATCTACCATGGACAGGGTAGATAAGTGACAGCAGCGCAAAGGCAACCAGTTCGATATGGTAGAACTAGAATAGAATACATTTAGCAGTGGCCCTACCAACGAAAGAGCAGCTTGGCGCAGCTACACTTGAAGATGGCCGGAGGGATATTTGATCCGCCATAGGTAGCACGTCGGCTACAGCACTAGGCTTCGCGACTCCGAATCACAGAAACAACTGGTACGACGGCGAATGTAAACAATTGAAAAACGAGAACAATGCAGCATTGGCGAGAATGCTGCAACACCGTACGAGAGCGAATGAGGCACGTTACAAACAGGCGTGGAACAGGCAGAACTCATTCTTCCGGATGAAGAAGCGCCAGCAGGAAGAACGAGATCACGCAGCGATGGATGAGCTGTACCGCGCTAAGGACACACGAAAGTTCTACGAGAAGCTGAACCGCTCGCGCAGAGGCTTTGTGCCACAAGCCGACATGTGCCGAGATAATCACGGGAATATTCTCACGAGCGAGCGTGAGGTGGTCGAGAGGTGGCGGCAGCATTACGATGAGCACCTCAATGGCGACGTTTCAAGTACCGAAGGTGGCGTGGTAACAGATCTAGGAGTATGTGCACAGGACGAAAGACTTCCGGCCCCTGACCTCCAAGAGATTGAGGAGGAGGTTGGCCGGTTGAAAAACAACAAAGCCGCTGGGGCAGATCAACTACCAAGCGAGCTTCTAAAATACGGTGGAGAAGCACTGGTGAGAGCACTACACTGGGTCATTACCAAGATTTGGGAGGAGGAAGTATTACCGGAGGAATGGATGGAAGGTATCGTGTGTCCCATCTACAAAAAGGGCGACAAGTTGGATTGCGGGAACTACCGCGCGATCACACTACTGAGCGCTGCCTACAAGGTACTTTCCCAAATTTTATGCCGCCGTCTATCACCGATTGCAAGAGATTTCGTGGGGAAATATCAGGCTGGATTTATGGGACCAGATGTTCGCCATGCGCCAGGTGTTGCGGAAATGCCGCGAATACAAATCGGCGTATGATACAATCGATCAAGAACAGCTATGGCAGATTATGCACGAATACGGATTCCCGGATAAACTGATACGGTTGATCAAGGCGACGATGGATCGAGTGATGTGCGTTGTTCGAGTATCAGGGACACTCTCGAGTCCCTTCCAATCTCACAGAGGGTTACGACAAGGTGATGGTCTTTCGTGCATGCTGTTCAACATTGCGTTAGAAGGTGCGAAAAGCGGGGATAAACACGAGTGGGACGATTTTCACGAAGTCCGTTCAGCTGCTTGGTTTCGCCGATGATATTGATATTATTGCTCGTAAATTTGAGACGATGGCGGAAACGTACATCCGACTAAAGAGTGAAGCCAGGCGAATCGGATTAGTCATTAATGTGTCGAAGACAAAGTACATGATGGCAAAGGGCTCCAGGGAAGAATCACCGCGCCCGCCACCCCGAATTCATATCGACGGTGATGAAATCGAGGCGGTTGAAGAATTCGTGTACTTGGGCTCACTGGTGACCGCCGACAACGACACCAGCAGAGAAATTCAGAGGCGCATTGTGGCAGGAAATCGTGCCTACTTTGGACTCCGCAGAACTCTACGATCGAATAAAGTTCGTCGTAACACGAAGTTAACCATCTACAAAACGTTGATTAGACCGGTCGTCCTCTATGGGCACGAAACATGGACCCTACGTGCAGAGGACCAACGCGCCCTTGGAGTTTTCGAACGGAAGGTGTTGCGCACCATCTACGGCGGAGTGCAGATGGAAGACGGGACTTGGAGAAGGCGAATGAACCACGAGCTGCTGAGAGAACCAACCATCATCCACACCGCGAAAATCGGGAGGCTACGGGATAGCAACCCGACTAAAATGGTTCTCGAGAGTCATCCGACCGGTAGAAGAAGACGTGGAGCGCAGCGAGCTAGGTGGGTCGACCAAGTGGAGGACGATCTGCGGACCCTACGCAGAGTGCGGAACTGGAGACGAACAGTCATCGACCGAGTGGAATGGAGACGGCTACTATGTACAGCAGAGGCCACCCCGGCCTTAGCCTGATCGGTAAGGTAAGATGGCTGAAGAATAAAAAAAATATTATCGATTGCCATTCTTTTCTCACATAAAACTTTAAAAATTCTGGGATATGAATCAGGGATCTAGATAAGCTTTCAGCGAAACCTATGCAAATATTCCTTGGAATCACGAATCAAAAACCTCTTCAGGGAGTTACTGAAACGTTTGTAGTAAGTCACAGCCCTAATTGCAAATATTTCCCATACTGATGACGTATCCAAGCCACACGCAATTTTCACTCTTTATTCACTATCTAACCGTCCGACTTAACTCAAAGCTTCGCTTATCTACGAACCGCGCATATCAGACGAGCAGGTGAATCACTGAAGTATCTTATCTCGACGTAAAGCTGACAATCACAAGGGTGATTTTTATAGTAAAGTAATTACCGTCGTCACCGTGAATATTTTCTCCGACTAAACAATTTCTCCGTTTGCAATCAATTCATTGCTCCAAAGACACACACAGTCTTCAAGGAAAGTTCTTCGCCTGAGAAAGTTACTTTGCTGATTCTGGATGTTTCTCTTCCAAACACTTCAACAATCAGCGATCAGATTTCTTCCGGTTTAGATTAACGATTCCGATGGTAGGTAAGTATGTTTTCTTATCGAATGTTCCCTCCGCACTAACTCGCGTTTGCTATTGCAGAAACCTTCAGTTCTGTCCAGGGAATACACAACGACTAACTGACTGACTGACTGCACAAATAGGATTAGGTGTAGGTCGGTCGGCATCGACCAACCGGTGTGGCGCGAGCGATCGATAACAATGGGCGGCCCAATGGGTGACGACTGTTTAGTGTTTATGTCTGCTGGAGCCTCCGAGTCCGTATCTATAGATATGCAAGCGACCTACAGCCAGCGAATCGATTCATAGGGTGTAGCGTGACTGTTACCTATGCTGAAGAAGCTTTAGTGGTTTCCTGGATGTCTTCATCGATTTTTGAGTCATCCACTTACTTAGCACCTCAGGGATTCAGGTTCAAGGTCCACCGAGGTGCGGTGTAGTTCTTTGGATGGGCTTCTTGAAATTATCGTAATGTTGTGCTTGTCAGATAGGTGTACGCCCAAATGGCAGGGGGAATAAGTGGTCAGATGATCAAGCACATAGAGGACCATTTGTAAAAAGGGACGATGAAACAGAAGCGCAGGGGACAGATGTACCAGTGGACAACTCTACCAGTGGACAACTGAACCAGTGAAGAGATGACCCAGACGATATATGATCATTAGGGTGCCAAAAATAGAAAAGTTGTCGAAAAGTTAACGTGCTCACACCTATAATTAGGGTTAGGGTTTCAGAAACGAAAGTTCCGTACACGAAAATTTAATCAAAAATATTTACTGGTTGCACGTTTCGATTCTGGAAATTTAAATTCTTTTACCAAAAAAAAAAAAAAAAAAAAAAAAAAATGATGTTCATATGAGCTAAAACCAATAAAATTCCTTAATCTATCGTAATTTTGAGTTCTGCAAACAATGTTTGGAGAATATTTAGGTAATCAAAGTTGATTTCGATTATTCAACGTATTTGAAAAGCAAGATTTTTTCATATTTTTTGTCTAGAAAACTCAGTTTATAAAGATTTTTTTCAGAGATTGATACTTACACTCATTTTATTGCACATTATGTGTAGGTTATTCAAGCCAAAGACTGTTTTGAACTATCTCCTTCATGAGTTGAGATATTGGTATAATAGTTGTATAACACAATAAATAAAAACTCCGAGTTTTCTTAATTTTTCATTTTTTTTTACTACATAGTTTGTTATGAATGTGGCCGCAGCGGAAGGCGCACGAGTATTCAGTATGACCATGATGATGGGTTATATGTGAGGTCGATTCAGTAACTTTTCGTAAAGGAAATTTCGATGACATTCTCGGGCTTAGAGTATCTTCGTATTGTACGTGGATTTGCTAACTGAACATGACGAATCAGAACTATCATTTTTTCTGAATAGTTGTTCGATTGAAGAGCGAGACAGCACGCAAACTGACACATCGCTATGACATATTTAACGTAGGAGCAACACGTGCGTGAGATTCTGTCTCTCGGTTGGTGTGGATTTGTTTTGATCCAATCTGACATTTCTTTTATGCTGCTCATGCTGCCAGCTGATGGAGGAGCATAATCGGAGAGTACTCCAATGCATTTTCGGAAAAGTTTGCCGAGATAAAAAGTTTTCGTTGTAAACATTTTGGGAAATTCTGGTTGAACTTTTCAATGCGTGTTTTGTATATTATTTTACAGAGAATCATTGTAAAGGACGTTCAACGTAATACGCGCAATAACTTAGAAGTCTATAATTTTACAAGAACACATCGAAACACCCCTTGAATTGAACAGCGATTCATAAACAGTTCAAGCAAATTCCCTTAATAATAGTATCCGAAGCAGCATTGCCGTTAAATAGGCCTCCATCTTGAAACCTAAGCCGCCATCTTGAATTCCAATACCCCTACAACCAACTCCACATCCTAAGGAATGTGTATGCCAAATCAGATTGAAATTTCTTGACGCATTCCAGAGTTATGCCGGAACATACGTAAATATATACAGACATACATACATATAAACATACAAAAAGACAAACATACAAATATATAAACATACAAGTATATAAACATACAATCATACACACATTGACTTTTGAATGTATTGATTAACAACTCTGCCGAAGAAATGAATTATAAATTATTAACCATTGTCAAGATTCCAGGAAAATAAATTTCTTTCGTATTGGAAATGGAGCTCATAGATCGTGACCATATGTAGTCTTTGCAGCATCGTTTACGCCACCTAGTGAACCAGGTATGGATGTGGAGAACAACTTCTCAGAAGAAAGTAATCTTTGTCTAATTCTGGAGATATTCACATCAAAAGGACTGTCCTATTTATAGGACGCTGGGCGTTTGGGGCGTCTGTCCTATAAATAGGACGCTGGGCGGTTAAATATTACATTAGGTCCGTTCATAATCCGTTGTAATCAGAGGGGATGCTATAGCAGTAAAAAAGTAAATTCATTACCAAATGGCTTAAAGAAACGAAATGAAATGAAAGGAAATGAAAACAAACGAAGAACGTTAAAGGATATCATATTGAATGAAAAAATATGTGCCTTTTAATAACACTTTTATTGTGTGTATGAAAAAAAAAAAACAAAAATAAAAATAAAAAAATTAAATGAGGTAAAAAAAAACAAAAAAAAAAATGAAAAATGAACAACGAAAAATACATTCTAATAAAATTTAATGAACTGAAATGCAATGAAATGGGATAAAAAATGAAATGAACTGAAAGGAAAACTTAATAAAATAATAAGGAGATTCACAAAACAACATAAAGTTCTGCGTAAAACATGATTTTCTTCTGTTTTTCGTTGGTGATTTGGACAAGTAAGAAAATTTATTGTCTAATATATTATGGGACATTTACAGAAAATTGTAGTGTACAACAAATGAAAATTTTTAGAAAACGGCAAAAGGTTATTGCAACCATAACAAATTGCAAATGCTCCACAGAAAAACATAAAGCGCTCCATAAAGAGAGAACATATGTTCCATGAATATGTGCAATGTTACCCATAAATAATTCAAAACGTTCCATACTTTATAAAAAATGCACCGATTAAACATAAAATTGTCTCATTAAAAGTGAAATTTTGCATCAATAAACAATACTGAAATGCTTAATAATAAAATACAAATGCTCCATAGAAAAATGCATAAAATCCATAAAAAATTAAAATTGTACTCATAGAAAATTGAATATTGCTCCATAGAAAAATTAAATTGCACATAAAAAATTGAAGTTGCACCATAGAAAATAGACAAATGCTCCATAAGTATTATCGAACTGCACCAAATAAAATACAGTTTGCTCCCCAAAAATATTGAAAATTCTCCATAACTTTAAACATTTGCACCAATAAAGCAGTGCAATGTAAAGCAATTCAGCCCTGACAAATTAAATTATGAGAATATGCTATCTATGGATGATTTTCAATTTTTCATGGAGCAATTTGATAATACTTATGGTGAATTCATGTATTTTTATGGTACAATTTCAATTATTTATGGTGCAATTTAATTTATCTATGGAGCAATATTCAATTTTCTATGGGTACAATTTTAATTTTTTATAGATCATTTGCATTTTTCTATAGAGCATTTGTATTTTATTATGGAGCATTTCAGTATTATTCATTGGTGCAAAACTTCACTTTTAATGAGAAAATTTTATGTTTTACCGGTACATTTTTTATAAAGTATGGTGTTGGGATGACTTTCGGAATGATGAAATACTTTTTGACAGCAGATCACATTTCGATCAGCTTCAAAGCTGAAATATATTATATACTTAAATAGAACTACCTAATCATACAATTCAATTTTTAACTTACATCCTAGTATATTCATCCCAATAGGAACTATCTTCCCAACAGACTGGTTTGATCTGGTCGTGTCTCTACAAACACTACAGAGCTTCCAGTGTTGCCAGTTTCACAAAACTATCACCATAATTACCACAACAATCCCCCGCACGTGAAACTGGTAACTAGTCCCATCATTTCACTTGCCAATTTACCGTGGAATTGCTTTCACACATCATGCCGCAACTGGTAACACAATAGTCGATCTCGTTTGCTCATTCTGGGCATTCTTACATGGTGATGTGTGTAGCTGTGTGGTTGACTGCTTTCTGTTTGTCGTCCAAGGCACAAATTGATTTTGATAACTGTAAAACTGTTGTGATTTTATTTTCATTTTTCCTCCAGGATCGAACACCATATACAATCTGCATGACCTGGTTTGACATCTTTTTTGTTGCCACAGGATGATTTGGTACGAAATTTGTATTGTACATATTCTTGCAAGATAAATCCGCGAAACGCGTTTGTCTTCTTCTTTTCCATCAAGTTGCCAAAATATGCCCGCACCACTATGAGTGACCTGATGGTCAAAAATTCTGCATGCGGCGCTCATATCAAATCCACATGAGGCTGCGGCGATATGGCCGCGAGGAGATGCACGCGATACAGACGCAATGTGGAAATGGAAAAATTGAAGCCGCATCCTCCTGCAGCATCACTTAACAACATCCCGATTATTAAATACAAAGCCGACGAGGTGATGCGTATGCGTATAGTGAAGCAATGTCGTGATAAATATTATTACGATTTCTGGCCACTTGAGATGCCATTGTGCTAACTTTTGTTTTGATATGAACGGCCTGAAGGCTGCTGCAATGCTGCTGGGTGGGTGACAGTATCTGTTCGATTTTGACATTGCGTCTGTATCGCGGGAATCTCCTAGCGGCCATATCGCCGCCGCCTAATGTGGATTTATTATAAGCGCCGCAATATTTGGCCAGACTGACAAAGACTGATCTTTATCAACTCGGGTATTTTCACTCGCATACGAAGATCTCTATCTATTATCAAAGAGAGTGTAGTGTCGATTTGGTCATTAGAAGCAGATAGGAACACATCCGACTGAATGGATGTTGCCATCTCCTGCATGATTATTTTAGTGTTTACTTGTGGAGGTACTGGAACATCACCGATTGGCTTCGTAAGTTCAGCCCTTGCTTTTGGATTTGATGACGCTTTGGCTACATTGAGTTTTTGCACACTACTGCAACAGAACTTGGGTGAATTTCCACCGATTACACAAGATTGAGGTGATATTTTGGAAGCGTTTTCCTCACCGTATCGTTTTTCGATGGCTTTCCTTTTGGCACAGAAGGACTAACTCTATTTCTTTTATAGCCTTCTTGTAATCCTCTTCAATCGCAATCAAATTTCGCTCGTACTCCTCTTCTATGCGCCTTTCTTTCTGCTCGTACTCCTTCCTCCATAATTGCTTCCGTTCCTCTAGCAATTCTATTTTTTGCTCCATTGTGCACGCAGTGAATCCGTTAGGATCTTTGAAGTTTGTTGGGATGACTTTCGGAATGATGAAATACTTTTTGACAGCAGATCACATTTCGATCAGCTTCAAAGCTGAAATATATTATATACTTAAATAGAACTACCTAATCATACAATTCAATTTTTAACTTACATCCTAGTATCTTCATCCCAAAAGGAACTATCTTCCCAACAGACTGGTTTGCACTGGTCGTGTCTCTACAAACACTGCAGAGCTTCCAGTGTTGCCAGTTTCACAAAACTATCACCATAATTACCACAACAAATGGAAAGTTTACAGTTATTTATGGGTAACATTGCACATTTTCATGGAAAATATGTTCTTTCTTTATGTAGGGCTTTTTGATTTTCTATGGAGCGTTTCTATTTGTTTATGGGTGCAATAAATAGATTGCCACAGAAAACAATATGTATGATGGTATGATGAATCAAATTGTTCTTAAGTACTACGTATTTGTGTCTCTTATATACGTAGGTTTATGAGCCTTCATTAGCAAGACATTATTTTAAAGTTTTTTCAAACAGTGTGAAGTTATTAATTGATCTATCTTATACACGGCTTTGAAAATATGCCATTATTTTAGTTTTTGGTTCCTAAGCATCTGATATTGTTTTCAAACAGTTTTCCAAACGTGGGCGTTTCTAAGAGTACATATTTCTGCATGATTTCCATGTGTTTAGAAGTTTTCATCTAAATCATTAAGCAAAAAAAAATGAGGAAAAATGAAAGTATTTTAGAAATGGTTTGAAACTGTTAGGCATCGCAAATACTTAGCAAATGAAACAAATTTGAGATGTCCTGTATGATAATCCCCTCCTTATTTTAGCCTTATCTTGAAAAGATGATTTCATTATAAAAATTGCATCAAAAATTGGCTTCTTTAGTGGTGTTGAGATAATTCCATATTCTGAATCTGCATGCCAAACTGAGCCGAAATCCAAATTTTCATCAATTTTGGTACCCGGGAACCTATTTAAAAATCAATTTGAAATTCGTATGGGAGCGATTTGTCGAATCACCCCTCGTCGCATTTTGTACTGAGCGGAGCTGTCAAGCAGTTGCCCAACTGTCAAAAGGTGATTTCAAAAAATCTCTTTGAAATTGATTTTAGATACCAAAATAAAGTTCTAAAAATCTGAGAAAAATCTGAGCAGCTCAGAAAAAGGTGCTCTTTTGTTTAAAAATAAAAAATCATTGAATTTTTCTTAATTTAAAAACCCAATTACCAAAAAAAAACGAAAAACATATATTTTTGCATTATTTTTTATGGGCCATACATTTCAACCTTTTTTAAAGTTTTTTTTTACGAAAATAATTTCTACCGTAATAACATAACTAAACACTTTTATATTTTGCAACCGAATCGAATTCAAAAAGACATGGAATAAAAATCATCTATAATATCACTTCAAATGTAATCTAAACTCAAAATCTAAATCAAAACCGTTCAAACTCTGTTATGGTTATTTGTTTTGCTTTTCTCGTACACCAAAGTGTACTCAAAAAACGAATTTTCGATAGAAGGCTCGGAGGGTCAAGTCACATATACCAATCAACTCAGTTCGACGAATTGAGATGATGTCTGTATGTGTGTATGTGTGTATGCATGTATGTGTGTATGTATGTCTGTGTACAAAAAGGTCACTCACTTTTAAGGCATTTCTCATTGGCCGATTTTTCGGATTATAGCTCGAATCGAACCGGAATTTCACCGCATTGTTTGCTATTAAAAATGGTGATCGATAGAGGCGTTCCGGAGTTATGGCCATTTGAGTGATCCGGACCAGCACCCGTAGAATTGGCCGCATATAAAACTGAACCAAGTCCCCGACCAAGCCCCATCATGCGACACATCAAACTGCGGCGATTTTTGTAACCTTCAGCATGGTTGACAAATTTTGTGCGGATATTAACACAAGAGACCGAAAATTCTACGATGTCGGTCCAAAATTCAAGATGGCGGTCTAAAATCCAAAATGGCGGCTCGAAATTCAAGATGGCGGCTGTATAATGGAGTTTTAAGCCCTAAACCATGCAATATGGGTATATTTTGTATGGGGAAGATGTTTGGAGTCCAATAATGGCGACCATAATATCCAAGATGGCTGTCTAAAATCCAAGATGGCGCCTCCAATTCAAGATGGCGGCTGTTTAATGGAGTTTTATGCACTAAAACCGTGTAACAAGGGTATATTTTGTATGGAGAAGATGTCTGGAGCCCATAAATGGCGACCTGAGTATCCAAGATGGTGGTCTAAAATTCAAGATGGCGGCTCCAAATTCAATATGGTGGCTGTAGACGGAGTTTTAGGCCCTAAACCATGCAATAAGGGGTGGGTCATTCCATATGAAGTGACCGAGAAAATGTGAAAACTTGCAACCGACCATCACGGATTTGAACCAAATTTGGTTGAAACATTTGTTTAGATGGAAAAAGAAAAAATCCAAATTTTGGTGCCGATCGGATCACCCCTCGGCCCGTGGCAGCACCCCTCGTTTTGGCCGATATGAAAATTATTCTCTCTTTCTTTTATTTTTATTATTG
The DNA here is from genome assembly GCF_035046485.1 of Aedes albopictus. NCBI lineage: Eukaryota > Metazoa > Arthropoda > Insecta > Diptera > Culicidae > Aedes > Aedes albopictus. The sequence continues at coordinate 343,331,995 of NC_085138.1, forward strand.
AAACGATTGCACCTACACATTTTCGACCTTCGGCTTTTTTAAAGGAAATCGTTCAGGGAATCCAGAAAAAATATTATTTTTTTGGTGCAGTGTTGCCAGATATCATATTTTTCAATTTTAAAACTAAAAATCGATTTTTCTCAAAATACGTATATTTTGATTTTAAAAATTTTGATTCCATCGTGTTTATCAGACGTTTTTCTATCGAAAAAGCTTAACTCCCCAAAGTAATTTGCGTCGTTCCTGAGATATAGCGTTTTTAAGAAAAAATATTCATTTTTTTCATATAAAGTATCATATAAAATCAGGTGCAGTTTATGAATTTCGCAAAAAAAATTGTTCGATGCCATACAAAGACGTTTTGTGTTGATTTGAAAAATATCTAGTATAAAAAGGATTAAAAAAATGTTACAGTGTTGCCAGTTCATCAATTATGAGTCTATCGTAATGGACTAGCATAACCTGTTGAACTAAAAAAATGTATCTGAGATTGAGATCATCAATTCTAAACAAATTTCATATATTTTAACATTATCTGAACAGAAGTGCTGCCAAATATGTAATATTTATTGTAGAAATCTTAATTTTACTAGAACATTAGTATAAAATCTAATTAACAAGCCAAAAGTATTTTTTTTTATTTAGGTTTAGTACATTTGGCAACATCGACGTAAAATATATTCAGGAAAACATTTGATGAGTGTATTAATAAGCAACAGTGCTGAAAATGTAATTTCGATATAACTACATTCAATGACCCGCAGCTAATTTCGGATCTGAACCTGATAATATGGAATATGATAAAATATAAAGTATGATATCCTTTGGAATTAGATAATATTAGATACTACGCATCGTCGCGCAACTGGTAGCTCAGACTTCAGTATTTTTAGTTTATATTCGAAGGTCCAACTCCTTATAATAATCCCTGTAAAAATATCTTTTGATTGATTTTTACGGCAGTGTTGCCAAGTATGCTAGTATTTAGCGGAAACGCAAACAATAGGTGCGGGTATTGCGTTTACTCTTACTGGATTGCCGAATAATAGATCATGTCTTTTATTGTCCCAGGCAGAGAAGTGAAGAACAGTGTTGGGTATTGTGTTGTCTATTGATGTGATTGCATATAGTATGAGTTTTTGTTTGTTCTTCGTGGCGAAGAATGAACAAAAATTTCTGAGTGAAATGGATTAGTGGCGTTTGCTCCCTAGAGCCTACTTTTCTTAGGCTTTTTTTTTGCATGGAAAAGAGATCGGTTGTACGCGAATGTTAATTTCGATAAATCAAATCGATTGCTCGATCAATTATAGATGACTCCCAGATCGACAGTGTATAGTATCATATTAAGGATCGGTATATTCGCTTCACTCCATTCATATTCACTCCTTTTTGCTGAATCGAATCGAGAAGATGCAGCAAACGGATTGTCGTGATCAAGCACGTAACCCCATCACCAGTGGAAAGCCATGCGCAAGTTGCTTGACATGGATATTCGTTGCCGTTCGTCGCAGTTTTGATCGCAAGTGAATGAATGAATGGCGAATGGTGAAGAATGCTGGTGAGTGATCGAAGTGGCTGCTGTCGTCGCTGATAAGCAAACACACAAACTAAAGCGACAATCGTTCGCTGCGATTAACCATAGAGTAGCAATTATGAATTGTGTTGCCATCTATGCTCATACTCATGCAGTGTTGCCAAATGTGCTCGTTATGTATAGAAACAGAAATCATTTGTTTTTATTTGGTGTTATCTATTTACGAAAGCTTTTGTGTAAATTAAATGTTTACAATAAAAATGACATGTGTGGCAACACTTCCATCTACAACATCGTTGAAATGAATAAAATGACAATTGAAATGCATTTCACAATAGATACATTTTATATTTTAACAATTTATCCTCATCTTTTCCAATAAACCATTTTTTTTTAATGCTAACTATCAAACTAACAATAACTGTCAATTATCGGGTCATTTTGTCAGATAGGACCATAAACAAGAAAACACAGACAAACAGACGTAACATTGGAAAAAAAATCAAACGATCTTGGTTTTAACGATCTTTTTAAACCTTTATAGTTGTAGCTTTCACAACCAGAGGTGCGCACATTATTTTTCTAAGCGTTAGACGTTTCACCTAGTGTGAACTAGGCGATGGATTTTCGCGAAATTTTTTCTAGGTGTTACGTCTGTTTGTCTGTGAAGAAAAGGTCAACAACAAGGTCGTTAGAGAAGATGTGTATTGTTTTTATCCTGTTCACACATCTTGCAACACACATGGTGCGCATTTTCAGAATAACCTGTACATTGTCCAACACTTGAAGGTTAGGTTTCATGGTATAATAAAAAAGGTAAACTGGTAACACTGTCACAATTTTTTTAATCCTTTTTATACTCCATATTGTTCAAATCAGCACAAAACGCGATTATATGGCATCGAACAATGTTTTTTTACGGAATTTATAAACTGCACCTGATTTTATATGATACTTTATATGAAAAAAATGAATATTTTTTCTTAAAAACGCTATATCTCAGGAACGACGCAAATTACTTTGGGGAGTTAAGCTTTTTCTATAGAAAAACGTCTGATAAACACGATGGAATCACAATTTTTAAAATCAAAATATACGTATTTTGAGAAAAATCGATTTTTAGTTTTAAAATTGAAAAATATGATATCTGGCAACACTGTACCAAAAAAATAATATTTTTTCTGGATTCCCTGAACGATTTCCTTTAAAAAAGCCGAAGGTCGAAAATGTGTAGGTGCAATCGTTTCAATGATAAAAATAAAAGAAAGAGAGGATAATTTTCATATCGGCCAAAACGAGGGGTGCTGCAACGGGCCGAGGGGTGATCCGATCGGCACCAAAATTTGGATTTTTTTCTTGTTCCATCTAAACAAATGTTTCAGCCAAATTTGGTTCAAATCCGTGATGGTCGATTGCAAGCGGTCGGTCACTTGGCGTGGAATGACCCGGGTATATTTTGTATGGGATAGATATACGGTGTCCAAAAATGGCGACCTGAACATTCAAGATGGCGTTCTAAAATTCAAGATGGCGGCTTCAAATTCAAGATGGAGGCTGTTTAAAGGAGTTTTTGACTCTAAAACCATGCAATATGGTTATAATTTGTATGGGGAAGGTATCCGGAGTCCAAAAATGGCAACCTGAATATCCAAGATAGCGGTCTAAAATACAAAATGGCGGCTCTAAATTCAAGATGGCGGCTGTATAACGGAGTTTTAGGCCCTAAAACCATGCAAGAAGGGTATATTTTGTGTGGGGAAAATGTCTGGAGTCCAAAAATGGCAACCTGAATATCCAAGATAGCGATCAAAAATTCAAAATGGCGGCTTCAAATCAAGATGGAGGCTTTTTAGTGGAGTTTTAGGCCCCAAAACTATGAAAAATGGGTATATTTGGTATAAGGAAGATATCCGGAGTTCATAAATGGTGACCACAATTTCCAAGTGGGCGATCTAAAATCCAAAATAGCGGCTCCATATTCAAGACGGTGGCTGTTTAAAGCAGTTTTAGACCCTAACTGCATGTAATATGGGTATATTTGGTATAGGGAAGATGTCTGGAGTCAAAAATGGCGACCGCAATATGCAAAATGGTGGCCCAAACACCAAGATGACGGCTCCAAATTCAAGATGGTGGCTGTTTAATGGCGTTTTTAGCTCTAAATCCGTGTCATATACAATAAAATATGAATATTTGATATACGGACGAATTGTGGACTCCAAAAAAATGGTGACCAGATGATTCTACCCCATTACCCCGAATGCCACTACCCCGAACGCCATTACCCCGAACGCCATTACCCCGAAAGCCATTACCCCGAATAGGCCATTTCCCCGAAAGCCATTACCCCGAATGGGTCATTACCCCGAATGCCACTACCCCGAATAGGCCACTACCCCGAACGCCATTACCCCGAAAGCATATTTTTAAATGGGTTGTTCTGATGATGGTTTATATATATTATTCGTAAAGGATATTGAAAGAGAAGCCATTGTTGAAAGAAGAAATAATTCAATAACATTACTGACAGCTTTAATACCAGAAGATACTGTTTGAAAGAATAACCTTAAGGACAGACTTGTTAGAATCCCAAAATGGCCGCCACAATGACCGACTTTGGCACCTACTCACGATTTCGAGCGCACAAATCTCTTCGTAAACAAAACCAGCGTAACTGATGTTCTTATTTTAAGCTTATCACAAGTGAGCAAGAACAGAATAATGAAATGCACTGTTGTTTGAAGCTTGCTTCTTGAGATTTGTGCGTCTGAAGTTCTGATTCTCTGTTGAAGCGGGATTTAAAGACGTTTGTCCTTAAAACAACATGCGCAACTTTTCTTTTGGGCTTAAAATCTCAATAATAAAGATAAATCAATCAATCAACTTTTCTTTTTTTTTTCTCACTCACTCTCGTAAACAAACACGAGAAAGAAACAGATAAAAGAGGGGGCATTTTGCCTCTTCTATCTCCTTTAAATACTGGTTGTCAATACTGGCTCATAAGGCCGTGAAGACATTTGGACAAACTATCACTATGCCAAATGATCATAAGGCTAGATCAAAATAATACCGATCGAAAAATTGGCCTCGAAAGAACAGCCTATACCTAGAAGAAGGGAAAATCTCTTAAGGAGGAATAGACAGTTTGGTAATTAAACTCTGTAACAATGTAACTTAAAAAAGCAACACACTCTTAACAAGAGGAAAATGTGGTTGATAGGTTGGTCGCCCACAAGGTCTGCAAGGTTATAGCTAGAAAGAACAGCCTATAAATTAAAGAAGGGCAAATCTCCTATGGGTCCATTCATAAACCACGTAGACCAAATTTCGGTCACCTCAGACCTCTTCTCCTCCCCGTCATATAATTTTGTCCATACAAAAATTTGGAAAATTGTATGAAGCGTAGACTATGGATAGACTCCCTTCCTCTGAAACTCTACCTAGTTTATGCAGAAACCTGCAAGGTTCAATAAACCACCAGGCTACCGAACAACTCTGTAACAATATAGGTCGAAAAAGAATAGTCAAATTGGCTTCTTAAACGGTATTTAGATAATTGCAAAATCTGAATCTGCATTCCAAGCTGAGCCGACATCCAAATTTTCATGATTTTCGGTGCCCGGGAACCTATTTAACCGTTATGTGTCCAATATTTTTTTTGCTTTTCTTTTTCTACACCGTGCTATTTAAATGGGCGCTAGATACCCAAGTACCCTGTCGGCCACATAGAGGTTAAAAATCGAATTGAAGTTTGTATGGGAGCGATTTGTTGAATCACCCCTTGTCGCATTTTGTGCTAGGCCCAGCTGTCAAAAGGTGGTTTCAAAAAATCTGTTTTAAATTGATTTTATGTGCCAAAATAAAGTTCTAAAAATCTGAAAAAAATGATAGTAGCTCAGAAAAAGGTGCTCTTTCGTATATAATAAAAAATCAATGCATTTTACAAAATTTAAATACCCAATTTTTAAAGAAGGAAAAACACCAGCTAGAATTAATAGATTAATCGTCAATCAACCCGGTAACAATGTAACTAGAAAGAACAACCTATAAACTGAAGAAGGGCAAATGTCATATACAGTAAGCAGATCAACTGCCAGTAAACTGAAAAACAGCCTTTGACGAAAAGAAAAGTTACAGTTTAATCGCGCAAGTCAACAAAAAGTCCAACGATGCTGGCTTTGCTTTGCAAGTACTGCAAGTACTAAAATCTTGAAAATTTTTGATAACAATTTTACGACTTGACGTTCCGGAAACTGATCATCAACTGATACAATTTATTTAAATAAGAAACAAAATATCAGATCATTTAACATTTAACATTTAACATTTATTTATTTGTCAACAGGTAAAAATACAGACCCAAATGACACAGCTATTCTAACATAACTTAATTAACTAACATAAAATTTGCTTAAATCTATGCTTAATCACTACACGAGAAACATTGAAATCAAAAACAGCAAAACAACTATTAAAAACACGGCACATACTCTGCATCGGCTCATTTATAATGTAATTGGCTCTGGCATGGCGAATGGATAGAAAAGAATAGGAACGAAGAGACCGACTGGGAATGTGGATTCCAATCTGACCAAGCAACGAAGAGCAGCCGATTTAAATGTACTAAAACTAATTAATATGCCTAATGATCTCAGGATTTCTTTGAAATAGATTTTTCGAAAAAATTGAGCATTTTGGAAAATAGTATTGTAACAAGTACGCTTTTCTATTTATAAAGGTTCACTGTAAAATATATTAAATCTTTTCCAAATTAATTATGTTGCATGTTCATTCGTTTTTTCCATTTAAATTTAAAATTGATTCACCGCACAAAGATCTCTATCTTCAAGAGTTGCAATTGGCATACGCTTGCCCAAATGAGTTCCCTATATCTAGTTACACGCGCCCAAATGCAATGGACCCAAGCCAGCTAAATTGAATGCGCGCAATTTGTGATGCCATCGGCGGGCATCGACCTGTCCCAAATTCCTTTCAGGATCCATTGACCTTTCCCGTTCGGTTTTGCGCACTCCTAACGAACTTGGGGAGAGAATCTGACTGAAGGTTTTAAGGCGGCCGTTGGAAAGAGAGGTCACAATGCCTTTGAAGTTTCGGGTGCAAATTCTGAGAATGTTGCACTCGCGGAATTGGACTTCGTCTGATTTCGCGATTTCGAAGCCGAAGGTCACATTTTAGCGGCCTATCTGAGGACAATCCCAGACTTGATCGTCCACTTCGATTCGAATTGTGGAAGAGGCAAGAGTGGTCATTTCCTTGTCCCGCGTCGTGGTGTGTTGAAATAGGTGAATAAGAAATTACATGAAAGTTCTTAGTAGGATAACTAATTGATTTCCCTTTCCCTTAGTGCTAGTTAAGTTTCCCAAATAGCAGCTAGTTAGTTTTTGGTGACAAATTGTGTGTTGTTTGAGGAGTAGACGGGTAAGCAGTGAATTTCGATCTGGTGTTTTTGGGTCGTAATCAACGGGTGTGTAAATCCAATTAATAGATCCGTGGCAGCAAAGGCTATCGCCGGCACACCACCATTAGCCAGAAACCGCTCTTGACCCCACCTTTCGACTTCGGAGGAATCCCGGGGCACACGTGGCCGGAAGAGGGCCGCGTCGCGTCCAGATACGCGCCCTAGACAGGCGGGCCGCCATCATTTCGTCGCGTCGGAGAACAACGCCAGCAACAGCGAACCATTGTTCCGCAGGACGCTCGAACGCATGTGCCGCGTTCACGCGTAAGCCCACGTTTCCAGTGGAGGAAGGATTAAGCGCGAACCGTCGGATCGCGCGTTCAACCCGGGCCGGAGTAGGCCAAAGATCACTCCGTGTGCCCACCGACGTCGCGCGTCACCGCGTAATCCACCCACAATCCACCCAACCAGCTCATAAATCCATGGTAGAGTAACGTAAGTACCAAGCTTGCATGTTTCCGTTGTGTCGTCCATGCGCATGAGACAGTACGGCACAATCGACAGCCCGTAGCCATCTCAAACCGTGAATGGAATCCGTTTTGTGATCCAAGCCCATATACCGATACCCGTACATTCGTCCACCGTTGAACACACTCGCAGCTGTAGGAGAAATCTAGCCGGCGCCGCTGTGCGTTAGTAGTACGACAGCGAAGTAGGGGGAATGACGTAGGCCAACACACACTAGGGAATGCTAACGAAAGAGTAGTAGGAAAGGGAAAGATAGAAAGACCTAGGCAAACATGTGAAGAGAAGATCGATCGAGGAATAAATATATGTATGTACTGATCCGTTCGTTTCAATAAAACTTGCGTTGTGCTTTTATAGCATGTACACGGAGAGACGAAACTACCCAAAAGTGAGTTCTTTCCACCCAACTTCGGGGTTGCGTGCGTCAAGCCAATTTTGAGTTGATGGAATCGATGTTTTTGTTGGGTTGTTCCCGCTTGCTTCCATGTGAAAAAAATACCTAATTTTAAGTTTTTTCCACCCAACCGAAATTTTGACTAGGTTGTATTCACTCAAATTTGAGTACTGTGCTAGAAACTCAGTTTTGGCTTGACGCACGGAACTGCAAAAGTTGGGGTGTTTCTCTCTTCACTCTCTGACAACAATAGAAAGAGCGCATGAAAAGGGAGATGAAAAAGAACTCAAAATTGAGTTTAAAAGTACCTAATTTTGAGTTTTTCAGTTTCTCCGTGTAGGGACATTTGTAGTGTGGTCAATAAAGTAATACAGTGGTTCCCAAACGTTTCTTGATGTAGTTTTTGTATTCGATAGATTAGTGTCTTGTGAGGGATTTTCATGTAGTTCGTGATCGTTTCCTTGTAGTTTGATTTTGTTGTACTGGGTAAGTCGGCCCGAAATCGACCTTTGACCCTCTCGAATTGGAAGTAGTACGATTTGGAGAGACTTTCGGACTGGGCCGATGATGATAAAACTCCGCCTAGTTGATTTCGGTTTTGAAGCGTTTAAGGAGTTTGCATTTGAAACTTCTAGGGCATTTATGATCTTTCGCCTCTTCTGAAGTACTGCGGAAAGTTTAACGCAGCCAGTCAGCTTCTTTCCCCAGTTCTAAAAATTTACCCATTCCCTGGAAGGGTCTCAGGCCGGGCAAACCTGGAAACTGTTGGGTGGTCTCCTTTAGGAGTGGCGCTTAAGCCACCCACTTACGAACGGGAAAGCGCGACAGGCTGGCGGGTTACAGTATAGAACCAATTCATCATAGTAGGGCCACAGCCAATGCATACTGATAGACTCAATCAACTGAACCGCTACACTCCAGCATAGCCATGAACATTGAGGCCGAATAAATTATAGGTCGACTGAAGAGCAAAATATCGGACCAATTTGGCCGCCAGTTAATTTTCAAAAACTTAATTTGAAAGAACCGCCTATTATTCAAAGAAGATCAAATCCACTATGGAGTTAGTAGTTCGTCTGTAAATCTATATATATAAAAATGCAGTGACATACGTGGGACCGCGCATAACTTGCGAACGGATGGCCCGATTTGGTCGTCTAAGTTTTGTTCCGTTAGTTTTCACCCAGGGAAGGTTTATGAGGCAAAAAACATGGGAAAATTGAGAGTTTTTGAAAATTGGGTTTTCATACATTTTGAACGGGGACTTGGGCTTGGCTAGGGACTTGAAACGTCAAAAAACGCAGTAGGCAAGACAGCTAGTAAACTATATAACATTCAAAATCGAAAGAACAGCCTCTGATTAAAAGAAGGAAAAATGTCTATAGATAAATTAACGGGATGCCAAACAACTCTGCAGCAGTACACGGTTGGACACTGCAAACTCAAAAGAACAGCCTATTTTTCAAAGAAGGCTAATATTTGAATAAGTTCAGTTTGACCACTATAGGGAAGGGTGGAAATGAGTATTCATACACTAGTTACTGATAACCGTTTTCTAACTTATAACTATCAACTTCTAATCAGCCATCACTTTTTTGGTGATCTCCTGGATGATTGGGGGTAATGGCCCATTCGGGGTAATGGCTTTCGGGGTAATGACCCATTCGGGGTAGTGGCTTTCGGGGTAATGACCCATTCGGGGAAATGACATTCGGGGTAATGGCTTTCGGGGTAATGACCCATTCGGGGTAGTGGCTTTCGGGGTAGTGGCCTATTCGGGGTTATGGCTTTCGGGGTAGTGGCGTTCGGGGTAATGGCGTTCGGGGTAGTGGGGTGGAGCCGACCAGATGGTGGCTGTTCAATGGAGTTCTGGGCTCTAAAACCATGCAATATGGGTATATCCGGTATGGGGAAGAAATGTGGAGTCTAAAAATAAAGACCAGAATAGTCAAGATGGCGGACTTAAATCCAAAATTGCGGCTCAAAGTTCAAGATAGCGGCTTTTTGTTATGGTGAAATGGGAGAGCGTCCAGGTGCATTTTTGAGAGCACCGATCTCGTCATCCACAAAACGCCCGAAAACGAAAATGCTACTCAATATTTATCACGAGTGAGCAAGGCTACTCATTGCTTTTTCAGCTCTGTTTGTTGTTTAGATGACGAGATCCGTGCTTTCAGTATTTGCAAGGCAGCCATTGTGACGGCCATCTTTGGATTCGCTCATATATGTCCTTAAGACATATATGTAGGCGCAAACATCAAAGCTACATATACGATATGATTTCTGGTGCCATGTAATGGATTTTTGTTTAACGTATGAAAGTGCGATATTCATCTACATGTCACTTGAGTTTTATTGAAATGTGTTTTCGAAGGCACGAGGAAGGCACCATCACCGCTAGGTGGATTAATTAGGGGTTTTAAATAATGGCCTCAAACAAGACACTTTTACCCCATTGAGTTAGTGGATTGTTATCACCCAAGCACAGCTCCACTGCAACTGATGTAATTCTGAACACCGCTGCGGCACTGGCTGATTAGATAGCACCTGCCTCTCGTCAGCCTGCCAGAAGGTGACTGATACTGGAACGCATGCGATTGGTATGCCCGGAGTAGCTACCTTTAAATTATATGTGAATATAAGTCGGTTAGCTGCCAGCCTATCGTTTATGTTTTGATTCTAATCGTTTTCCCCAATGTTTTACACACGTACACTCCCACCAGAAGTTTAGGGTTATTTTCTAAAAACCATGCTATTTTTGTATGCCAACATTTCCGAAGATTTGCGTCCGATTTCAAAAATTGAGGTTTAATTCAAAAGATAAAGAGGGCAAGAAACTTTGAACATGATTTAGGCGATTTTTTTTCTCAAAAATATTTGTATGAAAATTTTTGCTGAACTTTGGGTCTACCAAATTTCAAGATGAGAGTATAGAACAACTGCTTAGCAAACAAATCTAGAAAAAGCTTAATTAGTAATTTATTGATATACCTCCTCTCCTCTTCTTGGCGTAACGTCCTCACTGGGACAAAGCCTGCTTCTCAGCTTAGTGTTCTATGAGCACTTCCACAGTTATTAACTGAGAGCTTCCTCTGCCAATGACCATTTTGCATGCGTATATCGTGTGGCAGGCACTAAGATACTCTATGCCCAAGGAAGTCAAGGAAATTTCCTTTACGAAAAGATCCTGGACCGACCGGGAACCGAACCCGTCACCCTCAGCATGGTCATGCCGAATACCCGTGCGTTTACCGCCTCGGCTATATGGGCCCTAAATTTAGGTTACATTCAAAAGATAAATAAAGAATGTGTGGAGCGTACCTGATGTGATGGTTAAAGCAGGTGACTATCACGCCGAGGACCTGAGATCGAATCCCACTCCCGAAAACTCATAAACTGTGAGTTCTTCCTTCGGAAGGGAAGTAAGGCGTGAGTCCCGAGATGAACTAGCCTAGGGCTAAAAATCTCGTTAATACAGATAAAAAAGACTCTAAAAACTTGATTAAGGCGAAACTTTTCCTAAAGTATTTATATGTAAAGTTTACCTATAGTTATAACCTTTTTATTAAAAAAAAGTAGTAAATTTAAAAATATGGCAGTGTCGCTGAAAATTTGGGGTCACCCCTTAACCCTAAAAGGGATACCTGGGGTCCATTGGACCCCAGGCGCCTTTCAGAGCTCGTCTTTGATGGAACACACTCAGCGAAGTGACGAAACTGAGGCCATGAAGGTATCCCTTTTAGGGTTAATATCAGCCAAATATAATTTTGAATGAAACATTATTAAAGTAGCTATTTTATGAAACAATACTGTGTTTGCCGAGAAGTAACCTACTAACCGTAACACTAAATCAAACCCTCAATCATTTACGCCACATGCTTTACCGTGGTGATTGATATCTTCCCGCGTCTTCAGTAAGTACAAGAACGCTCTGCACTTCATGGCACTTGAAACCGTGTCTTAACGGGGAACGCCGCCACAATGGAAAACGATCATCTTTTCAGCCAACTATGAACACATTCGATATGTGAGACGTCAAACCTACTTAAGAGCTGATTTTCTTCACCCCTTATTAAGGCACGGTTCGGTGGTGTGGTGCTGTGGCGAAGCGAAAAACACTCTCTAAGCAAAGCTTACACTTTTCGCGCGCCACGCAATCCAAATGATTGGCGCGGTAGTCCATCGAATGGACGGACGGGTGGCGAAGATGATGGCGGAAAGTGCAGAGATTTGCACAAAACAATCTCATTTCTATTGGTTAATCTGGCTGCTGGAGGATCACCATCCATCAGCGAGGTTGGTGGATTTCAATCGCCATCGGATTAGTGCTGGACGAAAGAACGCGAATGAAGTGCGAAATGTTGTGAGATGAAAATGGTGTATTTTTTATTGCTTTTGATATTAAATATATATATTAAATTTCTGCATTGGGCTTTAAATTCTCTGCGAAGTGCAATGTACGCTCAGTTTTAACCTCGTTAAAAAGTTGAACTAAATAAAATAACTGAACTATTGAGCAAACCAGTAGTGTCGAGCAGTGCAACATTGGCATAGCTAGAGTGAGGCCAGTAGAACATGATGGAAACCCGTCCGAAGATTGATTGAAAATGTCTACATAATGACTAACTGGAGTTTTTTCAGTAATTAATCATCCAATTTGTCTATGCTATTTATCAATCTAGGAATATCCTGGATCTCTATTCCTGTTAGAATAAACCATCAGTTGTATTATTCCGAGTACATCCTTGCCGGAATTTCCCTAAAGATGGTTTTATATACTTCCATACTGCATATACTCATCTCAGAACATAATCTTGGAGAAAAGTCAATTGACGTATTCCCGGAGGGATCCTTGGCAGAATTTTTGAAGTTATTCTTGTAAAAGCCTTGAATATCATTGAGGAAACCCTCGAGGTGTCCCTGTAAGTCCCTGAAAATTCTGAAATTTCTGAACAAACCATTTGAGGAATTCTTGGAGGAATCTTTAAAGAAATTTCTGAGGAAATTCCTAGAAGAATTCTGGGGGGAATTCTTGGAAAAATCCCAGAGGAATCCCTTGAGAAATTCCTGGAGGAATCCTTGGAGAAATTTCTGGAAAAAATTCTGGCAGAATTCCTGGGGAAATTCTTGGAAAAATCCCTGGAGGAATTCCTGAAGGAATCTCTAAAGCAATTTCTGGAGGTATCTCAGAAGGAATGCATGGATGAACTTCTGGACAAATTCTTAAATGCATTCCTGGAGGAATCTCTAGAAGAATTTTATGAAGAATTCCTGGAGAAATCGCTAGAGGAATTTCTGAAGGAATAATTTGGAGATGGAAGGATCCTTGGAGAAACTCCTGGACGAATGCCTGGAGCAATACTTGATTAAATTCCTAAATGAATTCTTGGAGGAATCCTTAGAGAAATTCCTGGCAGAATTAATGGGGGAATTCTTGAAAAAAATCCTGGAGGAATTCCTGAAGGAATTTCTGAAGCAATTTTTGGAGAAATCTCAGGAGGAATGCATGGAGGAACTTCTGGACAAATTTCTGGCGGAATCCCAGGAGAAATTCCCGAAAAAATCCCCAGAGAAATTCTTAGAGAAATTCCGAGCAACTATCTTAGAATGCATTCCTGGAGGAATCTCCAGAAGAATTCTGGGAGGAATTCCTGGAGAAATTCTTGAAGCAACTCCTAGAGAAATCGCTGGAGGAAATCCTGGAGGAACTTCTGGACAAATTCTTGGCGGAATCCCTGGAGGAATTTCTGAAAGTATACCTGGAGGAATTCCTGGAGAAATCGCTAGAGGAATTTCTGAAGGAATAATTTGGAGAAGGAAGGATCCTTGGAGAAACCCCTGGTCGAATGCCTGGAGCAATACTTGAATAAATTCCTAAATAAATTCCTGGTAGAATCTCTAGAGGAACTCAGGGAGCGACCTCTGGTACAATTCCGGAACAACCCTAGATGAATGCTGTGAGAAATCTCTGGAGGAATTCCTGGATAAATCCGCGAAGGAATTCCTAGAAGAAATACTGGAGGAAACTCTGGAGGAATCCCTGTAGGATTTCCAGGATAGATTCTTGGAGGACTCCAAGAGTTACTGGATGAATTCCAGTAGCATTCCCTTGAGGAATTCTTGGAAAAATTTCGTGGAACTATCCCTGGAAGAATTCCTGGAGGAATCCCTGAATGAATTCCTGGAGGAATCTTTAGACGAATTCTTGGAGAAATTCCTAAAGGAATTCTCAGAGGAATTCCTGTAGAGAGATGTGGAAAAAATCGTGGATGAACTCCTGGAGGAAATCCTGGGAGAATTCCTGGAGCAATCCCTGGAAAACATTCAGGAGGAATCTCAGAATAAATTCCAGAAATAATTTCTGTAGGATTCCATGGAGGATTTCCTGGAGAGATTCCTGGAGGTATTGCTGGAGGAATTCCTGGAAGAATTTCTGTAGGAATTCTCGAATGATCAGTTTCTGAATAAGTTTCTGAAGGAATTCCTGAAAAAAAATACTTTAAGTAATTCCTGGCGGAATTCTTGGTAGCATTCCTGGAGGAGTCCCTGGGAAATTCCTGGATGAAATACTGGAGGAATGCCTGGAATGATTGCTGGATAAATTCCGGGAGACACTCCTGGGGGGATTTCTGAAGGAATCCCTGGAGGATTCCTGAAGAAATCCTTGAAGGAATTCCTAGAGGAATCTCGTGAAGAATTCATGCAGGAATCCCTGAAGGAATTCTTAAAATAATTCTTGGGTAAACTCCGGGAGAAATTTCTGGGAAAATTTCTGAAGGAATCCCTGGAAAAGTTTCTGGTGATATTGCTGTAGTTATTTCTGAAGGAATTCCTGGATGAATTCCTGGATGAATTCCTGGAGGTATATCTGAAGGAATTCCTGCGGTAATTCCAGGTGGATTTCTTGAAGATATTCCTGGAGGAGTCTCTATAGAAAACCCTGGAGGAATGCCTGGAGAAACTGCTGGAGTCATGCCTGTAAGAATTGCTAGAGGAATCTCTAGAGGGTTTCCTTGAGAATTCTTTAGAGGAATTCCTGGAGGAATCCCTGTATATATTCCACGAGAAATCCCTGAAAGAATCCCTGGAGGAATTCCTAGAGAAGTCTCTAGAGGAATTCCTAGAGAATTGCCTTGAAGAACCAATAGAGCACTTTAAGGAGGAATCCCTGGAAAAATTCCTGGAGGGATTCCTGGAGGAATCGCTAGAGGAATTCCTTGAGGTATCTCTAGGGGAACTTGTAGGAATCTCTGGAGCAATTCCTAGAGGAATCACTTGAGGAATTCATAGAGGAATTTCCGGATGACTCCTTGTAGGAATTTTAAGGGGAATCCACGCAAGAATTCCCAGAGGAATCCTGGAAGAATTCCTGGAAGAATTTCTCGAAGAACCCCTGGAAGAATTCTTGGAGGAATTCCAGGAAGAACTTCTGAAGAAATTCAAGGATAAATTTTTGATGGAATTCTAGGAGGTGTTTCAGAAGAAATCTTACGAGGAAGTACTGAAGCAATCATTGAAATTCCTGAGGAAATCCTGAAAGAATCATTAAGAGAGTACGTAGAGGAACTCTTAGAATCCCTGTAGCAGTTCCTGAAGGATTCATTGGAAAAGTTCGTGAAGAAACCCCAGGAGGAATCACGGAAACAAATCCAAGATGAATTCTTAAGGGAATTTCTAAACAGTTCCTGGGGGAAGTTTTGAATAAATTCCTGGATGAGTTTCTGATAGTATTCCAGGAGGAATCCCAAGATGAGTTCTTGGAGGCATTGATAAAATAATCCTGGAAGTTGTTCCTGGAAGAATCACAGAAAGAATTCCCGGGTGAATCCCAGGAAGAATTCTTGGAGGAATTTGTGAAGAAACCCTATGATGAATCCCGGAAGCAATTCCAAGAAGAATTCCATAGGGAATCTCAGGAGAGCTTTCTCAGTGAATTCTTGGAAGAATTTCTGTATAAATCCCTGAAGAAATCCATGTCTGCAGTAATTTTTGGACAAATTTTTGAAGTAATACTTGGGTGAACTGCAAAAGGATTTTTTGTACATTTTTTAGGAAACTTCTTGACTTTTGAAAAATTTCTAGAACAATTTTCTGAAAGAATTTCTGCAAGACATTCCTGCAGAAATTCTTCGAATAATTCCAGATGGACCTATTGAAGCAATTTCTAGCGGAATTCTTTAAGGAACATATGAAGAAATCCCTGAAGAAATCTCTGAAAGATTACCTGCAAATACCTGAAGGAAACCTCGAAAACAGCATTTGAACAATCACTGGAGGATCCTCTAAAGATATTCCAGGACAAATCTTTTGGCACTTCGACCTTTTGACCCATCGACCTTTTGACCTTTCGACCTTTTGGCCGTCGACCTTATGACCTTCGACCTCTTGCCCTTCGACCTTTTGTCATCGAACCCAATTCTATACCAGTCATTTTGATTCCTCACAACTGCAATGCCAATTTGCATATACACATCGGGCGCCCATGCCGCTTAAAAGTCATCTCATGACAGGGTCCCCTCCAGAAAAAAATCCTAGCTACGCCAATGAAATGAATCAAATTTAATAACACCGCCAAACAAGCTTGAATTCCCAAAACCCAACAACATTGGTTACCAGTAATAAATCCACGAATTTTCAACAAATTCCATACATCTGCTTTCTCGGTAAATAACCAAACCATCACCATCACCAACCAAATTCACGTGATTATGATTCTCGGCTTACGACATGACTGGCGCTTATGCGTCCATTCATTTTTATATAACGTTACTCGAGCTGGAATTTAGTTCAAGTACACAAAGTACCACCAGTTATAAACCGGACACAACTGTCGGGAGGGGAAGGGAGATGGAAACTATAAACAATAGAAACCGAAAAGAAAATGCTAATGCCAAATTCCCCACGGCTTAGGTAAGCTCCACCAAGCTCATCAAATCTGGATCAGGCAAAAAGGTAGGCAAAGCAGGCAGTGAACATCCGAGCTATGCAACGATGCCCACTTATAGTGCAAAACCTAGTACGTATTGTGGAAAAGTAGTTCCAAACAACGGGTAACTATTCCACCGGGAAAGTTCTTGATTATATACCACCTTCACCAAGCAGTATAGTGAGTGGGCACCGGCATCGAACCGGACAGAAACAAAACAGAGACCACACAATCACTCTGTGTGGGGGCATAACGAGTGGAAGAGAAAGACCATAAAATTGATGCTCTTGAAAATGAAGCACTTGCAGGTACCAACGTTTGTGTTACTCTTGATGTCCCGCGTTGGATCAGTAAGTGCGGTTTTTACTGCGCATTTAATATCAACAACACCGTGTATATCAATTTAAGTTTGTGGCATGCCGGGTTGTACTATTGTTTGCCATTATGCGCTTCGTCGCCCTACGGCTGGTTTTGGTCACAGCGCTAGATTTCCATTCTTCGGGACTGTTGAACTACGCAGGTGGCAGTTTTCTAATGAATCTCTTCTCCTGGTAGGGCCAAAAGTTGTTGGACTAGAGTATTGGTTCCCTTATTAAGCATGTGGCTCCCATTTTCATCCCACGAAAAACAAAGGATTGAAGCGCTGTTTGTTTTGTTTCTTATTTTTGTATTTTTCGTTAGAAGTGAGCACCCATGAAAACAAAAAGAACGGAGTCAATCGGTGCCGTAATCGCTTGTTTTCAAATAGGATGAAAATGGGAGCATGAGATTACTGATGGCACACATACCCTATATAGAGGATAAACAAAGTGATCAGGACGGGCAAAATTTTCATTTTTTAAAAAAATGGTCAATTAGCTGTACCTTTTCGAAAAGTTCATCAAAAATCTGAAATTTTTACTGTAAGTTGGTCAACTAGTTGTCTATCAATGTTCCAAAGTTGGGAAAGATAGCGCTATTCTACGGGGTCTCCAGTTAGCCTAGTGGTTAAGGCTACGGATCGCCAATCCGGAGACTGCGGGT
The DNA here is from genome assembly GCF_035046485.1 of Aedes albopictus. Taxonomy (NCBI): domain Eukaryota; kingdom Metazoa; phylum Arthropoda; class Insecta; order Diptera; family Culicidae; genus Aedes; species Aedes albopictus. The sequence goes on from NC_085138.1 coordinate 343,349,819, forward strand.
TCGATTCCCGTTTTAGTCGGGAAAATTTTCTCGACTCCCTGGGCAATGAATTCCTGTTGTGACTTCTGTAGGCATTTCTCCGCGGATTCCTCCTGGGACTCATCCAGGAATTCTTGATGGGATTCGTTCAGGAATTCCTGATTATATTTATATAAAAATCTCTACCATCAAATTTTCTAAAGCAATTTTATACGGGGATTCTTTTAGCAATTCCTCGTGGCATTCTTCCGGGAAATTCTTTTGATACTTCTCTAGGATTCCTGCAGTGATTGTTGTTGTAGGATTTCCTACTGAGATTACTGTATAAACTCCTTGCTGGGATTGCTCCAATATTTTCTCCTATGATTATTTTAAAGATTTCCTATGATTCTTCTAGGAATTCCTCTTGTGATTTCATCAGGAATTTACGATGAGAATGCTTCAGAAATTTATGCTGGAAATTCTCCAAGAGTTCCTGCTAGGATTCTCTTCGCAATATCTCTGCATCGAGAAAGTTTTCTACTCAATGACTGAGTTGGCCTTACTCAGAAATCGAAAAATCCTTTGTTTTCTTACTCAATTTCGGCTAAAAGTGGGACAACCCATTGGCAATGGGTTGTCCCACTTTTAACGGAAACTGAGTAAGAAAACAAAAGATTTTTCGATTTCTGAGTAAGGCCAACTCAGTCATTGAGTAGAAAATTTTCTCTGTGTGTGGTATTGCTCCAGAAATATGTCTTAAGATTGCTATTCCTCTAGGAATTTGTCTAGGGTTGCCTCCAGAGTTTTATTGTTTTATAGATTTTTTAATGTATTGTTTAAACTTGTTAAAAATAAACAAAAAAAATGTCCCATTTTTTATTCTTCAACCACTTAACCCCATTTACAGCTCTTTTGTCCACTAGGGCACTGCAGCAGCGATTCCAATTGGTAGCTGCACTTATACACTGTATAGCGCCTAAATGTATTTTTTTTCTAATTCTACTACATACACTAAATCCTTTTTTTACGCGATGGATGCGTCCGCGTAAAAAAAGATCGCGTAAAAAAAGTTCGCGTAACTTCGTGAAATCGCGTAAAAAAATCAAAGGGAAATCTTTTTTTACGCGATTTGCCCTCCGCAAATAACCAAAATCGCGTAAAAAAAGTCGCGTAACTTCGAGAAAATCGCGTAAAAAAATCGTGCAAAATAAAATCGCGTACAAAAAAGTCGTGTAAAAAAAGGATTTAGTGTACATCGAACTGGTTGCCTTTGCTCTGCTGTCAGTTTTCTACTCTGTCCATGGTAGAATGATGAGCACGAGAATGTTGGTACCTTTTCCTGTCCGATTGGGGGTCCATTATGAGTTGCCGTTAGCCGATATCCCATTATCGGGTTCGAGCTATGAGAGCTCAGAAGAGGGTGAAGTGCCAACCGCTCTCGGGGGGAAGAGCAACTGACAAGGTGCCGGGGCTGGGCAAAGATAATCGTACACATCGTAGTTGCTACTCCGTGATTGACCAGAACAATCGAATTTGCACAGACAACCAATGAATGGTGCTTGGGACTAGCTACACACTCTCAATAATTCGAGAGTTCAATATTTGAAAGTCAACAACGGCGTCGGCCACGTCCTTACGGTCATCGGGAAAGGGAAGGAATGTTAGTTCGACAACCGTTGTTACTAGAAACCGTGGAATCCACAGCATCCCCACAGTCGTCTCGGGAAGGAATATATGTTAATGATTGTGTGATATTTGCCAGAATATTATTTGCCCGAAAGTATCATTTGCCAGAATGTACCAATCCCCAGAATTTAATATTTCTCCATTTTCTATGAATTAATTGAAACTAAAGATGCGATTGGGAAAATTTGGTGGATATATTTCAGTCCATTAACATAAAAAATGTCGTCAGATTCAACCTGGTGAAAATACTGCTGGCCAAACTCCATTAAGCCGAATGACCGATAAGTAGAATCGTGATCACGAATCGCAATTTAGTAGTTATTGAACAGGAATAATGTTATTATCATTAGCTTTATTAAGAAGATTTTTAGCCCGCGGCTGGTTCATTTCCATGGAACAGGAAACGGAACGGTTTCTTCAATTGATTAGGTTTTCCAATAATTAACTCATACTTCTACAATATTAGTATTACCTTATTGTTTTACCGTAATCAACAATTAATATCAAAAACTAGCCTTTTTAACTAGAAAGAACAGCCTATGTTTAAAAGAAGGCAAAATTCAGTAGTTGAACATCTGCAGTTTTGGTGCAAAAAACTATTTTCTACAGTGAAACTATTCTCTCTAGTGCAAATAATGATTTTTTCCTTCTTCGAAACACAGGCTGCTCTTTTCTAGTTTCATTGTAAGACTGGTGTATGGCACAAATGGTTGATTATGTTGGAACCATAAAGCAATATTGGTATTGCGGAACTAATAGTTTATTATTAAAAAAAAAAAGCAGATTTAAAACCCGTGTCTTGTCTTTTATTTAAAAGAAGGAGAGATTTATGGGTAAAATACAGTAGCTCCAACTTCAAAAATTATTTCAACAACATTTAATGTACTGTAATATTTGAAAGGTTTGAGTTTGCTTCAATTTTTTGTTTCAGAATGATTTGCCCTTCCTCAAACTATAGGCTGTTCTTTCAAAGTTACCCTAAAACCATTTCTTTTTTGCTCTGAAATCAGATCTAATAATTTATTTAACTTTTTCATATAAATATGAACAAAAATAATATTCCACATTTTTACAATCGTTTTAAGAAAAAGATTGAAACACTTCTGGATTGAGAACATTGGAAAATTACTGGGGCATGGTACATTTTCTGGCAAATATCGCACAATCATAAAAATACACTTTGTGGTCTTAATCACAATTATAAATAGTAGGGTAATGTACATAAGTCAATGGTCGAAAATAGTCGCGCACTTCGGATTTGACATTCACCACTCTCGCGTCCCTATCACACTACTGCGAAAAGCGATCGACCGACCAACGAAAATAGTCGCGCGCTTCTGATTCCGCATTCAACACTCTTGTCCCCATCACTCTTACCTGAAAATTGTCGGCCAATCGAAAAGTCTCGAGCAATTCTGATTCGTGATTCCGCATTCAACACTAGCGTCTCTATCACTTCATGGAAAACCGACCGATCGACCAATGAAAATATGCTTCTCTGTTCAATATTTTTTGCTTCTTAGCATGAAAAAGTCCTTTGATCACTGTTATTTGATCTTTGGTAATGCATGCACTAGAAGATTCTAACAAAAATATAACATAATTATAACAAACCATGATATGTATAACTCATTGCGATATAATCATGTTTAACATCTTTGGTGTTTAAAAATATTATAACCCAATTGTATCATATTATGTTATAAATGTTGCTCAATAACTCATTAAGAAATAATTTAGTTATGATTCTTTGACATTCAGAACATGATTTAACACAATTGTATCAATTGTATCATATGATAGAAACTAGTTTTCTTGAAGCTAAAATTTATATCATATAGTGTTATAATTTTGATCTGAATATAACAAAATAGGTTATTATTTTGATAAGACCGGTGTACTTTTTGTTACAATTATAGTTATTTTAACATCATCCTGCATCTAGTTTATATCATAATAAGTTATAGAAAAATTTCAAAACATCATAACACAATGTGTTATAAACTTGATATATTTTTCTAGTCGGGAAGTGGTGAAAAAATATTTGGAGTTCGTCAATTTTCCTTCGAGGGGGTGAGAATTGGTCAAGGGAACCGAATTTGTTCCGCATTGACAACAAAGCAAGTTAATAAAGTTCTGGTCCAGGTTGATACTACTGTCCAATAATATATTATATGATGGCTATGAGTTTGAGACTCTTAAAAGTATCAATCCACCTAAAAGTGTGATGTTTCATCGAGCCTTAAAGTGACATTTTGAAAAGGCGTTATTTTCAAGCATTTCTTCGACGATTCATGAAAAAATTACTGGAACTGCTGGCAACTACGAGAATGACACCATAAAATACTTGATGCAATTCTTGCAATACTTAATCAGATATTTCAGATAATGTTTTGACCCAATCTCGCTCCTCTGACCCATTGTCACCCTAACGATGGTTTGTTCATTCAAAAAATGAATGGCTCGGAGGGTCAAGTCACATATCCAATCAACTGTATGTGCGTGCGTGTGTGTTTATTTGCGTATGTGTTTGTATGTATGTCTGTGTACATAAAAGGTCACTCACTTTTGAGGCACTTCTCATTGGCCAATATTACGAATTTTATCACGAATCGAACCGGAATATAACCGCATTGCCTGCTAATAGAAATGGTCCGGATCGGTCAAGGCGTTCCGGAGCTATGGCCATTAAAACTGAACCAAGCCCCATCCGATACATTAAACTGCGCCGATTTTGGTAACCTTTAGCATGGTTCTCGAATTTTGTGCGGAAATCAACACTGGAGACCAACTAATTCTTCTTCTTCTTCTTTATAGCTCGACGTCCCCACTGGGACTTGGCCTGCCTCGCTTCAACTTGTGTTCTTTGAGCACTTCCACAGTTATTAATTGAGGGGCTTTCTTTGCCTGCCATTGCAAGAATTTGTATATTGTGAGGCAAGTACAATGATACACTATGCCCAGGGAGTCGAGAAAATTTTCCCGACTGGAACGGGAATCGAACCCGCCGTCTCCGGATTGGCGGTCCATAGCTATGCATAGCCTTATGCATAGCCTATGCATAGCCTATGCATAGCCTTAACCACTAGGCTAACTGAAGACTTCCTAATTCTGGAGTCCAAAAAGTGCGACCAGAATATCCAACATGGCGGTCTAAAGTCCAAGATATTTAGTGGCCCAAAATTCAAGATGACGACTGTTTAGTAGAAATATAGGTTTTTAGTCATGCAATATGGGTATATTTGGTATAAGGAAGATGTCATGAGTCAGAAAATCCCGACTAGAAAATTGTAACAAAAATATAACATAATTATAACAAACCATGATATTTATAACTGTGATACTTGTGATATTATCATGTTTAACATTCTCGGTGTTTTCAAAATACAATAACTCAATTATATCACACTGTGTTATAAATGTTGCTGGATAACTCATTGCATTATAATTTAGTTTTGAGTCTTCGACATTCAGAAAATAAAGTTACAAAATTGTATCAAATTTTGATAGAGACTAGTAATATAGAGGCTTAAACTCATATCACATTTTGCTATGATTTTGATCTGATTAAAAAAAAATAGGTTATTTGCATGATTAGACTAGTGTATATTTTGTTACAATTTGATTATTTTCACATCATCCTGCATCTAGTTTGTAACATAGTTAGTTACAGAAAAATATTATAACATCATAACACAAAAATATCCAACATGGTGGTCCAAAACTCAAGGTGGTGGCCCAAAATTCAAAGTGGTGGCTGTCTTATGGAGTTTTGAGCTCTAAAACCATGCAATATGGTGGACATAATTGCTATGGGGAAGATGTCTGTAGTTCAAAAATGGTGATCAGAACATCCAAGATGGCAATCTAAATTCCAAGATGGCTGCTCCAAATTCAAGATGACTGCTGTTTTTTTTTTTGGAGTTTTAAGTTGTCCAACCATGGAATATGGGTGTATGAAGTATGAGGAAGATGCTTGGGAAGATGTCATGAGCCAAAAAATATTGACCAGAATATCCAAGTTGGTGGTCTAGAATCCAAGATGGCGATCTTAAATCCAATATGGCGGCTCTAAATTCACTAAGGCAGATGTTTTAAGGAGTTTTAGGCTCTAAAACCATGCATTATCGGTATATTTGGTATGGGCAGCTCAAAAAATAACGGCCTTAAATCCAAGTTGGCGGTCAGTTCAATATGTCGACAGTTTAATGGGGTTTTAGGTTTGAGATCCTTACAATACGAGAATATTTGATATTGGAAAGATGGAGTCCAAAAAATGGCGACCTGAATATCCAAGATGACGACTTAAATCCAAAATGGCAGCCCAAAATGCAAAATGGCGGTTGATGTAAAGAGTTGTAGGCTAAAAAATCATCGGGTTAAGTACTGTTTCTTTTAATTCCACTAAGAATTTTCATCCTTTGACAGATACGTATTACGACCACAACTGTAAGGTCGTCTTCAGTGTCTTGTACTTGACTCGACTGGTCGAGTCGAGCCAAGCACAAGACACTGAAGACGACTTTACAGTTGAGGTCGAAATACGTATCTGTCAAAGGATGCAAATTGCTTAGTGGAATTAAGGACAGACTTGTTAAAAACCCAAAATGGTTGCCACAATGGCCGAATTTGGCACCTACTCACGATTTCGAGCTCACAAATCTCTTCGTAAACAAAACCAGCGTACCTGAGCTTCTTATTTTAAGCATATTACAAGTGAGCAAGAACAGAATAATAAAATGCACAGTTGTTTGAAGCTTACTTCTTGAGATTTATGCGTCTGAAGTTCTGATGCACTGTTAAAGCGGGATTTCAAGACGTTTGTCCTTAAAAGTAACAGTACATAACCCTTGTTTTCTTTTTACTTACGGGTATTCCACTAACAAGCCCAGGTTCATCATCATAAAAAATCATGCAATATGGGAATGTTTGGATGGGGAAGATGTCTACAGTTCAGAAAATGGCGACCAAAATATTCAAGATGGCTGTCTAAAATCCAAGATGGTGGCTATTCTATGGATCACTGCACGAGTTGTTACTGGCCTACTTACTCTCACACGAAATTTGACGTTTGAGAGGTGTCAGCACGAGAAAGGCACTATCACCGCTATGTAGATTAATTAGGTAATTTTTATCAATTCATTGTTATGTACTACCCACTCCGTTGAACGCGTTCTTTTTTTCTTCGTCTTCTTTTTTGTTCCTGAAGTAACGTCCAAATTTCCAGCTTTCCCGAACTTTCCGATATTCGTTTTGCTTTTATGTCTGCAAAAGACGCTTCCAATTCATCAATGCAGAAGATGCAGTTTTGTTTTTGAATACATCACGGTGGTCATTACTAGGTTCAAGCATTTTTACAATTACCAGCGATAAAGATTAGATATCTTCACGAGAAATTTTCGCATATTTCAGCTATGCAATACGTTGAAGGCGTACATCCTACGTAGGCATAGCGTGCTTACACGCTAGCGCTGCACTGCTCAAAATCAATAAAACAAAAAAGTTACTCTACCGTAGAGAACGAAAAAAGAAAACTTTTCCCCTGCATTTTCACCAACCGACCGACCATCAATAGGTAATGCGTGCATCGTTTTCCAATATAGTGCATCTCGCTATCCACCAACCGTACCTACATATCTACATAAATAGTCGGCTATGCTGCTTGCACAAGGGAAAACTAATCAAATATGAAAGAATTTTACATTTATGTCTATGTGACGTGAAAATGAATTTTAAAATTTCATTTTTTTTTCGAACTGTGTGTGCTACCTTCAGTTACTGATGAAATGGTGAATTTAATTAAGACATTTCTGCTATGAACTATTATTGAAAAAAAAATGCGCCTGGAAAATGCTCATTTATATTAGGTATGCTATTCGACGCTCGATTATTCATGACGCGGAACAATAAAATAAAACACATCACATGAACAAAAGTACTACTAGGGAATAACTGCCTGAAGTTAAACAATTTACTAAAGCTTAGTACTCTAGAACTCCTTGTTGAAATTTTTACAACCTGAATAAGTTTTAAAAGGCATTATAAGGGGATTTTATAAAGCCTTTTAAAACTTATTTAGGTTGTAAGTATTGAATTTCGCATACTTGCTGAGTACCATTGCAAGAGTAATCTATGATCGGCCCTTTTGAATAAATACCCCATAGATGCGTAACAATTTCGAAACCACCATGAAGGAGCTCACCAAAAGACCAACTTATAATTGGATTATTCCCGCGTGCATTGTTGATTCAGCTAATTTAATCCAAAACTAACAACATTTGAATCTAGATATCTCTTAGCTCTTTCGTCGCACTACCTACTGCACTTTCGTCGTGGTGGGCACTGGCACAGCCAGGCATCACTTCGGTTTCCAGTGAGATATGCGTGTTCATCATCACACCACCATCAGTAGTATCTGTTTACAACGAAGCATTATTTATGACCTGCTGACGACGGGTGAATGGATGCTTTTTCTCACTTTTGGTATCAGGTTTGCGTGCAGAAAGATAGTGTCTTTCGGTTATGCAGGTGTTTATTTATTTATATAAAAGTATTGAAAAGTTGCACGCACGGTTCAGTTGATCAGTCATTTTAACCCACTATTATCGCATCAAAACCAATAAGATACGAGATAATTGATTACAATGATTGGTTGAAGTAAGAAAGCTAGTGAGCTAGTAAGAAAAATTGAAAACAGAACTTTAAATACAGTGTAACCATGTTACAAAGTTAATCGAAATCTTAACTCAAAATAAAAATTAAGATAGGTCAAAATGGACATAGAGTATCTTCATACCTGTGAGCGTACACAAAAAAAAAACAAGTGTTAGGAGACTTAGTAGAACACTAAAGCTGAGACGCAGAATAACAATGAAAAATATAAGAAGAATAATAAGAATAACAAGTTTAGAATAATAACAATTATAACAAAGATTAGTAGAATAACAAGAAGAACAAGAATACAAATAATAATAAGAATACTGAAAGGAATAATAAGAATAATGATAATGCGAAGATCTTACAAAATGGCGCTTGTTTAAAACAATAAAACGCATGGTTGATTTTCAAACTGAGAATTTACTTATTCCAAAGTTATATTTAATTATTTTCATTTAGAGTTTATCGATAAAAACAATCGATTACCATCATTTCATATAATGTCAAAAATTTCATTTGTTTCAACAAAATAAAAACCAAAAACATGGTTCGAAAGCACTCACACATCTATAAAATGCTTACCCCAACATCGCCACAACGAAGTAGGGGTAGCAAATCCATCACGCCAATTTCCAAGTGCAGCTTTGGCTGTGATGGATAACGCGCAGGTACTCACGACAGCATCCACAAAAAGTTGATCGGTTTCGCCTTTTTTGTCTTTTTTTAGTCGTTCTCCTCCCCATCCGCTTACCGACGCTCTAAAAATAGATTTCCGAACTGCCGCAGCTGCCGCCGTCACCAACACAATCACATTCCGGGTTTGTTAGTGGCAAAAGTGCAGTCGTTTGAATCAATCCATTATTTCATGTTGAAAATACCATATCTCTGTTTGTTTTAACAAACTGTCAAAAATTTCGACAAATGAAAATATTTGTATTATCAAACAATAGAACAGTTCAGTTTAAACTAGAAATCAGTTTGTCGCTATAGTAAACTGAAAAATCGGTTGATTTGAACTAGAATTGATTTGTTTTTACAATTTATTTTTCTGCGTGTATGATCTTATGATATTTTTATTTAGCGAATGTTCGTCGAATATAATCTACACAGCCTCGGAGTGCAATTCTGATAACTCAGCAATATTCACTTGGTAATCTAGGTCATCCAAATTATTCTGGAATTAAGACCTCTAAGCTCCACAAGCTCTACTGAATCGGTGTAGCTTCTTCAAAAAATTCTTTAGGAATTCTTCCAAGACTTTCGCCAAGAATTCCTCAAATAATCTTTCCAGGTATTCTTCCAAGTATTCCTGAAAAAATTCTTCCAGGAATTTTTCAAGAAATTCCTCGAAAATTCTTCCAGGAGTTTCTCCAAGTATTCTAGCAGAAATTCCTACAAGATTGCCTCAAGTAATCAAGAATTCCACCAGAAATCTTTCAAGAATTTCTCCGAATTTCCCTCCCAAAATTCTGCCAAGAATTCCTCAAAGAATCCCTCTAGGTATTCTTCCAACAATTTCTTCATGAATTCCTCATAGACATCGGACAAGAAATTCTCCAAAAATTCTTCCAGGAATTTCCCCTAGGGTTTCTCCAGGAATTCCTCAAAGAATTTCTCTAGTAATCCGCAGGTAATCAGAAATTCAGAAATCATCCGAGATTACTTTCAGGCATTTCTCCAGAAATTCCTCCATGAATTCCTTCATGGATTTTTTTTTAGGAAATTTCAAGAGTTCGTCCAGAAATTCCTTCATGAATACCTCCAGGATCCTTCAACAAACCTTTAGTAATTCCACAAGAAAATACTCCTGAGATTACTCTAAGAATTCTTACGAGAATTCCTTCAGAGATATAATCTGAAATTCCTCCAGAAGTTCTTAAGGAATTACGGCAAAATTCCTCCCAAAATTACTCAAGGAACTCCGTCAGGAATTACTCCAGGAATTGCTTGATAAATTCTTCCTGGAATTCCACCAGGAAGTTCTTCAGGAATTTCTCTTATAATATCTTCAGGAATTCCCCCCAAGAATTCCTCCAGGAATTCCACTTATAATTCCTCATGAAATTTCGCCAAGAATTCATCCAGAATTCCTCCAAAACATCTTCCTAGAATTCTTCCAGGAATTGCTTCAAAAACCCTACAGGACCTTTCCCAAGAATTTAACAAGGGTCCCTCTATGACTTCTGCCAAGAATCCCTTCAGGAATTTCTCCACAAATACCTCCAAGGATTTTTTGAAGAAATTCCTTCAAGAATTCATCCAAAAAATCTACCACCAATTTCTTCATGAATACCTCCAAGATTCTTCAGGAAACCTTTAGAAATTCATCAAGAAAATACTCCTCTGGGACAACTGCAGGTATTCCTCCGAGGAACTGCTCAGAGACTTATCCAGAAATTTCTCCAAAAATTCCTCCAGAAATTTTTCCCAGAGTTCTTCAGTTATTCCAAAAAACTTCTCTAAGAATCCGTCCAGGAATTCCTCCAGAAATTCTTCCAGGAATTCCGACAGTAACTCTGTTAAAAATTTCTCCAAAACCTGCTCCAATGCTTCTGTCAAAAATTCCTCCAAGAATCCCTCCAGGAATTTGGGCAGGGATTCCTTTATAATTTACTCTAGGAATTCCTCTAGGGATTTTTCAATAAATACTTTCAGGAATTCTTCCAGGAAACCCTCGTCAAATTCCTCCAGAAATGCCTACAGGAAATTCCCCAGGGATTCCATCAGGAAATCATCCAAGAATTCCTCCAACAATCCAGGATTCCTGCCAAAATTCCCTTCCATGAATTACTTCAGGAATACCTTCAAGACTTCTTTCAAGAATTCCACCAAGATTTTCTCTAGGAATTTCTTCAGGAATTTCTTGAAAAAATCTTTCTGTAATTCCTCCAAGAATTCCTACAACGAATTCTACCAGGAATTTATCCAAGAATTTCTTGAAGAAATTTCTGTATAAAATGCTGCAGGAATTCCTGGAGTACTTTCTGGAAAAAATCATGTAGTTTGAAGGAATTTTAAAAGAACATCCTGGAGAATTTCTTAGAGGAATTCCTGAAGGATTTACTTGAAGAAGTCCTAAAGGAACTCCTGGAGGAATTTCCGAAGCTACTTTTTTGTAATTTTTATTTCCTGGATTAATTCCAGGAGAAATTCTTGGAATATTCCTTGTATGAATTCATGGAGTACTTCCTGGAATAAATCTTGGAGGAAATCCTGGAGGAATTCCTGGAGAAAACTTTCAAGTGTTCTCTGGAGGAATTCCCGGAATATTAGTTGTGGAAATTCCTGGAGGATTTCCCGGATTAATTCCTATAGAAATTCCTATAGTTATTCGTAGAGTGATTCCTGGACGAATTCGTAGAGTGATTCCTGGAGGAATTCCTGAAGGAATTCCTGAAGGAATTACTGGAGTATTTGCTGGACGAATTTCTGGAATATATCCTGGAAGTATTCCTGGACGGATTCTTAGAGTAATTCTTAGCAGAAGTTTGGGAGGAATTCCTGGAGAAATTTGCTGGAAGAATTTTTGGAGAAATTCTTGGAGAAATTCCTGATGGGATTTTTGGAGGAATTCTGGGAAGAAATCTCGGAGCAGTTCCTGGAGAATTACCCGAAAGAATTCTCGGAGGAATCCCTGCGGTTGAAAAAATCCTTGGATATATTCCTGGCGAAATACCTGAAGGGATTCTTGGAGGATTTTTTGACAGAAGCATTGGAGCAGGTTTTGGAGAAATTTTTAACAGAGTTACTGTCGGAATTCCTGGAAGAATTTCTGGAGGAATATCTGGACGAATTCTTGAAGAAGTCTTAAAGGGACCTCTGGTGAAATTCTTGAGGAAGGCCCTGTAGGATTTTCAGAGGAATTCCTGGAAGGATTCTTGAAATAATTCTAGGCAGATGTCTTGGAGGAATTCTTGGATAAATTCTTGGAGATATTCCTCGGGTAATTCTCGGAGGACTTCCTGGTGGAGTTCCAAGAAGAATTTATAAAGGAAATTAATTAATGAAAGAGTTCCTGGAGAAATTCCTGGAGTAATTCCCGAAGGAGTTTCTTAAGGAATTTCGGGAGGAATTTTTGGCGTAATTCCTCAACAGTTTTCAGAGGTACTTCTGAGGAAATCCCTGAAGGATTTCTCGGAGGAATACTTAGAGCTTTCTTAGTAGTTTTTTTTTTGAGGAATTACTAAAGGTTTCCTTAAGGAGCCTAGGGGTGTTCATGGAAGAATTTGGGGAGAAATTTTTGAAAAATTTTCCAAAAAAATCTCTGGAAGAATTCTACGAAGAATTCCTGAAGATGTTCCTGGAGGATTTCCTGAAATAATTTCTGTTGGAATTCCTTGAAAAATTATTTCGCGAATCTCTGGAGGAATTTCTGGAGAAATGCCTGAAAATAAACTCGGATAAACCCCTGGAATAATTTTTGGAAGAATTTTCGGATGAATTTCCGGAGGTTTCGGGAGAAATTCTTTGAGGGTTTTCTAGAGAAATTCCTTGAGAGCTTCTTAGAAAAAAACCATTGATGATTTTTCGGAGGAATTCCTGGAGAAGCTCTTGGAGGAATTTCTGGAGGAATGCTTGGAGAATTTATAAGCAGAAGTCTATGAGGAATTCCTGGTGAAATTGTTGGAGGTATACCTAAAGGGATTCTTTGAGAAATTCTTGGCAGAATTTTTAGAGTGATATCTGGAGAAATTCTTGAAGAACTTCCTGATGGAATTCTTGAAAGAATTCTTGGAGAAATTCCTGGAGGGATTCTTGTAGGAATTTCTGGTAGAACACTTGGAGGAACTCCTGTAAGAATTTTCGAGGAATTTCTTGAAAAATTCCTGGAAGAATCCTTCCAGGATTTCTTGGAGGAATACCTGTGAAGATTATTTGAGGAAATCTTAACGAAAGTCTTGGAAGAATTCCTGAAGGATTTTTTGGAGGAGCTACACCGATAAAGCAAAGAGATTTAGTAGAGCTTGTGGAGCTTGAAGGTCTTTATTCCAGAATAATTTAAAAGACCTAGTTCACCAAGTGAATATTGCTAAGTTATCAGAATTGCACTCCGAGGCTCTAAGAGTAGCGGAGATTATACCCCACGAGCATTCGCTACAATAAAAATATCATGAGATTTACAGATATTGCGACCCATATTTCAAAACACATTGTGTCTATTTGAATACCAGTGGACACCCAAACAGCAACACATAGAGATACTCGCAATATTATAAGGTGCAATAGACACAATCGTGAAAGAATTATGCCGATAGAGTGAACAGTAACAAGAGTAGAGCCTGTAGACCTTGAAGGTCCCAATTCCAAAATAGTTTGGAAAGCCTGGAATATCCCATTAATGTACAAATGCATTTAGTTGTGCACTGAGGCTCCATCAGCAGTATGGACTACATTCCACAAATATTTTTCTTACAATTAAAGCATGATACAGTAGGTAGATATCGTAACCCAAACTTCAAAGTGTTTTAGAGGCCATTTGTATTTCACGGAATGTCCAACTACCACAATATCGAGTTGCTCGTAGCATTGCGAGGTCTAATGGACATCAACGTGACTAAATTTCATGAACAGAGTGAACACAAATGATGGTAGATGTTGGAGGTTTTAAGAAAATGAATTCCAGAGTAATTTGGATGACCTAGATCACCCAATTCATGTACCATGAATATTCTAGGAGTGCTTTGAGGCTTTCTAAGTACCGCAGACAATGTTCTGTGAGGATTCATCGTGTATAAAATTTGGTATAGAATGTTGGTTTAGTGACACAAACTTCGGAGTACTTTGGAGGGGGCCGGATCATAACGTCCGAGGCCATACAGTCCCGGACATTAAGTCGCGTTTTTTTTTGCGAAACAGCGTCCAAAAGTTTGGATGCGTCATAATATCTTATGTGCCTTATTTCCTTGGACTTTTTGGCGTATCTGCAAGTTCGGACGTTATGCCCCGAAAAAATGCGCCATAAAGTCCTGGGACTTTATGGCCTCGGACGTTGTGATACTGCGCCACTTTGGAGGCCTTAGCATAGCTCTGGGATCAAAACTTCAACAGACTACTTCAACATATGTAGAATTTATAAAAAAATACAAAAAAGTCACGTATTTTCGGCTACCAGCAAAAGGGGGGGGGAGGTTGCAAAGGGGGCACCATGCATTTCTTAGCACAACTATTCCCCTTGACTATAAAAAAATTCCAGGGTAAAATGTTTAAAAACAAACAAGATATTGAATTTCTGTTAAAAGTAGATCGTCCCGGGTGTTTACGGGTTAATAGGAACATTACGAAGAACAAGAGAAGCACAATAAGACTGAGAAGAATAAAAATAACCAAAGAGGAGAAAAAGCACTTGAAGAAAATCTTTTGCATTCACGCAGAAAAATGGCGCTTGTTTAAAACAATAAAACGCATGGTTGATTTTCAAACTGAGAATATACTTATTCCAAAGTTATATTTAATTGTTTTCATTTAGAGTTTATCGATAAAAACAACCGATTACCATCATTTCATATAATGTCAAAAATTTCATTTGATTCCACAAAATAAAAACCATAAACATGGTCCAAAAGCACTTCCATATCTATAAAATGCTTACCCCAACATCGCCACAACGAAGAAGGTGCAGCAAATCCATCACGCCAACTTCCAAGTGCAGCTTTGGCCGTGATGGATAACGCGCAGGTACTCACGACAGCATCCACAAAAAGTTGATCGGTTTCGCCTTTTTTGTCTTTTTTTAGTCGTTCTCCTCGCCATCCGCTTATCGACGGTCTAAAAATAGATTTCCGAGCTGCCGCAGTTGCTGCCGTCACCAACACAATCACATTCCGGGTTTCTTAGTGACAAAAGTGCAGTCGTTTGAATCAATCCATTATTTCATGTTGAAAATACCATATCTCTGTTTGTTTTAACAAACTGTCAAAAATTTCGACAAATGAAAATATTTGTATTATCAAACAATGGAACAGTTCAGTTTAAACTAGAAATCAGTTTGTCGCTATACTGCCGTTCTACGCATAGTTGTCCCATGTTATATGGGAATCCCATATAACATGGGACAATTATGCGTAGGACGGCAGTATAGTAAACTGAAAAATGGGTTGATTTGGACTAAAATTTAACTGTTTTTACAATTTATTTTTCTGCGTGTTCGATGTCTGGTTGTTTTTTTCAATGATATTCTATTCAATGATTAGAAATTTTGTCTGATTAAATTAAAACATTTGAAATATCAAAGTGACAAAGTTGAAGATGTAAACTATCAGCAATACTGTTGCAAGATTAGCCTGTTCCTCACAACTTTATCAACACTTTTTAAACAATAGCGGCTATACCACCAATAAAATCTCCATTCTAAGCCTAGCCACTCACTCATCCAACGCTAGGTTGAAAAACTCCATTACTTTGACCTTAACCAATCGAAGTGGAACAACATCGGTTTACCGTAGCAGACAAAAACCTGCCATATTTCACACAGTTTACCGCACTCTGTTCCTCTTTAATTCCATCCATCTACTATTCAACTAGCGTAGGAATCAAAAATCGTTGATGCGTATTAAAAACCATCATCGCAACCTGATCGCCGCAACGCATCGTGCTCTGCTAGTGCTAAGTAGGTAGTACCCGCTTTTCCTCTTATAAACGGTCGGTAAACCACCGACAAGCGTCAGCACCAGCGCCAGCGGCAATGCAAGAAGGGCTCAAAATCGAAACGCAAAGAGATCCACATACACGGCGGCTGGTAATCCATGTGCATTATTTTTTGTTTCGAGCCGGAATCAATCAAAACAATCCAAGCTTTAAAACTCGGATGAAGCAAAAAAAAAAAAGAATCGTTTTTGCCTCTCTCTTTCTCTGCTGTTGTTATTTTACGCTATTTCTGGCTCTAATGTATGAAGTAGCGTTGACATGCTACGGTCGGCGAGTTGTATGAATGAACTCCCCCGACAACAGTACGTCGCGCGGAGCCATAGTAGGTGATTCACACTATAGGAGTGAGTGTGATTCACGCCACCGTGCCGCAGTCGGCCAGAGGTTCCCAAGCTGTGCTGAACAACATTCGGTTAAACACAAGTTACAGAGTTCAATGTGTATTCGTTGGTTCTCGAAGAGATTTTAAAAAGGATCTTGGAAGATTCCAGACCCATGACAAATTGCCTGAGAAATGCGCTAGGAATTTGAGGCTTCCTAAAAATTTTATTGAGCATTAGTAATCGAATCTACACATGCATAACTTGTGTGTGCTTGAATGATTGAATGAAAGTCATGCTTACACACTACACAGCCTCATACAACTGTGTGCTGACAAGTGGTAAGTTCAATGTTTGTTTAAGAATATCTAGGAGCTCCATTGAGTAAAGGTCATCGGATCTACAATCGTGAACAGTCTGGAACGACTTGAATCTCTTCTGAAACCGCCTGAAACGATTTTTATTATCTTTATTTACGAGATTTTCAGACCAAGACTGATTCATCTCGGTAAAAATATGCGCCTGAAACGTTTATAAAACGCTTTGAAGCGCCGCTGTAATCTCGCTGAAGCTCACTTAAGAGCAGTGAACCAAAATGTATTTTCAGGAACTTTAGGCCCCTTTAGCCCCCCTCATAACCTACTGCAACGCGACCCTCCGAAAACCCCGAAAACGCCTCTGAACGCCTGCGTAACGCCTCTAAAACCCGCTAAAAATCTGAAGATTCTTGACATTAGCTTTAGTATTAAGCAAGTCGCACAAATTCGTTGGTGGTACAGCTCTGCATCGCTGTTATGAGGGGTGCATCCTTCCTGTCCGTTACCAAAGCACATAGATTTGGGACTAATCTCTGACTCTTAGACAAGATTGACACAATCCTTCAACGGTCGAGTGCTGCCCTTGCCACGTCCTTGCGATAGCTGAAAGATGGAAAAGGAAGATTAGTTGGACACCTATGAAAGTACATAGAGACCTCTACATTCTTTCAGGCCTAGGCGTCACAGGAATTTGGGTGTTAGAGGAAGGGTACACTTCAAAGGAAACGTTTGGTCAACGTTCAGGTGCATACAATATTTTTGGTTGATGCCTGGTTTCTTTCTCAACTTGATCTTTGTTAGATGTTCGTTTTCAAATCGAAGCGTCTGCCAGCTCTGAAGATTTTCGAAATGCCCTCAAAGTCCTCTAAAACTCCATCGGATCCCGTGTAACCCAACCCCTTCGGAACTCTCCGAAAACAGTTTTAAGAATACTCACTTGCAAGAGTTATACTCACTTATGTTTTTCTATGTCAGTTCAGATGCATGCTATCAAAACTCGGAGTATGGAGGACATTAACATTGTAGTGTTATCTAAAATTTTGCTGAATAAAGTACACGTAAACCAAAGTTGTGAGAGAGCTGTGAGCATGATGTGAATAAAATTAGTATAATTTATACTCAGCTCGTGCTCACAGCTCTCTAACGACTTCTGTATGCGTGTGAGACCTCCGATACTTCAACTTCAGCATAATAAACGTGCACAGCCCACACTCCGGAAGTACTGATGATGACAAGGACGCATTTTACGCGCAGCTCGAACGCGAGTACGATCGCTGCCCAAGCCACGACGTCAAGATCATCATAGGAGATTTGAACGCTCAGGTAGGCCAGGAGGAGGAATTCAAACCGACGATTGGTAAGTTCAGCGCCCATCAGCAGACTAACGAAAACGGCCTACGACTCATTGATTTCGCCGCCTCCAAAAATATGGCCATACGTAGCACCTTTTTCTAACACAGCCTCCCTTATCGTTACAACTGGAGATCACCACAGCAGACGAAATCTCAAATTGACCACGTTCTGATTGACGGACGGCACTTCTCCGACATTATCGACGTCAGGACCCATCATCGTGGCGCCAACATCGACTCCGATCACTATCTGGTGATGGTCAAACTGCGCCCAAAACTCTCCGTCATCAACAATGTACGGTACCGGCGACCGCCACGGTACAACCTAGACCGACTGAAACAATCGGATGTCGCCTCAGCATACGTGCAGAATCTTGAAGCCGCGTTGCCAGTCGAGAGCGAGCTCGATGAGGCCCTTCTAGAGGACTGCTGGAGTACAGTGAAAGCAGCCATCAACGACGCAGCAGAGAGCACCATCAGGTAAGTGGAACGGAATCGACGGAACGAATGGTTCGACGAAAATTGCAGTACGGTTTTGGAGGAGAAGAACGCAGCGAGGGCGGTAATGCTGCAGCAAGGGACTCGACAGAACGTGGAACGTTACAAACAGAAGCGGAAACAGCAGACCCGCCTCTTTCGGGAGAAAAAGCATCGCCTGGAAGAAGCGGAGTGTGAAGAAATGGAACTACTGTGCCGTTCCCAAGAAACACGGAAGTTCTAATATGCAGGGATAAAGACGGAGGCCTCTTGACGGATGGACGTGAGGTGATCGAAAGGTGGAAGCAGCACTTCGATGAACACCTAAATGGCGTGGAGAACGTAGGCACGGGAGGCCACGGCAACGGAGGAAACAACGATGTCAGTGCAGCGGAGGACGGAAATGAACCAACTCCCACGCAGAGGGAAGTTAAGGATGCCATTCACCAGCTCAAAACCAACAAAGCAGTTGGTAAGGATGGTATCGCAGCTGAACTCATCAAGATTGGCCCAGAAAAGTTGGTCACCTGTCTGCATCGGCAGATAGTCAGGATCTGGGAAACCGAACAGCTACCGGAGGAGTGGAAGGAAGGGGTAATCTGCCCCATTCACAAGAAAGGTGACCATTTGGAATGTGAGAACTTCAGGGCGATCACTATTTTGAATGCTGCTATCCCAGATCATCTTCCGTCGTCTGTCACCTAAAACGAATGAGTTCGTGGGAAGTTATCAAGTCGGTTTCATCGACGGCCGGTCGACAACGGACCAGATCTTCCTTTACCGTACGGCAAATCCTCCAGAAATGCCGTGAATACCAAGTCCAAACGCATCACTTGTTCATCGACTTCAAAGCGGCACACGACAGTATCGACCGCTCAGAGCTTTGGAGAATCATGGACGAAAACGACTTTCCTGGGAAGCTGACTAGACTGATTAAAGCTAGACGGTGTTAAAAACTGCGTAAGGGTTTCGGGTGAACTATCCAGCTCATTCGAATCTCGCCGGGGGCTGCGACAAGGTGATGGACTCTCATGCCTACTCTTCAACATCGCTCTGGATTTTCACAAAATCCGGACAATTTATGTGCTTTGTGGACGACATGGACATTATTGCCAGAACATTTGGAACGGTGGCAAAGCTGAACACCCGCCTGAAACGCGAAGCAGCAAAAGTCGGACTGGTGGTGAATGCCTCAAAAACAAAGTACATGCTGGTAGGCGGAACCGAACACTACCGGATCCGTTTGGATAGTAATGTTACGATAGACGGGGATACTTTCGAGGTGGTGGAGGAATTCGTCTACCTCGGATCCTTACTGACGGCTGACAACAACGTGAGCCGTGAAATTCGGAGGCGCATTATCAGCGGAAGTCGGGCCTACTACGGGCTCCAGAAGAAACTGCGGTCGAAAAAGATTCACCCACGCACCAAATGCACCATGTACAAAACGCTAATAAGACCGGTGATCCTCTACGGGCACGAGACATGGACCATGCTCGAGGAGGACCTGCAAGCACTCGGAGTTTTCGAGCGACGCGTGCTAAGGACGATCTTCGGCGGTGTGCAGGAGAACGGTGTGTGGCGGAGAAGGATGAACCACGAGCTCGCTGCACTTTTCGGCGAACCCAGCATTCAGAAGGTGGCCAAAGCCGGAAGGATACGGTGGGCAGGGCATGTTGCAAGAATGCCGGACAACAACCCTGCAAAGCTGGTGTTTGCAACTGATCCGGTTAGCACAAGAAGGCGTGGAGCTTAGAGAGCACGATGGGCGGACCAGGTGGAGCGTGACCTGGCGAGCATTGGGCGCGACCGAGGATGGAGGGCGGCAGCCACAAACCGAGTAAATATTGTGGCGTACTATTGTTGATTATGTCTTGTCTTAATGATGGTGAACAAATGAATATATATACATGTAGAATCCAACAAAAACAGTCCAATTGAAATCCCCGAGCGTACCATCGTAACCTTCCCTTGTGAGTTTTGTTTTCACTCCTCAGAAAATTACTGAAATCGTGTCCTTTCTGTCAAGCCTACTCTTGAAGGTATTTCCAGAGGGATAACTTGAGCAACTACTGAAGGAACTCCCGGAGGGTTATACGTATCAGCTCTTGGAGAAATTTCCGAATGAACTCCTGGAGGAATTCCGGAGAAATTCTCGGAGGAACTCTTGGAGGAATTCCCGAAGATGCTTCTGGAGGAATTCTCGCAGAAATTGCTGAAGGAAGTCCTAGAAGAAATCTTCGAGGAACTCTTGGAGAAACTCACGGAAACTCCTGCAGCAATGCCCGGAGGTACTCCTGAAGCAAGTAATCTCCGATGGAATTCAATGAGAAATACTGAGAGTAATCTATGTAGCAATTTCCCAGAGGTGTGAAGAATTAGCCTAAGTTAAAATTCACGAATAAAAAGAAATTAAAAAAAAATCCCAGGGGAGCTGCTTGAGTAATTTCCGAAGGAACTCATGAAGCAATTCCCGGAGAAACTCTTGGAGCAATTCCCGGTGGAGCTCCTGACGCATTTTCCACAGGAACTCTTGGACCATTTTCCGGAGGAACTCTTGGCGCAATTCCTGAAGGAGCTCCTGGAACAATTCCTATTCCAGAGAAACTCCTGGAACAATTCGCGGAGGAACTGCTGGAGGAATTCTCAAAGTAACTTCTGGGGGAATTCCGGAAGGAATACCTGGAGAAAAGCCCGAAGGAAATCTCGATAGATCTGTTTGGAGAATTCTCGAAAAACTTCTAGAGAGGAGGAAATCGTAGAGAAATTCACTGTGTAACTCCTAGAAAAGTTTGCAATCAAAACCCTAAAAAAAATTTCCGTTGGCAACCTTGGAAGCATTTTCTTTGAAATTTTTATGTGAATTCTCAGTTAAACATCTGGAAAAATCTACGGCGGAAATCCTGGAGGATTGCACAAATGCTTTTTTTTGTGGAACCTCCAGTGGAATTCTTGCAAAACGCCCTTGTGCTTTCGCCCTACAGAAAGAGCTTTTAGTGAAATTTCCTCTTCCGGCTTTGCTTCCGGAATCACTAGCGTTTACTTGAATCTCGTGAATATAATCATCCGTCCGGAACTGATAGTTTTCTCCGGAATCCCTAAATACTTTCCGAAACCATGATGGGTTATCTTAATTTATTTCAGAGTATTACAAATACAAATACATCCACATTAAAAATGTCATTGATAAGACATACGAAATTTGAAACAAACAAAATGATTCTGGGATTACATCTCGTTGGATTTCAGTTGATTATCTTTTAGAATTCGTCAGATGTATTGTATGTTATCTTCATACATAGTTTCCTTCGGCGTTCCTCTATGCAATTTTATGTAATTCCTTGGAATTCCTTATGAACTAATGTTAGAATTCCTCAATGATTATTACGGGATTTTTCTTCGCAATCTTTCGAAAGTACCAAAAATACTTATTGGTTTTCCTCGTAGATTCCTTCTGGGATACCTCTTAGAACGTTTCTGAGATTTTGACCTTGCTTGGTTATCTCTATGAATTCGATGAGAAGATTTTATTTGGATACCTAAAAGAATTCCGGATCCAAGTGATTTCTCCCTTAGTTCCTTCTGGGATTATCTTAGGTGCCTCTTCTAAAATTCCTATTGGGGTTTCTACGGAGTTCCACCAGGAACTGGAATTCCTTAGGGAATCAATTCTGGCCTTAACTTACTCAAATTCCGACAGGAAATCCTTTTGATATTCCTACATGAGTTACTTTAGAGTTTTATATTGATCTTACGAGAGTAATTCCAGGATTTTTTTAATTCAGTAATTCCTTTTTAGATTTCTTTATGAGTTCCATTTGGGGGATGGTAACATAAGGCTGAATTTCAAAAGGCTGAATGCACAAAAGGCTAAATACGAAAGGCTGAAATCAAGAAAGTGTAACATAAGGCTGAAATTACAAAAGGCTGAAAATTAAAAACGGCTGAAAATACGAAAATGCATATATAAGTTATAACACTTCATCCTTTTCTTGGAGTAACGCCCAAACTGACATCAAGCCTGCTTCTCAGCTTTAACTAGTGCGAATGCCACGCCTGGGTAATCGACCAACAAGCAAATTTTCAAATAGATTGTATAATCAATGAATGTATGTAATTATTCCCAGTTGGAGTGATACGTCTGTTTCTCTGAGTTGTTAGTATTGAGGTTAATCTTTAGGCTGGTGCGTTTAAAAACTAATCGAACCATTATTTCAGCCTTGTGTTATTTCAGCCTTTTGATGCATTCAGTCTTTTGTAATTTCAGCCTTTCGTATTTCAGCCTTTTGTCTTAACCACCATTTGGGATTCCTCCAGAAATTCTTCATGAGGTTCCTTCAAATTTTTTCTGCGATTCTTCCAAGAGTTTCTTGAGGCATTCCTCCAAGAAATCCTGCTGGGATTCGTACAGGAATTTCTTCAGTTCCTTCTGGGATTCCTTCCAGACTTTAAAAGACACGGGCACGTACAATGCTTCCAGTGAACTATTCGCTCTTTGAAGGAAGCACGACACTAAACAACGGACTAGCATGCAACGCCCAGTGGCACAGCCGAAAACTTTTCCTGACAGCTGCGGCGGAATATAACCCGCACTCCTTAGCACGATGCGACTAAGTGCTTGGTGACACTAGCCGCACGACCACAAAGCCACTTCGTTCTAGGATTCCAACCAAAATTTGTTCTGGGGTTCCCACCGGAGTGCTTTTCATCTATGGCTTTAATTTTTGGATTCCTGGATTTACTTCTGCTGTTTTCCCTTCCAGAATTGTCTCTGGAATTTCTCCAGGATTTTCTACTAAGCTGCCACCAAGAGTTCCTTCCGAGAATCCTACAGAGAAGTCTATTTCAGAAATCCAGGTTTTTTTTGGGAATCTCCAGGTGCTACTGGAGAAATCCCTGGTTCCAATTTCTGGGTTAACCTTTAGTTCTCTTAGAAATCCCAGTCTAAGCTCCTGTAGGAATCCCTCAAGAATTTCTAACCGAGTTGCAGGAGAAATCCGTAGACGGAACCCATAAAGGTATCTAATGGAAACCATAAAAGGCATACGTTGAGGAATCCTCGGAAGGCTTTTCTCCAGAAGCAATTCCTGGAGGAGTCAACGGATAGAATTTATAAAAAAATTAGATGAAGTTTCTGTGGGAACCGCCATAAGTACTTTTTGGAGGAGCAATCTCTGGAGAAATACCTGCAGGAATATCCTCATGCAAATCCGGGAGACAAGTCAGCAAGATTTCCAATGCAATTCATGGAGTAATTTTAGCAGAAATTCCTCCAGCAGTTTGTGAAGTTTGTGAAATGCCTGCAGGAATTTGTGGAGAACCACTGGAAGAATTTTTGAAGGAATCCCTGAAAAAGTTTCTTAAATGGTTATGTATGTTGAGATACGTGAAAATAAGGAAAAGTTTGAATATTTGTAAAAGTATGAAGACATTTTTTTTTAATTCTCCCCTTACGTCATACATAGTTCAATATTAGTTGTGTAAAATCAGCTTGAGAACATGAAAAAATAGTACTAATCATCAAAGTTACAACAATTTCTGTAAAACGTGTTTTCTTTGAAGAGGCTTGCCGTGACTATGATTACAGTCCAACGGCTGAATTCAAAGCGCAAACCCAAAACAAAACTGTTACTAGAGGACCTTGTGGTGTCCTTGAATGATCGAAAAATAAAGATTTATTTTGCAAACGGGAACGGTTTTTCTCAAAATAGTTACTTAGTTTATAAAAAACGATTTCAAAAAATCATAACACTAATACGTAAATTATTACGAAAAATGACGATCATTCAAGGTTACGACACATAAATAGCGAACTCTAAAAAAAAAAAAAAATTGGTTGAAATCGATGAAATCTGACTCCACAATCGTAGTTACCGCATCAACGTTTTTGGAAAAACATGATTCCGAGATAATCTCGTTTAAAGTTTCACGTATACACTACGTACTCGTAAGGAAGCGAAGCGCAAAAAGCTGTATTACATATATAACCCATTAGGGAATCTTTGGAGGATTTTCTAGAAAAATCCCTAGAAGGGTTTCGTAGGAAATCCCTGGAGGAATTTCTGACGGAATCCATGAAAGGGCGTCAAAAGAAACCCTTAGAGAAATGTTGGGTGAAATCAATGGCACATTTTCCAATTTCTGAAGGAATTTCAAATTTATGATCTTCTAGAGAAATTTATGAAAAAAATCATGAAAGATTCTCTATAGGAGTTCTAGCAGAGCTTCATGAAGCAATATCTAGTGAACATGGAATAATTTCGGAATACATCAATGGAAGATTTTTTCAGTGATGTGAGAGATTTATAGCTTTCTTTAGAGAACGAAATCTATCAGAAGGCTTTCTAAAAGAAACTTTGGCTGATTTTCTACAGGACTCTATAGAAGTTTTTCAAAAAAAGGGATTTCTTAAGGAATCTTTGCAGGATTTTCTACAGGATTCCAAGAAGGAATCCCTGAAGAAATCTATTGAAGAGTTTCTAAGTAACCCTTAAAGATATTTTAAGGAATCTTCATAAGAATTTCTGAAGGCAACTCTGGAAAATTTATTGATGATTTTCCTGGAAAAACCTAGTATCATGCCCTTGAAGATGTTTTGAAGGAATATGTGGAGAAATTTTAAAGAAACTGACTGAAAGATTTTTTGAAAGAATATCTGCAGAATTTCGTAATGAAATCATGGAAGTTTACCTAATCCAAATCCAAATCCAAATCCAAATCCATGGAGAAATATCAGGAGAACTCCTTTACCTAATTTCTGAATAAATTCCTAGATAACTTTCTGAAAGCCTCGAGGAAGGTATTTCTAGAGAAATCCGTCAGAAAACTTTTATTATTATATTTTTGGGACACTTCAATACAAGTGGCATTCGTGTCTAGTTTTTATGTGATTTTTTAAAAAGAATCCCTGGAGTTTACTATGAGAATTTTTGACGAATTTTTTAAGGAAATTTTTAAAGAAATCCCTAGGAGAAATTCTGAAAGAATTATAAAAAGATTTTCTCAACGAAACCTAGTAAGAAATTTAGAAGAAACCCTTTAGTGAAATTTATGAAGGAATTCATAAAATATTTAATTTCTTTTGAGGAAATAAAAATCAAAAACTAACTGGTAGTTTTTAGGGTGATTACAACTGGAACGTTTTCTGCTAGATTTACAATACAAAAAAAAACAATTGTATGAACTGAAAAAGCATCATCTGGATATTTTCCAGTTAAAATATTTTTGTCAACACTGTAGAATATTTCAATGAATGTGAAGAAAATGCTAGGAAGTAAACACAAGACATTCCACAGTGGGAAAAAATTGTATAAACGCGAATAAATTCAATATCTCTGTTCGGAGTGGATGGATTCGAATGAATTTTTGAAAAAAACTGTAAAACTCTCTACAGTTTCAGATAAGGAGGGCGTCATTCGCCGCACGATGCTGGAAATCAGTGTATTTAGCTCATTTTACTCCACTCTCTCTATCACACAGCTTTTTTAGAAAATCCTCATGTATTCCCGACTGGCGCGCAAAATAAATGACTTATTCAACTCGTATTTGTGTAAAAACTTCCGTAGTATCGGGAATTTAATATAGGGTTGGTCCTGCTCTTATCGATTGCGTTCCACTCCGGGCGGAGATATATGTGAAATTTCAAAGAAATAGGGGATATCGGGGTTATTTGAAGATATTTCAATTTTCAAGGCCGTGCGGTAAGCCAAATCAGCTCCATTCGATACTACGGAAGTTTTTACACAAACACGACTTGAATAAACCATTTATTTTGCACTTCAGGAATTTTCGAAAAAGGTGAAAAAGTGAGAGAGTGGGGCAAAACGAGCTGAATACATTGATTTCCAGCATCGTGCGGCGAATATCACTCTCCTTATCTGAAACTATAGAGAATTTTACAGTTTGTGTCAAAAATTCATTCAAATCCATTCACTCCGAGCAGAGATATTGAATTTATTTGCGTTTTATACCTATTTTTTCCCATTGTGCATCCCCAATGAGAATGTTTACGAATTTTAAAATTCGAGTGCATATTGGTTTAAAAAAAACTAAAACAGTTTCTCAAAAAAAGGAGATAAATTCCTAGGTATCATGGGTTCAGTTAATGTATTCAAAATAATCTAATATGATTTTTGAGAATAAAGAAGAACGTAAAAATATATGATCAATCTTGAATATTGTAAATAGTAAAATCTTAATAACATTCAAGAAAACACCCTGGCCAACCACACGCTACGGCTCTGCTAGAGTGAACAGTTCGTGATTTCCATCTGAATCCTATTATAATGTGGCCACTAGGGCGGCCCACACTTATATGAAAAACTAACAAATCTAAAAAGGGCAAGTCATACCTCCTGAATCAGTTCTTTTCGACTCCCAGAAGATGCGTTCATAATTTGAACGAAATCGATTAAGCCTAAGAGGGCGCTCAACGAGCTCGAAGTTTTTATGGAAAAATACTTGGTTAAATGTATGCAGAAATGTTAAGTTTTCGATTTTTGCCGCTGGAGTAATCTTCTTTTCACTTATGGGGGCCACTAGGCCACCCTACGTACGGCCACGGCCACCAAGTTATACCCTACGTTAAGTGAGGGGAGGCATTGAGATTTCATTATTGATATTTTTCTTTTACATGTATTGGAAAAATAACAATAATGTTTCGCCTCACTTTATCTAGGGTGTAACATTTTTCACAGGCGTCGGATCACTATTCGGTCTTTGACAAAGTTGTTTGGCATATAGTCATCTTCAAAAAACCGAAGGTTTTGATAATTGAATGCCCACAACGTCACCTAGCGGCAAAAATCGAAAACTTAAGATTTCTGCATACGTTTGACCAAGTATTCCCATACAAACTTCGAGCTCGTTGAGCGTCCCCTTAGACTTAATCAATTTTGTTCAAATTTTGAACACAGTTTCTGGGAGTAAAAAAAACTGATTCAGGAGGTAAGACTTGGCATTTATAGACTTTTTTTTTATATATAATTGTGGGCCACCCTAGTGGCCACCATAAGTGAAAAGGAGATTATTCTACGACCTCTCGGATTATTACAGAACCATTGCCACTTCTCTAAAAAAAGAGACTCCGATTATCAAAACTAGAAGGAACTTGAGAAGGAATTTGTAATTTATTGGTATGAAAATTAAAAAAAAAAATCCGTGGAAATGGGGTTGACTGACTGAGAACCAAATTTTCGACGAAAAGGGGTTGGGACGTAGTTGGCTTACTTGTTGTGTGATCCATGACCCGCAAATTGAGAACCCTTCGTATAAATTTTGAATGAAATTATTGTGCCGAGATGGATAGCGTGAAGTGTCAACTCGTGATCGTCTCGCCATCAACATCACAGTCGGACTGAGTGAGCAGTCTCTTTTCGCACTTGATTATGGATAAAGCGTGTGGATGAATGAGCGTGCAAAAGCAAACCACAGAGAATCTTCTTCGCTCGTCAGCAAACGGTTCGACCAGACCGGAAGCTGCCGGTTCTGGGTGAGATACTGTCTACAGAGCGTGATTAGAATTTATAATTAGATTCCGTGCCGAGAGTTATTCAACAGTAAATAGACAGTGAAACCCTTTTCCGTGCAGTGCCAGTGTTTCGATGCGATTAGGGCGTGTGCAGAAACCAATCCAAGAGTGCATTGCCAAATTGGCCGGCCTACCATGTTCTTGATCAGGTTCTCGTGTTCGATGTCCAAATTATTCTTCTTGCTCTGGAGCACTCGCGGTAGCGAAATCGATGCCATCGTTGCCTCTGCTTCGGGACACTTTTTCTTCCGGACGAAAAACTGACCGATTCTCCACATGAATAAATTGACCGCTAATTAGGGTGTCCCAGAATAAGTTTATGTTCGGGAAGTCAAGATACTCAGCCCTAAAATGGGAGATATGCATATTTGAAGCATTTTTTGGAACATATAGTTTATCTAAAAAAATGCACAAAAATCCTCAATTCGGCAATTATTCTCAATCAGTGGTTGTTTTTTGTTCAATATTTCTACCGTTTTTCAGTTAATTTATAGAGATGTTTGATAGCAATTAGTTTTTGACGTATTTTTCAATATTCTGAATTTGAAGCTAAACACAGCGATTCATTTTATCCTCCTTTTTGTAGCGTTCATGGTGTAATGGTTGAAGCCCGTGCATATGACGCCAAAGATCTGGGTTCGCATCCCACTCTTGACATACGTCATCACGCCATCATGATTTTCGTTATTTTTTTTATCTAGTGTTAAATATGTTTTCAAAAAATGACCTGGTGGAACCTTCGAACGATTTTTCAGAAAATAGAACTGTTCTACTAAAATACTTTAAATATGCAAGTCTTTTATTTTAGGTTGGATCATCTCGACTATTCGAACATAGATTTTTTAGAACACCCTACTGCTAATGAAATTCCATCAAGATGTTTGAGGAAACACCTTACTAGTTATCCCGGTCTCCGGTAATAACAATTACTTCGTTTAACTCTTCACTTGGCGGTACAATTTCGGGGAATGACCCACTCTCTGCATTCACTTCCCAATCCAAACTTTGTTCGGAGTCACACCTTTCGAAAATTTCCAACTCCCACAAAAACATTAGAGGCGTTCACCGCCCCCAAAATCTAGCACACAAGTCCTACGTCTCGTTTTTCACTCTGCACCCAGACAGAGCGTATCGAGAGCCCTCCGCGAGGGATTGAGGACGGCGTTGTAGTCAGGTACTTCATTCGCAGCAATCACTCGCACACAGAGAGAGTTACCGCTAGAAAAAGGCGTACGATCGAACAGAACTAAGTACCTAGCTATAGCACGATTCTTCCAGCTCTGTAGGTCAAACGATGCACTGCACTGCACTAGCACCGGGTACTGCGGTGTAATCGTTCTCGCACGATTCTTCTCACAACATATGTGCGTCGTCGAACACGTCGTCGTCGTCGTCGTTTTTTGGCGCCTCTCGCCCTCTCGATGAGGAGTGCAACTACGCGAACGTCTAGTGCAACCGTACGCCTCCGGTAGACTGTCGTCCCGGTCGTCGGTAGGAGTTGGACGAAGCAGCAGCAGCAGTGATTGCGGCGGAGTTGCTGCGCTGCTGTGTCGAAATGTTGAATGGAAGCCCCTCGCGCCTACCTATACAGCAGATTCCCACCTCCAGCTACAGCTCCAGTAAGCCAGCCGGTCGAGTAGAATTGTGCGTAGGGGAAATTGGGGTAGCACGCGCCTTCCTTGAGAAATGGCTCGAGGCATGAAATGCAGGGCAATTGGCCAATTGTTGAATACTACTTAAATGTTGGAACAGTTTCTGAAAATCGTTTTGTAAATCTAACTTAACCCATTATTATCTGAAGGACATGATTCTTGATAAACTTAAAAGACAGAATCAAGGGTTGCTCCAGGAGATTTCAGAAGCGTTCCATGGGGTTTTCAAGGATTCCAGGGGCGTTCAAGGTTGTTTCGGGGAGTTGCAGGAGCTTGCTGGCGTTCCAGGGGTTTCAGGGACGATGCAGGAGGGTTCAAGGGCGTTTAAGGGGTGTTACAGGGCGTTTTTGGGACGTTACAGGGGTATTCAAATGGATTCCAAGGTGTTTCAGGGGCGTTTCAGAGGATGTTAGAGAATTTCTGGGGTTTCAGCGATGCTCCAGGGGATTTCAATGGTGCTCAAAAAGTTTAAGGGGTTTTCAAAGAGTTTAACCCTTTGGAGCCGGAGGCACGCCCTCGAAACCTACCGGAACCTCCTGAAACCGCCTGTAATTCCCAGTGACGGCTCTGAAACTCTCCAATAAGCGCTTGAAGCCCTTTGGAACATCCTTGACCCTTCTGAAAATGCCAAAGGTCCCCTGAAGCCCTTAAACCCCCCGGAACAAAAAAAAACTCGTTTAAACCCCTGAAAACCCCTCTAACGCCTCTGATACTTCTTGAAACCCTTGGAAACCTCATGGGACAGCTTTGAAACACCTTGCAATATTCTCGAAATACCTGGAACGTCATCAAAATTCCCGGAACGTTCTGAAACCACTTGAAAACCCTTGGAACACCCCCAAAATACCCTGGAACATCTCTGTCACACCAGGAAACCTTTGGAGCTCCTCCTAAAACCTCAGAAACGTCCTGAAACCCCTGAAATGTCGTAAAACCCCTAGAAAGGTGCTTAAATCCCTGATATCCCATGAAACACTACTACCCCAATAGCACACTTGTTCTACATCAGTTTTTGTAACTCTTATATGACCAAATTTGGTCATATAGGCGTTATATTGACTTTTATAAAACATTTGTGCTACTAGGGTAAAATCTCCCGGAACGCCCTGGTACAGCTTGAAAACTCTAGGCACGCTCCTGAAAACCTCTGAAACGCCTATGAAACCTATTAGAACATCGGTGTACCCCCCCCCACAACACTCCTGAAACCCCTTGAACACCTCGCCGCTTAAACCTCCTGGAACACTCCAGAAATGGCATGAAAACTACCCAAGCAACACACATGTTATAATAGAGTTACGACAGCGCAAGTTTTGGTTTTATAGAAGTTTATTTTACGTTATTCCAACATTGTGTTGAAATGACGTAAAATAAACTTCTATACAACCAAAACTTGCGCTGTCGTAACTTTTATATAACATGTCTGTTGCTTGGGTATAGAAATATTCCCCTGAAACCCTCTGTACCGTCGGAAATGCCTTAACCCGTTGAAGCCGGACGGTCAATATGACCCCGGCGATAAAACCGAACACAACCAACGTATTCGAGGCCAGCGAGGTTGCAGCAGCACTGGCGAAATTAATCAGTTCCGATGGGTTAAAACTCCCCAAAAACCCCAGAATTCCACTGCAACGGCCCTGAAACCGCATTGAAATCACTGGAACGCCCCTAAAATCCCTTGTAACACTCCTAAAACTCCCTGGATCGTCCATGGAATGCTCCTGAAATCCCCTGGAATACCCCTGTTACGCCTCTGAAACCTCTTGCAACCCCCTGTAACGTCAGGGAACGCTTCTGGAAAACTTTAAAAGTTCAGGGGTTTTCTTTAAACGTCCTTGAACAAATCTGAAACCCCTGGAATTGCACTAAAGTCCTCCGTAACACCTCCAGAACTGCTTCAAAACCTTTGGAAGACCCAAGGAACCTTTTGAAAGCCCCTGAAATCTCCTGGAATGCTCCTGAAATCACTTGAAAACTCCTGGAGAGCTCCCGAATCCTCATGGAACACTCCTTGATCCCCTTGGAAACCCCTACCCCTACAATACCCTATAATGCCACATGAAACCACGGGAACGCTCCTAAAATTCCCTGAAACACCCATGAAACCTCCGAGTGCCCATTTAATCTCCTGAAATACTTTGAAACTTATCGAAGTCCTCTGAAAGCCCCTGGAATACCTTTTAACTCAAATAGCCTAGAAGAGGTTCTTAGAACCACCATAAAACCAAAAAAAGAAGATAATAGGTTTTATGACGGATTTTGGAACTCTTACAAGACTAACACGCCATCGAAATGTTACTTGGGAAACCTCCTGGCACAGCCCTGAAAATCCTCTATAACGCCCCTAAACTGCTTGATATCCTTTGGAAGACCTATGAACCTCTTCAAATCCCTTCGAATGCTCCTGAAACCGCTTGAACACTCCTGGAGGGCTCCTGAATCCCCATGGAATACTTCTTAACGCTTTGAAGTCGGAATTTTTCCAAGCGTTATTATAGAGTTTTTTCTACGTTTTTTGTGGTTTGGTGCTCAACAGTATAAAATGGGCAGAATATGATACAGAATATTTTTTCTGAAAATACTAGATCAACCAAACTGTTCTAGAGTTCAAATCCTAAAGTCTACGGTTCCTTTTTTCATTATACAAAGCTACGATTTGGAATATATCATGTCCAGTGAGTCTACTGAATGTTCAACAGACAGTATCAGATCAGTCGTGATATCCTGGGTTATCCAAACTATTCTTGAGTTCAAATCCTAAAGTCTACGGGTGTAACGGTACCTTTTTTCATTATACAAAGCTACGATATGTAATCTATCATGTCCAGTAAGTCTACAAATGTTTAATAGACAGTATCAGATCAGTCGCGATATCCTAGGTCATCCAAACTGTTCATGAGTTTCACAGAAGTTCACGGATCTGGGTGGGTTAGACTAGGTAATGAATTTTTTTATAGCACAAACAATGACACACAATGACAATGACAAAAAAATAGTTTCATACAAATTCGTACAACCTTAAACATTTCAAAGGTACATGTGGGATCCGTGAAGTTCTTGAAAAATAAAATAACATTAAGATACACTATAGGGATATTCCAGGTCAGCCAAACTACCTTGGAGTTAAGAACTTTTGGTCTACACTCGTAATATTAGCGATATCTGCTATACTGAGTAACGTTGCATCATCAATCGCAGTTACCGGACCAATCTGAAGTAAACTAGATATTATTATAAAACTTTGAGACACTCAGGGTCATCTAAACTGTCCTATATTAAAGTCCTTCAAATCTACAAGAATAACTTTATGTGTTATCGCCATAAATAATAGCATTGCAGAATCTGCTGGTATTCGTAGAACAAACGGAATCTCAAATGTCATTTAGAGACAATAAAGGAATATTCCTGGTCAGCCAAACTATCTCGGAGGTCAGAACTTCAGGCCTACTACGGGATCCGAACTTAAGAATAGTTTGGATGACCTAGTATATCCCGACTGATCTAATACTGTCTGTTGAACTTTCAGTAGACTTACTGGACAAAATAGAATACAAATCCTAGCTTTGTATAATGATAAAAGTTACTGACGCACCCGTAGACTTTAGGATGTAAAGTTTAGAACAGTTTGGATGACCTAGGATATCTCGACTGATCTGATACTGTCTGTTCAACTTTTAGCAGACTTTATGGACAAAATATATTACAAATCGTAGCTTTGTATCGAGAAAAAAGTTAGCATTACACACGTAGACTCTAGGATCTGAACTAAAAAACAGTTTGGATGACCTAGGATATCTCCAAAGATCTGATACTGTCTATTGAACTTTTAGAAAACTTACTGGACATGCTAGCTTTGTATAATGAAAAAAGTTACAGTCACATCCGTAGACTTTAGGATGTAAACTCAAGAACGGTTTGGATGACCTAGGATATTCCGACTGATCTGGTACTGTCTATTGAACCTTCAGAAGACTTACTGGACATGATAGATTACAAATCGTAACTTTGTACAATGAAAGAAGTTTCTGTTACACCTGCACACTTTAGAACAGTTTGGATGACCTAGGATATCCCGACTGATCTGGTACTGTCTATTGAACCTTCAGAAGACTTATTGGACATGATAGATTACAAATCGTAGCTTTGAACAATGAAAGAATTCACAGTTACATCCGTAGACTTTAGGATGTAAACTCAAGAACAGTTTGGATGGCCTAGGATATCCTGAAAAAAAAAATTCTGCATCATATTCTACCTTTCCTATGCTGTCCAGTACCAAAATCACTGAAATTCGTAGAAAAAACTCTATAAAAACGCTTCCAGTGTTTCATGGGGATTCAGGAGCGCTCCAGGAGTTTTCTAGTGGTTTCAGGAGCATTCCAGGGGATTTCAAGAGCTTTATGGGTCTTCCAAAGGTTTTCAAGCAGTCTCAGGGGCGTTATGGAGGATTTTAGTAGAATTCCAGTGGTTTCAGGGCTGTTCCAGAGGGATCTAACATCTCGATGGTGTGTTAGTCTTGTAGGAATTTCAAAACCCGGCAAAAAACCTATTATCTTCTTTTTTTTATGGTAGTTCTAAAATCCCCTTCTAGGCTATTTGCCTTAAAAATGTTACTTGAGTTTAAAGTTATTCCAGAAGGCTCTCAGTGGACTTCCATGGGTTTCAAGGTATATCAGAGGCGTTCCAGGGCGTTACAAGAGATTTCAGGGGCGTAACAGGAATTTTCCAGGGGATTTCAGGGGCATTCAGTGGTTTCATGGGTATTCCAGGGAGTTTTAAGGGGTGTTCCAGTGGTCAGTGGTCAGTCATAGCGGTTTCGTGGGGGGGGGGGGGGGGGGGGTTTGAAATTGAAGTAGTCTGAGGGGAATATTAGGGGTTTCAGGAGCGCTCCAGGAGTTTTCATGTGGTTTCAGGAGCATTCCAGGAGATTTCAGAAGTTTTCAAGAGGATTATGGGTCTTCGAAAGGTTTTCAAGCAGTTTCAGGGGCGTTATGGAGGATTTTAGTAGAATGTTAGGAGTTTAAGGGCTGTTTCTGGAGGTTTAAAAGGTATTCCAGGGGATTCTAAGGACAGTTTAATTCAGGGGTTTTGGGGCTGTTTTAGAGCGTTTCTGGAACTGTATCGAGGGTTTCAGGAGAGCTCCAAGAGTTTTAATGGCGTATCAGGAGTGTTCCAGGGTATTTTAATGGCGTTTTAGGGGTTTCAGGCTCCCTCCACCCTCTGTCACGCTATTTGCCTACCTCTAAGATACGTATTGTCACACTTTTCGAGACCGCTTATCCTCCCCCAAATGATGGACGTAATTTATGAATGTTTCTTTGGCGTTTTACGGGTTTTCAGGGGCGTGACAAGAGTTTTCCAATGGTTCCAAGACGTTCCGGTAGATTTGAGAGGTATTCCATGGGATTTCAGGGGCATTTCAGGAACTTCAGGGGCATTCAAGGGAATTTAAGCACCTTCTAGGAGTTTTAGAGAATTTCAGGTGCATTTCAGAGGTTTTCAGGGGAGCTCCA
This sequence comes from Aedes albopictus, assembly GCF_035046485.1. Classification (NCBI taxonomy): domain Eukaryota; kingdom Metazoa; phylum Arthropoda; class Insecta; order Diptera; family Culicidae; genus Aedes; species Aedes albopictus. Next base: position 343,384,927 of record NC_085138.1, read on the forward strand.
GGGATGTTTCAGTGCATTTTAAAGGTGTTCCAAGGGTTTCAAACAGTGTCTGGGCGTTCCGAAAGATTTTGATGGCGTTCCAGGCGTTTTGAGGATATTGCAGGGGGTTTCAAAGTAGTTCCATGGAGTTTCCGAGGGTTTCAAGAAGTATCAGAGGCGTTCCAGTGGATTTAAGGGGTTTTCAAGGGGATTCAGGGTTATTCCTGAGGGTTTCGTATACGTTCCATGGGTGATCCGGTTGTTTTAGGCACTCCAGGAGTGTTCCATGGGATCTTAGGAATTTTCAGAAGGTTCAAGGACGTTCCAAAAGGTTTCAAGCGTTTTGGAGAGTTTCAGAGCCGTTACAGCGTATTTTAGTTCGTTTCAGGAGGGTCTGGCTGATATATTTGGCCTTTTTCAAGAGGACCGGACTAAAAAAGTAATATTATTGCTATACAACATTGAACACTGAACATACAACATAAAACAGAGTATTTGTGCCTGAAATTATAGTTTCAGATACATGTTGGTTTTAGTAAAATTTCTTCATTATTGTGAAATTAGGGTGGCCTATCTACTTTGAGTGATAGAAATATCTGGTTTTAATAATTCAATAAACGCTTACAAAATGTTTAACAAAGATATATAGGAACTAACTTGGAGCAACTTTGCCGAAGGAAGCATTATAGGGTATTGGTTCCCTTGTTAAGCATGTGGCTCCCATTTTCATCCTACGAAAAACAAAGGATTGAAGCGCTGTTTGTTTTGTTTCTTATTTTTGTATTTTTTGTTAGCAGTGAGCACCCATGAAAACAAAAAGAACGGAATCAATCGGTGCCGTAATCGCTTGTTTTCGAATGAGATGAAAATGGGAGCGTGAGATTACTGGTGGAACACATACCCTACATACTTTCTCTTACGGTTTTTATCCAATATAACATCATATATTGTTTTTTTTTGCAATACTTTGTTTAAACACTTATAGAATTTTGAATGTCTCACAATTTTGATGAAATCGTCAAGTTTGTATCTCATGGATTTTCAGAGCTATGACTGTTTTACTATGGCTTCTAGAAAAGTTCTTTTTCTGTCGAAAATGCCAATAACTTTATGAGAAATAATACATTGAGCTCTTTGGAAATAATATTTGACAAGCATTAGTCAAACTATAGGAACATCCCTTTATTTCACAATAATATAACTGGCGTTCCATTTGAATAGGTCGTATGTTTGCTGTAATTGCTACGCTGATACGACCTATACTCAAATCGATCGCCAAATATGTTACCCAAACGGCGCGTATTACACCGATTCTCCCCACGGAGCACAGTTTGAGGCCTACTACGACGTGAGAGGGAATGAAGGAATTGTGCAAAACAACAACGGGAGCGGGAGAGCGAGCGGATGCATAAGCGCTCTTTTGCTCATCACGGCAATGCTCGGAGCAATGCAATACTTGCACAACTAACTACTACGCAGAACACTAGCTGGCCACGATAAACTGTCATGGAGTGCTCGTTGATTGATGATGAATCATAAAAGTTATCGCATTAATTTTGTAAACAAATCATAATTCACAGTGCTAGATTGAACGAATCATTTTTTTCTCGGAACTGTCTTTTTAAACTGCTCCAAAGATGCACATTAACTGGATCGTAAAACCCCTATAGGGTTTGCATCTATCATATGCCCTAACAAAAGCATTAATTGGTATTTGTAAACATTGAAATGTCATCGATGCAGGAAACAAGGGAGTCGTCCCACCAGCATTTCATCAGTTCACTGTTCCAGTATCACGATAAACCCTATTCAATATAAATACTCACGGTATGCTCACAGTGATATCCACACGTTTAACCGTAAACCTACACTAAACACAACAATATTCACTTGTTTCAGCACTAATTCTTGCAGATGAAATGCAATTAAAAACACAATTTTACCTAATCGGAGTAAGCGGAAAGTTCTCCAACTAGTGTCGGAACGAATGTCACTTTTTCTCCAGAGAAGAAAGAGGAATTCTTATTAACACACATACTGAATACTTCAGGCTTTGGGGGACGCCATCTTTTGAGAGGTACGAGAAACTAGGAGGAAAACATGACGGATTGCAACGTGCATGGGTGGTGCAGACTGAAGCGTTTTGTGTTTTAATCAAGGGTTAAACATTCATGAAATGATTAATAATATGAGTAAGACCTACATTAGTTTTTGGAAATTTTACTCAAAATTAAGGAGCTTGGCCTATATAATCACCAATATCTTGAATCCTACTAATTTGATGCAAAAATTATGTTCAGATGATTGAAACATACTATATTCAGCTTTATATTTAAGGTACACCGGGGCAAGTTGAAACGGGTGGGGCAAGATGAAACACGAAGTTTTAAAACAGATTTCAATATAATTTGGAAGTTTGTCCTTCGCTAAAAGACTGTTTGAATCAAAAACTATGTGTTATGGCGATCAAGCTGTTTATCATCATTAGAAAACATTATGTTAACCCGCTGTTTCATCTTGCCACGTTGTACCTTATGCAAAAAGATTGAAAATTCGTTGACAAAATATTTGAACTTTATAAAATTCCATACCTCAGCAAAACTTTACAAATAGTTAAATCTACGTGAGTATTACAACTTTTTTTTCGCTAATTGAGGCAGGGAATCTTTAAAAACGAAACGTTTCAAAAATGAAGAAATTTTGTTGCAATTGCCAGTTTCCAGAGTTGCTCTCTGTCACTATCAATGGTAGGAAAACCGCCGATTTTGATAGGCTGACTGCGATCCGAGTCAGCGTGTGCTCTGTTGAATCACCGTCACTTTTTTTTTCCCATCACAACTGGACTGATTGCGATGGCGGGTAGATATCACTGATAGGCCATCTTCAAAATTCGTTTAAAAATCAAAATAAACACTTAAAGTGATGAAATTTGAATATGTGGTACAGAATAATAAGTTTTGTATGTTGGTCATTATACATTTTGAGTATTTTCTAAAATCGCCCAAATATCAGTTCAGTTGCTTTGATAGTGCTCTGGAGTGCGGGTCAGTATCAAATCGTTGCCAGTCAGTATCGTTCTGATATTGATCGGCCTACAGTGATAGTGACGGTGGTGCAAAATCAGTAGTCAACTGACATGAATGAAATTTCGCAGCTCTGGTTTCCACACATTGTAGTATGATGTTTCATAAAAAAAAGTTACGCAAAACGTGAATTCATTAACTATTGCATGATGGCAGTCACCATGCATAAATAACGTAACGCTTCAAAGGAAGTGTGAAATTCTAATGATTTTGCTAAATATGAGGGCATTTCACACATATTGTAATGAGTGGGAAGGCCATCAAAAATAAAGTAATTTCAATAGTACGTAATTTGTGAAATTAGTCATTAGATAACACATTGTCTCCGTCATCAACTAATTGCCGAGAAGGACAACTGTTCTAAACTGGATGACTGAACACCTGAAATTTTCAACTTGGCGAAAAGTTGTTAGAACAAATCGAACCCATAACAATCTCATTACAAACTAAACGTATAACAATCCAGGTCACAGGCGGTCCCAACTTATTCTATTTATCTGTTTACAGAGAACATTACGTTGCCATAAATGATTTCTCTCTTTAGAAGGAACTGGAGAGATGAATCTGACAGGTGGGCCTAAATATGCCCGCCCACCTCTGATTATGTTGAACAGATTTTGGTCATACCTCAAACCACCATTTTAGTAAATAGAGGAACTTACGTATTCTCGGCAGTTTTGTTCTCTTGGTCATGGGGGGTTTTTTGAAGCCTGTAGGTCTCAGAGTTGGCCTCAAATCCTTCCCAATCAAGGCTGAGTTATATGCCCAAATTTCAGGCAATTTGGCCCACAAAAACCCCCCATGACGAAGAGAACAAACCTGCCGATAATACCCATCGTCACCCTAATATCGCTCCACCGTGCTTAAAAACAGTATATTTTCAGTTTTAACATGGCCCTAACTACATTCACATGAAATAAATATTTATTTTTTTAATTTAATACTTCAAAGAGCTGACTACAAATTTGCAACCTTCTTGGTTTTTTGTGATTTTCCGTGCGTTTCATTGAAAGTGAAAACATTTTCATTATTTTTGATACTGTACAGTATATTTAATTGACATCCAAGGTGAAGATCACCACACAGTTGAATACTTTTCGTGGTCCAATAAAAAATACCATGATTTAGTAGAGATTATATGAAAAATATAATAAAACTCTCTAGGTGGACCAAAATACCTGCCCGGTCCAAAATACCTCCACTACCCTATATCAGGTCCCTATTTGGAATGTTTTCAAGACTTGAACTTTAATACAAAATTTTGAAACTTTGTGAATACCCACTGTGGCCTGAAAATCATTATAGAAGATTCCGTTGTATATTTAGTCCAAACTAACACAGTACACAGTTCTTCTTATCAGCAAGGCAGTTCTTTTTTGAAAGTTTTCGGCAGTTGTTTTTTTTTAAGTTTGTGCTATGCATTGTTCAAGGATCCCAGAATATAAAGGGAATAGACAAAGGGAGTGTTCATTGTGTGGGATTGAAAGTTTGGCTAGAAAGCCAGCTAGATATTCCGCAGAATCGTTTCAATTAGCAGTATTCTAAGCTTCGAATGAGTGTAATCAGTTTCGTACATTTTAATTCCGCCCTATGTTGCTTATCCTTTGACAGATACGCGTATTTCGACTACCACTTGTAATCTTCCTCAGTGTCAGTTATCCAGTTATCCAAGTGGATAACTGACACTGAGGAAGATTACAAGTGGTAGTCGAAATACGCGTATCTGTCAAAGGATAAGCAACATAGGGCGGAATTAAAAGGTACGAAACTGATTACACTCATTCGAAAAGGGGATTTTGTTTAGAGGGTTCGAAAAGTCGGTACAAGAATATTCTAGAAGGCTTACAAGTTTTTAGTATGCAGGCGTTATTACTTCAGGTATTTTCTCTCTCAGAAATTTCTCTAAGGGTGACACAAAAATACTGATATTCATTTTTCCAAAACATGTGTAAAAATGTACAAATTTTTATAAATTCTTCGAAGTTTAACCCTTTCGTGACGAACCAGCACAATTGTGCTGTTCAGCGGTAACAGTTTAGCATATTTTTTCATCTGTTAACGACACATAATTAGACTTTCAAATGAAGAAAACAATTACTGTTCTATTGGGAAATCCAAGAGTTCCAAAGCCAAAGTTGAGCCATTTGTATGGAGATTTCACTTTTTTTTAGCACCGTCCCAAAAGGATTAAGCAGCAATCTATAAAGTTTTCATTAAATTTATTGAAAATAACTTAAAAATTTGTGGATTCTGGAAAAAAAACTTTATCACATTTCAAAAATCTGTATTTTTCTGTACTCTGTATCTTGTCTGTATAAAAGGTCAACCTGCATAATACAGAAAAATCTGTATGTCTGGCATCTCTGATATTGACAGCAACATGCGACAGATGTTTGAAAGAGCTGAGTAGGTGTAGGATCATTTGGGGATTTACTTTCCGATTTACCTCAGTCAATTCCATATCAGTTGTCTTTATTTTTTGTATACAGTGAGGATTCGCTCGTTGGGTCACGACTGCGCCCCGATAAGCGAATCTTGTTCGTTCGTTGGGGCAAGTGGCAGCTGATCAAAATGCGCTAGACGCACGCACGAGAAACACGTCACGAAATACTCACATACTTGCACAAACGATCTGTACACGGAACCGCCAAACTACCCAAAATTGAGTTCTTTTGACGCAATCCCATAGTTCCGCCCAATAAGCCAAATTTGAGTAAATCGATTAAACTCACACTAGGTAAATTGCCTTTACCTCCAGCAAAAAAAATATACTTAAGAGTAGGTAAATTCAACCCAAGACCCCCCCTCATTCAACCCAAATTTGAGTATACCTACATTTACTCAAAATTGGCTTATTGGGCTCAAGGACCCCCATTGGGTAGACGCATCTCTGTTTGTTTTTGACAACATCGGTGGGGGAAAGAGGGAAAACAACCTAATTTTGGGTAACTAGTTTATTCGATATACTCAGCTTTGAGTAAAGTCGACCTAAAAATTAGGTAGTTTGATTTCTCCGTGTATATAGGAGCTGCGATGCAACGGCAGCCAGACGTCAAACTCGTTTTGACATCGATTTTGATATTGACAGTGTTTTTTAGTTGGGGTTTGCCCCAACCAGCGAACATTCAACCATCGAGACAGCCCATCTAACGAGCCGCCAACGAACGAATCGGGACTGTACTGCAAAATTCTACTAATGTACCATTTCTTAATAATAATAATATATAATTAATAATAATAATAATAATAATAATAATAATAATAATAATAATAATAATAATAAAGTCAAATGATTTGAACTAAGGGACCGTTCTTAAACCACGTAGACACATCTGGCCTAAGTCTATGTTCCATACAAATTTTCAAATATTTTTATAGACAAAAATTTACGAAGGGGGTCTACCCAATCCTAGCGACGATCATGTTTAATAGTTTAAAACCATGGAAATAGAACCGTCGAACGACTAGTTTTTGAGTAATGATCTATTACAAACAGAAAAGGTTGTTGGCATATTTTGGTGAACGAGCATTTCTAGAGAGACCATTGGATCTTCTTCTGACCATTATTATGTAGAATATGAAAAATCGTGAAGATAGAGACGTCGCATGACTTTAATTTGGAGATGTAAAAAAATATTCATCGAAATAGGTTCTCCAGGATCTTCCGAAGCGCCGAAGCTGGTTTGAAGCAGGGTTGTGCAGTTTCAGGATGATTAATGTCGAATGACACTCGCTCTAACCATCACTTCATACGACAAACGCAGTCCATCAAAACATAATCGATTCACGCAAAAGCCACTCAAGCAAACCCTCGTTCAATGCAGAGTCATCCACATCCAACAGCAGCGATCGTCTCTTGTTTTCGAACCACACGATGAAACACCGAAGCGAGTTTTTGGTCTACGCCTTGCATTCTATTCATAGGGCGTGTTATGTTTGTGTTTGCTGTGCCATGCAATACTACTTAACAAATTGACCTTCATCCTGGCCCTTTCAGATGAGAGTCACCCACCAGTGAGTGGCATAGCTCGGCGTCGGAACGACTGTTAAGAAGCGTTCGGCTACTCAGGAGATTTGCAGAGAAAGAGCGTGGCGGTGGCAGCCACCGTATCAATGCGTTCGTCTCGAATGTGTTCGTTAGCAACAAAGAGACGGTCGGCTGTAGCGTTGATGGAGGAAGAAGGGCAATGTTGATGTTGCGGCTTTTTTGTGTTATGATGGTGATGGTGCACAAGACTGGTTTGAAGGTCTATTTTGCAGTTCGATCGCTACCAGCGTCAATTACAGACGGACGCAAACGTGCGCTCTGCAGTACGGCTCTGCATTGTCTTTGCTTCCCATAGAAATTGGATGTTTATCGGTTATTCGCGCTTGCTTTGTTCGCCTGTGGTGCTTTCTGTGTGGTTGAAATAGCATCCAAATTTCACCATGAACGAGTTAAAGATTGAAAATACCGTTCAATTTCGGTTCCCACCAGGAAGCCCCCGACCGTCGTGGGACGAAATTGCATGCTTCGTCAAGCAACTCAAAACGGACGTAATGCCTGGTTTAGACAGTGCAAGTGACTTGATTCAAGTCAATGGAAAATGCCCAATTGAATGCGAATTGAACGTGTAAACACCACCATTCATCTCACATGAGCAACTCACTTGACTTGAACGAAAGTTGAACATGTTGAACTTTTTCATTCAAGTCAAACGAAATCGTCTCACTTGCCCCGTCTAAACCCGCGATTCATGTGAGCTGAATTCAAGTCATCTGTCAGTGAGATGAATTCAATTCAGTTTGCTTACGCTTCGCACGAGTTGAACAATGTAAACACTTGCTTCAACTGAGATGCATTCAAGAGCATTCAAGTGAACACTCAAGTCATTTGCTCAGTCTAAACACATCATTCCATTGGATTGAACATCTTTGAGAAGCTAGCAAGTGAAATGTTCGTTTCAGTTGAACAATGTAAACCAGGCATAACGCTGATGGAGACTACGTATAGAACGGCCCAGGATCGATCGATGTTTATCAAATTTACAACACATGAAGCAATGATCGATTCATTGGGTAAGAACGCGGAACCACAATCATTCGTGTGCACCAGTGGGAAATCAGTGGAGGTGCGTATGGCTGTCGCGGGTTCCAATATGCGGTACATACGTGTCTTCGATTTGCCGCCGGAAGTACCAGATGATATGCTTTCTTCGGTTCTCGGAGAATTTGGGAAGGTAGATCGATTAGTACGGGAGAAATTTTCCGCGGATGTAGGCCTCGGCCATATGTATACCGGAGTACGAGGAGTGCACATGGATGTACAAAAAAACATCCCACCATCAATCGATGTCATGGGACGGAAAGCTAATATATTCTACGACGGTTTGAAAGACACTTGTTTTTTGTGTCATAGTACGGGACACCGGAGAGATTTGTGCCCCGAACGAAAACCTCAAAACAAGCAGGAGAAGAAAACGCAAGGAAACCCAGTAAGCAGTTCATATGCCGCGGTAGTTTCCGGAAAGCATACCTCATCGGAAGACCATAACTCGGCGGAAGGACTTGAACAGGAAATAATCGAAGTTCTGGACGAAGAATTTCTTGAAAGATCCACGGAAACGGAAGAAATTGAGCAGAGTCAACCCAACACTTGTGTGGCCGTAACTGTTTCGGAAAAAGAGATGCGGCATAAGGAAAACATGCAGAAGTTGGAGGAAGCTGCTATAGTCATCAAGGAAGCCATCGAAAACAAAACAGCGAAGGACCGACGGGCACAGTTTGCGGCATCGGCGTCCAACTCTAGTTCATTGCCTAGAAAGAAGGTCGGCCGCAGAACATTTTATTGAATTCTATTGAATGTGCTTAGAATAACAAATTTTGTAACCAGATTATCGGCTCCATAGAGTTTTTGAATAAACAAACGAGCCATCCAAATAAACGAATTAGAAAAAAAAGGTCTATTTGTCCTGTCGGGTAGACACCAACATTCGTCCTAGCAAAGAATTTGATCTAAAAACAACTAAATGTCTTTCGCCGTAACGGGACAAAATTTGCAAAACACTGTTTTCACGCGAGCGTAATGCGGCGCTCCCGAAACTAAATCAAACATATTTCCTAAACCATACATTTTTCAGTAAAACTCATTTCGGCAATCTTGTTCACGTCAGCCTAAAGAAGAAATGTACAGAAGATACTATTGTTCTGTACCTTATAACTAAAATTCCAAAAAAAAAAAAAAAATATGGACGTCATATTTGGATCACCCCTTTGAGGTTACATACACACATACAGACATTTGCTCAGTTCGTCGAGCTGAGTTGATTGGTATAGGTATTAGATTTGGCCTTGGAATGAAAGTCGGTTTTCCAAACGATATGTACGCCCTTCTTAAGGAGGGTAAAACATGGTCAAGACCCACTGACGTTTTTTTTTCTATGTTTGATGCTGGCTCATTAGACCGAATGGTCATTAGACCGAATTGTCATCAGGACGAATTGCAATGTAACTGTTATGGAACTTGAAACGTTTTGCCTTTCTCGTACACCAAGGTGTACCGAAAGGCTATATGTTCACTCCAAAAACGAAAATTTGATAGAGCCTCCGGAGGGGTCAAGTGTTATATACCAATCGACTCAGCTCGACGAGTTGAGATGATGTCTGTGTGTGTGTATGTGTGTGTGTGTGTGTGTGTGTATGTATGTGTGTGCGTATGTGTGTGTGTGTACAAAAAAGGTCACCTAACTTTTAGATAATAAACATCAACCGGTTTTAACGACCGACGGTTCATTCGACGCGGAATCTGGTCCCATTGTTTCCTATTGAAAATGGTTCGGATCGGTTCAGCCGTTCCGGAGTTATGACCATTTACCCAAGCAACACACATGTTTTAATAGAGTTACTACAGCGCAAGTTTTGGTTGTATAGAAGTTTATTTTACGTAATTGTGTTGAAATAACGTAAAATAAACTTCTATACAACCAAAACTTACGCTGTCGTAACTTTTATATAACATGTGTGTTACTTGGGTAGGTGTTCCGGATCGGTACCCCAGGAAGGGGCCAGATATGAAAATGCAACAAACCCATGCATGCGACCCATCAAACCACGGCATTTTCAATTATCTGATGAACGGGAAGCAGGAAAATAGTCTCAGACTATATCTGAACTGGTTCTGTTCTGGAACCGGTTCCGGGTGTCCTGCCGGAAGTGGCCAAATATAAAAGTAAACATAACCCTTGCATGCGACACATCAAAGAGCGGCTTTTTCGATAACCAGTTGAATGGTAAGCAGGAAAGTAGTTTCAGACCATATTTGAACCGGTAGTGTTCCAGAACCGGTTCCGGGTATCCTGCCGGAAGTGGCCAATAAAAAAAAATGAACCACACCCATGCATGCGACACATCAAAGAGCGGCTTTTTCGATAACCAGATGAATGGTAAGCAGGAAAATAGTTTCATACCATATTTGAACCGGTTGTGTTCCGAAACCGGTTCCAGGTGTCCCGCCGGAAGTAGCCAATTAAAGAAATGAACCATGTATGCGACACATCAAAGAGCGGCTTTTTCGATAACCAGTTGAATGGTAAGCAGGAAAATAGTTTCATACTATATTTGAACCGGTTATGTTCCGAAACCGGTTCAAGGTGTCCCGCCGGAAGTAGCCAATTAAAGAAATGAACCATGTATGCGACGCATCAAAGAGCGGCTTTTTCGATAACCAGTTGAACGGTAAGCAGGGAAATAGTTTCATACCGTATCTGAACCGGTTGTGTTTTGAAACCGGTTCCAGGTGTCACGCCAGAAGTGGCCAATTAAAAAAGTGAACCAAACCCATGCATGCGACACATCAAAGAGCGGCTTTTTCGATAACTAGATGAATGGTAAGCAGGAAAATAGTTTCATACCGTATTTAAACCGGTTGTGTTCCGGAACCGTTTCCAGGTATCCCGTCGGAAGTGATCTATTAAAAAACTGAACCAAACCTATGCATGTGACACACCAAACAGCGGTTTTATCGATAATCAGATGAACGGTAAGCAGGAAAATACTTTCAGACCATATATGAACAGTTTATTAAACTGACGAAGTTGAAAGGGTGACTGAATGCGTCTGACGATGACCGAAAAATAGTAGGTCGAAACGTGTAACGCTTGCAGCTGTTTCCGATATTTGTCATCGATAATTACCAATCAATCCACAAATAACATATCTGAACCGGTTGTGTTCCGGAACCGGTTCCAGGTGTCCTGCCGGAAGTGGCCAGTTAAAAAGTGAACCAAACCCATGCATATGAAACATCAAATCGTCAAAAATGTAGGATAACCAGATAAACGGGCAGCAAGAAAATAGTCTCTGACCACACCTAAGATTACCAACAGTGTTGCAGAATCAGGATTGGATGCATCGCTGAAATTACGAAGGTGAACAAAATCAATGCACGCGATAAATATGCGTAAAACAAAATCTTAATAAAAATTAAATCGATCTTGTCAAATCACACCATTTTAGATTCCTGAGACGTAATTATTATACAGTAGGATGAATTAACGTTGTATGGGGAAATTTCAGTTTTATAGCATAAATCCCCCTTTTTTTCCTACGCACAACCTCGCACTCTGTAACATGGTTGAAATCTGAATGGGTTTTATCTTATAACCAATGATAATGAAATAAAGGCTAAAGTGTGCAGAAAAAAATTGCCGAAATATCGTGATAATGATCGGCAGCCAGTGCCAGTCAACTGAGAGGTTTGATATTTTACTGCTCTGCTTATACGTTTAACATAATACATAACTTCGGATTGTGAGCCTTCAATAAGTTTCCAAATTCGATTATGGCTTTGATATAATTGTTGCTTTTCTGAATAAGGCTGACACAAATTTCGATTTCTCTTAAGTCAAGAGGAGTCCCCTTGGAAACTCGGAATTCATAGTTTTGAGGAAAGGCACAAATAAATAGGGAAGATCGGGGCATAATGGACACCCGGGGCGAAATGGACACCCCTATTTTTGCCGAAACCGTTGACTTTTATGCTAAACTTTTAATGCATAAGTAAAAAGGAACACGTCATCGTTCTATTTTTAAAAAGTACCATTCATATGCTTCCAAAATAACCTAAATATCATTGAAATTGAAATATGTTTCTCATATGATGAAATTATTACAATTTCAACGCAGCAGCAAATAAAGTATAACGAGTGTTTGAGTGTGTCCACCGTAAAAATAAGTGAATTGCTACCTTATATGCATGTATACGTAGATTTAGAAATGGATAAAGTATTTTATTTGTGATTAGAATTTACTCAAAATAGAAAATTCAATGTTGTAGTCGATTTGGGGCGAAATGAACACTGGCAATTACGAATGAATGTACGCGCATTGCATACTGTTAGGCGTTAAAGAGTGTTTGGAAAAAATCATTTGAATTATTTTAGCCTAAAGTTTATTTAATTAGCTTTAATGTTATGTAAACTCGTTTAAGATGGAGTATTTTATCTGTGGTATCGATCTCCGTGGGCAAATTACTTAACTGATCGATGTAATCAAATAATTAGCATAAAATATACAGGGGTGTCCATTATGCCCCGATGGGTATCCATTTCGCTCCGTACCCTTTCTGCCAGCCTTAAAAAAACACACGACTTATAATTCATTATTTCTTCACAATAAAGACATTCTACCTGCTGTAAATGATTGAAATACGTAGGAAACAAACCAAAGTTGTAAACCAACTGATAATATGTTAAGTTTTACTCTGTTATACAGACCTAACGTACTCATTTGCTTAGGGTGTCCATTATGCCCCTAATCCCCCTTAACCAATAAATTTTTAAATTTTAAAGAGAAATTAAAGTCCTCCAGAAACTTTTATTACCAAATCCGACGAGTCAAGCGGATTTGCTCATTGTTTGGGTATTTTTTCAGCAAATACATTAATTATTTATCAACTCTACTCCCCCATTGATAAGTCGTCGAGCACTGTGACAAAAGATTTGTTCCGTTCTAGAGTTTTCTCAGAATTCATTAACACTTCGGCTTATGGCTCTTGAGTACATATTCGACGAGAAAGGCACTATCACCAGTAGGTGGATTAATCTGGTTTTTTTTTTCAACAATTATTGCCAATAACTATTTTAACAATGAAACTTTGTTTACTACTTATAAAAGTTTTGTTTCGGGAGGATTTGAAATCGAACACCCAACAAGGATCATGTTGGGAATGGAACCAGGCATCAACCAAAAATACATATTTTGTGCACCTGAACGTTTACCAAACGTTTCCTTTGAACTCCTTCCACTAATACTCAAATTCCCGTGACGCCTAGGCCTGAAAGAATGTAGGTCTCTTTGTACTTTCATAGGCGTCCGATAGCCTGGTATACGGTTTATATGGGAAAATATAAAAAAATGGAAAAACTCCAACTCCTGTATACTTTTTGAGTTCCATTTTGGTCCCATATCACCTTTGAAAATTTTCAGATCGATCGACGAAACTATATTTTAGCGCCCGGCATTCTTAGTTTTTCATACGATTTACTAATGGGAAAATTTACTTCTTCAAATAAAAATTGCTTGAGGTCACCCATTGATCCCTAAAAATAAGTCGATGAATGATTTCTGTAGATAATTTCACGAGGAATCAGACCTCCGAAGACCGCAAAGCGATGCGACATTCGTGGAAAAAGTTATTGAGCCTTACTCGATCGATGAAATGACGAGATTTTATTATTTATTGTTATTCCTTACTTCCCGAGCAAAGTTTCATAACAACCTGATAACATACTGTGTTATCTGATATCAAAAATAATTAACAAAATTTGTTCTCATTGTGGCTGAATAAGCAGGCAACATAACAAACATGATAACAACCAAGTATACCCGTGATATCAATAAAATATATCATTATGTTATCATCAACGGCACTCTGATAACAACTTCTGAAAATCTATCAATTTTATCCAATTGAAAACTTATTTTATTATCAGAAAGATATTTGCAACGGTCATTGATAACTAACTTCCGTTGTTGTTGTCGACGATGATGCCCCCAGTTTGACAGGTAATGGTAACATGAACTACCAAGTTGATAACACAAAATTGTAAAATTTGTTCTGGAGCGAACACTAGTTATCACTTTGTTACTGCTCAGTTATTGTACTTCGCTCGGGTTGTTAACAGCTTTGGCATGCCATTCGGTTTTCGGTCAATAACTTTTTCCACATGCCTTAGATCGCTTTGCGGTCTTCAGAGGGTTTGTTCCTCGTAAAATTTCAATCAGAAATCATTTATAGAGATATTTTTAGGGGTTAAGGGGTAACCTGAGGCTATTTTTCTTTGAAAAAGTGATGTTTCCTATAGTACATAAATCGTATGAAAACTTAAAACGGCTGGCGCTAAAATATAGTTACTCCGATCGAGCTGAAATTTTGCACAGTTAATATAGGGCTAAAATGGAACTCAAAATGTGTACAGGAGTAAAATGCCTTTTTGTGTCCCACGCTAGTGTCCAACTAATCTTCATTTCCCATCCATCGGAGCTGTGGCAAGGACGAGGCCAGGATAGCACTCGATCGTTGGAGGATTGCGTCAATCTTGTCAAAATCAATTTGAAGTTTGTATGGGAGTGATTTGTCGAATCACTCCTCGCCGCATTTTGTACTGGGTGAAACTGTCAAGCAGTTGCTCAGCTTTCAAAGGGTGATTTGAAAAAATCTCTTTAAAATTGATTTTAGGTATCAAAATAACGTTCTAAAAATCCGAAAAAAAAATCATAGTGGTTTAGAAAAAGGTGCTCTTTCATCTAAGATTATAAAAACAATAAATTTTTCGTTTAAAACCCCAATTGGTTTCTTTAATGGTGTTGAGATAATTGCAAATTCTAAATCTGCACGCCAAACTGAGCCGAAATCCAAATTTTCATTAATTTTGGTGCCCAGGAACCTATTTAAAAATCAATGTGAAGCTTGTATGGTAGCGATTTGTCGAATCACCCCTCGTCGCATTTTGTACTTGGCGGTGAAGCTGTCAAGCAGTAGCTCAGCTGTCAAAGGGTGATTTTGAAAAATCTCTTTGAAATTGATTTTAGGTACCAAAAGAAAATTCTAAAAATCTGGAAAAAATTATGGTGGCTCAGAAAAAGGTGCTCTTTCGTATAAAATCAAAAAATCAACACATTTATCAAAATTCAAAACCCAATTTGACAAACTATCTCGTTTTTTGATGCGACCTTCTTCTGTCATCGTTGAAAAAAGAAAGAGAGCGAAGATGAAATGTGAGTGAGGCAGCAAAAAAAGCACGTGCCGCTCTGTCACTTTTAATACATTCGACTGTGAAACCAGGTGTGAAGGCAAAAACGGACGATTTATGGGACTGTTCGAGGCACGAACGTTGCGCACCGTCGTGTTCGATTAGAGAATACCCGCACAATATTATCAGATATATCACGAGTGGTGATCACGAGTGCGAAAACGCAAATAGAAGTGCGCGATTGCAGCCAATCAACTTGGTGTCCTCGGAGCAATTATTCAGCATACATCGAAGAAATAGTGCGCCAAAGACATCAATTTGATTTCTTGCAATCGCGCAGTTTTATTTACGCTTTCGCACTTATAAATACTTTGTGTACAGTCTAGTAGTGAACTAAATGCGGTATATATTGTTTGTTAAAAATTCTTCAAAAATTTCATAAGAGATTCAGTAAAGACAGTTCTGTGACATTTTCTCTACTGACTATTTGGAAGCTCACATTAGATATTGACGATTGCATGAATTTATAGACTCTAGTGCAATTTCGTTTTAGTGAGATACAATTTGCACACTCACTAATATTAGTAGGCGTGTTTGCATGAAAAAATTACATTTGATCAACACAAGGCAGACGAACTCACACGACCTCCAGT